>NW_027528370.1:92075-376175 GCF_008692635.1 Crocuta crocuta | reverse complement strand
CAAAAAAAAAAAAAAAAAAATGAAAACATGAAACATAAAGAATTCCTAAAAAAATACACAATTAAGGTCAAGTACCTCCTCACAGCATGAGAGAATGATTAGACATTTCCATACCTGAAACACGTCTGCTTTGTTTTTTAATAAACTGATCTCCATCTGCTCATGCCCTTGGAAAATTTTCAGTAGCACAACCTGCTGTGCTCAAGCCCCACATAACTTTGTATTTCTCTGTTCATAATTAACTAATTATGCTCTAATCAATAGTGTAGATCCTGACTTTACAATGTAAGTAAGATAAATGAGATAATAGTTGAGGGTCAATCTCATTTTATTTACAAAGCCCAGCATGAACATCCAATTTCATTATATCTTATGCACCTGAGCAGCAGTGAGTGTTGTCGGCAGGCTGCAGAAGTCTTAGAGTGAGCACTGGGAGAAAGAGGCCTAGAGTTTTTTTAAAGTACTGGCAAACCATGTCCATCTGAGAAATATTTTTAATCACAATCCTTAATATTATGTAAATTTACAAAGTGCTGACTCAGATTAAGTAGGAAAAATCTATTTTCAGATGCCACACAACCCTAAAGCTGAGTCTCTTAAACAAGTTTCACTTGTCGAAAACAATTTTAGAAAATAAAATTTTTTAAATGTTACATTACACTCTGCTGTAGGGAGTCCTTCTAAATTCCTTGAATAGATTTTGGTGAATAATCCACAAAATATTCTCATATTGGGAATCAAGTAAAACAGTGGTTAAGTTTTGTCAAAGAAGGAACATTGTTTAAAAAGTGATCTCATTTAAGTTACAGGATGTAAAAACAAGGAATAATAATAAATGATAATGATAAATGATCATTATTTATTCATCAGCCATCTATTTTTAATGCCATAAATGTAAAATCAGATAAATAACAAGAATACATGAATAATGATGGTATAGAAGTGATACAAAAGTATCATTTCTAAACTTAAGATGGATAAAGGTTAAGGTTAACCTTTTTTTCATGTTCAAACATAACCTTAATTTCAAATCTTTTTTTAACAAAGTAATCAATGAATTATGGACAAAGGCTATGTTCTTTGATTCACTTCTGTATCTAAAATACTGCTCTTCCCATAATAATTAAAGTTAAAAATTAAAAACATAAAAATTAAAAAACATTTAATTGAATTTATAGAAATAAAGACATTGTATGTGTTGTAGATGAAACTCCTACAAACTCGTTTATCTAGAAACAAATATTTTGAAAATTTAAGGGCCCTTTTAAATACATGAACTCCATCATCAGTCAATCAGTGACAATCACAATTACAATGATTCTTTTAAAAACTATTACATACAAATGGTTCTCAAAGTGGTATGCCTGGCCAGCAGCATCACTCAGGAACTTGTTAAAAATACAAATTTTCAGGTCTCATCCCAGACCCATTGACTCAGAAACTGTAGGGAGACGGGGGAGGGAGTAAATTTGAGGAAGAGGACAATAAGGAGGTGGAATAGCACAGCAATCTGTGTTTTAACAAATCTTTCGTAGGATTCTGATACAAAATAAAGTTTGAGAACCACCACTATATACTACTATGTCATTCATCTTGTATTTCTGAGTCATTTAATTTCCCTCCTGATATTTTAGTGTTTTTTTCACTTCCCTATCACGTGACAAATAACCATGTCGTGCCAATTTTTCATCTGTGAAATACACATCATTTAGTGCATATTTTCTTAAGGACACATTAGTATCTCCTTTGCATAGCAACTGGACCAATTATGTAAAAGAGTTAAACTGTGGAAATATGAGAGCACTGAAGAAATTATTAGGAAAATATGTTTTATTCTACTCCCTTAAAAGTTCTCTCGCTCTAAATACAGGTTTTCAGGACCAATGATCTTATGAATTATGAGATTTGTATTTGTGGTATGTGATGGAGATTTTAGGACTAGCACCGAATAAGGAATAGCATGAAGACTGCAAGATGGAGAATGATGATAATGCAGTATCATAATTAGAACCAAAGTGATTAATAGTGACACCAAAATCATAAGTCTTAATGATTTCTCAAAAAATCCAAAATAAAACAACAACTAGTAATTTCTCACCATATAACAAAGCAGGGCCAGGAACATTAACATTTTCTTTTAAGGAAATGGAAATCTGTCATTTTTCTTATAATCGGCTACAGTTCAGCAATAGTAATAATTACCAAGTTTTTCTTAAGCTTATGTATAAATAAATAATGAGTCTTTTCCTCATTCCTAAAAAAAAAAGCCAACTGGTTTTGCTACAGGCTATTAATATTTTTCCTCCAATGTTAAAAGATCTTTTGATAAGTTGATCTCAGCTTATACATAGTTTATATACATATTACTTTTATTAAACATCTTATCCATAATATGGTTCCTTACTGTAACTATAGATAACTACCATACAGCAGATAACTACCATACAGCAACTTTATACTTACACTTGCTTTTGATTATCTATAACATTGCCTACTCTATTCCTAAAGTTTAAACTATTTTCAATTGCCACTATACCTGAAAAGATGTCCAAAACCACAATTATAAATCAGGAAATTCCAAGAGACATGTTGAGAATTACATGTATATGTACATTTCAATTTCAGCAAAGAGTCTCTTCTAAATCAGTTCAAGATGGAGTGGTGGAATAGTCAACATATGTCTGTCGTTGATTAAAAACTGGATCATTAAAACTTGAAGATCAGATTTTAATTCTGTGAACCTCTGGAAAAATACAGATGTTGATGAAGATCTTTCAGCTGGCAGGTTGTATAGTCATTAAGCTTTGTAGCTCCCTCATTTCATAACCTCTTATTTAAGGTTGAGAAAAATAAAATTATACTGAACACAGAGAGTTCATATTAAATCAATAAAGACTGAATAAATTTGGGTATTACTAAAAAATACCTAGAGATCAACACAGATATATTTTACTAATGAGGTTAAAGTCTGAAATTGTAATAGTTTCATGCTAATAATATTAGTGCTTTCACACTAGGACTAATGAGCCAAAACTAGAATGGCATATGCTTTCACAAGTCTTTCACTTTTTCTGAATAATATAAATAGAAATAACCTTTAATATAAGAGTCTATAGTTGTTTCCCAATGTTAACATTTCATATATGAATATATGTATTAAGTTGGATGAAACAGAATAGCAGACTAGTGGAATGCATTGTCTTTCTTGTTTGTTACTGGTATTGTTCAACAACAGTGAGTAGTAGCACATTGCATTTAAGTCCCACAGGCTTCCATAACTCTTCAGTAAGTCCAAAAACCACATATCATCATTTGCCAAAGAAGCAAGAAGGAAAGACATCACTTAATAGGACAATTTTGACAAGACATTATCTACTATTTTTCAACAATGCACATATCAAATGTTTCTGATTAGTGCAAGGAAAAAAGAAGTAGAAGAAGAAAAAAATAGGAAAAAGATCCACACAGGCAAATTAACTGCCTTGTCAGTCCAAGCAACAAACCAATCAATTACATTCTATCCAAACCTGACAAGCAAAGGCAACTTTTTGCAGTGATAAGCTTATGGGAAGGACAAGATAGCTGTTCTCCTTTACTTTATGTACTCTATTGAGAGTGTTATCCACATTTTTAAAATCACACTTATAAAAGAGGTTTCCAGGATTGCCTCCGAGGATGAGCTGTGGCAGAGTTGGGTCTCATGAAGGGTATCTACACAGTAAAGTGATAAGAAAAGAATATTAACATTTAAAGATCATAGCAGCTCTGTACTATGTCTTATGAAACATACTAACAATACCACAGTAGATTCAAATAACAAATGATCTGGTCCAAAGAGATAGATACCCTAAATGCCATGATCTTGTATAGGTACTTACTAGTTAAAATGGAATAATTTTATCATTTGAAAATTGAGTTGCCTCCTCTTGTATTATTATTGTTATTATCAGTGTTAGTTGTCAAAATAAATCTATCTTACTAAAACAAAAAAGAAAATATAAGAATGTTGGAGGGTTTATATTTACATAAGCAAACATGTATTTGATCAATAAATATTTTGAAAAATTGCAGTCTGCTATATTTTCTTCAACTATGGCAATTTAACAATGCTTGAGAAACTATGCTGAATGCATACTGAATGCAACTGTGTTGAAAACAGACACACCTAACAACTATGGGCTGGTTTTACTCAACTATCAAGTCTTAGAGAGGAAATTTTCAAATGATTCTTATCCCCTGTGCCTTTACTGCTTTCCTTTGTTAAAGACTATATTAGAAATATTTGGTTACAGTTGTAGAGAGTGTATCCCTAACTAGCTATTTTAGTGGACTAAGCAACAAAAATGGCAGAAAATACACCTCACTGTAAAGACCAGGTAGATAATGAGTGCACTAATTTTAGCCAAAATTTCAAAACTTATTCATTGCATTTATTTCTCAAAACTCACTCCAGTGGTTCTTGTATTTACTTCATTATTAACATGTATTCATTTGCTACCTTTGTGCCTTTATTTTCAGGAGAAATTTCCAGAGAAATTTTAGTGATTAGAAGAGCATTTTTTTTACTGTGATGACCATAAAAATTTCTTTCTTTCTTTCAGATACCTATGTAGATGAGGTGAAACTGCCAAAGTAGTCACACATCATAGAGAAACTTCATTTTAATATAACTACTAGAAAGATGTGTTTAATGCTTCTAAATTCCACTGAGAAAAAGAAAGTGAAAAGTGGCACAATCACAGACACATACAGCACTACTGAGAAGAGCTAACATGCCAAGCTGAATAATTTCCAAAGAAAGCAAAAACAAAATTGTACAAGAAAAAAAAAAGAATATAATGTGAAACACAGTTTTCAGAGAAATAAATGTACTTCTTGACATATGAGAAATAAACAAAGTTGAATTCCCTTGTTGAATAACAGGGAAATAGAGAGGGAAAGCTAAATTCCCTTGTTGGATAGTCACATGTGTTAACTTTTCTCTGTGCTTCAGTCTCTCAGTGAAGAGTTTTAAGCAGATTCTGAATGTGATATTCTGAGAATTGCTTTGACTGCAAGTTAAGAACTACTAGATAAGCATAATGCAAGAGGAAGCAACCACATCATTTACCAGAGAAGTATAATTAAATCTTAATTACATGCATAAATGGTGGAGACTAGCAGACAACCCAAAAGATATATTTGTATTTAACTTTGATAGGATACCCTTAGATATCATGGTATTCTGCTTTAAACCCCAATTAAATCTAATCTGACCTTTAACTTAGAAAAAAACTAAAAAGCTATTGCTAACATTCCTCTAATCCTAAAATTTCACTTAATATTCCAAATCTCCCGTAAAGCCAGAATAAGCAGTGTTACTTGTTTTGGCTACTGTCTTCCAAGTACAAAGGACTGACTATGTGGTCTTTTACAGCAGAGATCAAGTTGCAGCTTTGTATTTATTCCATTATGTATCTAGTAAGCTTACCTATAAATTAAGGTAGAAAAAAAAGAATTAAGTATTTTCAAAGGGCTTCCCTGATGCATGCATTAATAGTGTGTACCTTGGATAGTTGGAATTGCCTGCCAAGAGCATCTCCTTCTTCTGACCCAACACAGTCAAATATGCTAAAGCAGTGTCATCTGGAGAGAAGTATACCTAATGATCAGAGCATAAGCTACAGAGTCAAGACTAATTCTACCTAATTCTACCACTTTCTAGTTGTGTCACCTTAGGCAAGTTAATTCTTCTCAGCCCTCACTCATAAAATAAGGATAAAATCTGTATCTATTTCATGAGATTGCTCTGAGGGAGTACATGTGATAAAATATGGAAAACACTAACTAGCACAATGGCCCATAAAAAGCACTCTGTAAATCTCAGCAACTAATATGAAGGGCAGCAGATTTATCAAGCAGTATAATAGTATTAACTGGAAGAGAAAAAACTGTAGTTTAATACATAATTTATATAATTGCAATATGTAATTGGAATAATTTCTATTTCATTATGCTTAGTACCTCAGTACCTCAGTTACCTAATTTCCAAAGTGGAAATGTGAATACCTCATAGGACTGTTGTAAAAAATGAACGAGAGGATACATTTAAAGAGCAAACAATAGAGACTGGGACACAGTAAGCATCTAACAAGAGCATTAAATTCCTAGTCATACAGAATTTAAAATAGCATTTTTCTAGGGTTTAGTTACAAATGTCAAAAATATTAGAGGCATGGGGCACCTGTGTATTTCAGTCGGTTAAGTATCCAACTCTATATTTAGACTTAGGTCATGATCTTATGGCTTGGGAGTTCGAGCCATGCATCAGGCTTGGGATTTCTCTCTCTCTCTCTCTACTCCTCCCCCATGCTTGCTCTCTCTCTCTCATAAAATAAACTTAAAAAAATCTTTAATCTTTAGAACATTTTTAAAAATATAAGATTCTTATACATTACCTCAATATAAAAATCTACCAACTCCAAAATATATACCCAGTGTTATTTTCAAGTTCATTATATTATTTCATATGTCCAAAACTATACAAAACGAATAAAAGTCAAAACCTTGTTATAGAAGGAACAGATGAAAACAGGTTGTTTGATTAAAAAAAGAAAGAAAAATGAGAAAATATAGATGGTTTCTAATACTAGAAATTGGATTATGCTTGTTTTATATGATTCCAGGTACTGAAATTGTTACAGAGAGGCAGGTCAGTTCACTTGAAGAGAGAGACTACAAATGGTCAGACCTGCCTCAAGAGAGGAAATGGGTTATTCATACACTTCTAGCCTGGGCACAGCTCTCTCCCTGTAGGTTAGTACTGAGTGATACTGGGAAGATGATTTAAGTGCTAGACAGATGGTGGGATTACAAACTTTGAGACCCTTTTCGGGACTGTACAGTATTTGTTTTGGAATCTCTTCAAGTTACAGAAGTTACAAAATTTGAGAATGAATAAGGTTGATGCCTTTATGTTACAGATGAGAAAATGACTTCAGAGGTAACTTAATTCAAGTCATTCATCTAGCCAATGGCAGAACTGTGGCTAGAGTCCCAGTCTTTCCAAATAATTGAATATATAATAGATAATCTTTTCTGTACAACTTAAAATATTGACACACTGCAATGGAAAAGTAAAAAATTTCAAAAACAAATTTTACTGAAAAATAGATGCGTGAACAAGAAATATTTCATTGCTATTTATACTTGAAATTACGATGTTTACTACTCTAAAATTGCTTACTCCAGGAATACCACACTTCACTATGTAATTAATATCTATCATGTTCAGGCTTTGTTTTCTTTAAATACAAATTACTTGTCTATAATGTATTTAATTAAAAAAATAAAATTTAAGAATTCAAACACTGATAACATATAACATAAAAATATTTATGAACATACAAAATTACTTAAAGGTTTAGTGTTTTAATTAATACAGATTTAAAAATCAAAGAATGTCATATTAAATACTGAACGTGCAAGGCAATTTAGCCATTCTACACATCTAACGAAATCATCAAATGAGTAAACATTTTCTTTTTAATGTATATTTTATCAGAATACACCTTAACAAGAAAAATTCAGTGGCACCTGGATTACCTTCATTATTCAAACTGGAGTACTGTGAAAATTAAACATCTCTTCTCAAATGTTGCTAGTAGAAAAGCATTCTTAAAAATAGCTAAGGGATGCGTGGGTAGCTCAGTGGGTTAAGCGTCTGACTCTTGGTATCGGCTCAGGTGATCTCATGGTCCTGGGGATGACGCAGAGCCTGCTGGGAATTCTTTCTCTCCCTCTCTCTGCCCCTTCCCCATGCTGCTCTCTCCCTCTGCCTCTTCCTCTCTCTCTCAAAATAAACAAACATTTAAAAAAAAAAAAAAAGTGGGGTGCCTGGATGGCTCCGTCGGTTTAGTACCCAACTCTTCATTTTGGCTCAGGTCATGATCTCACGGTTTGTGGCTGGAGCCCCATGTTGGGCCAATTCTGAGCATGGAACCTGCTTCAGATTCTCTCCCTTTCCTTTTGCCCTTCCTCCGCTCTCACTCTTGCGCTCTCCTACGATAAACAAACTTAAAAAAAAAGTGTCCTTCACCAGATCCAGTTTATTTTCTATTTTCATCTTTAGATTCCTTTTATAATGTATAATATGGCATCATTTTATGTTCAAAAACATTAACTTAAATAAATGATCATTGCTTTTTATAAAGCCAAGTCTAAGGCAAATGGGCAGCATTCTTGGTGGTAGGGATGGCCAAGTAACTTCTAAGAATCGTGATATAAAGCCTTCAATTTTAAATTTTACATTGTTGTGCCATAAGACATCTCTGTTACCCTGAATTTGTTCAGTAAATATTCATGACAGCCTTTGAATAATGTACTGGTAGAATAATGTGGGGGCAGGGTCAAGTGGGGAATAAGGAAGCAGGAGAATGCATGGCCTAATCTGAATATTATGGAGGATATTGGTGGGCTTTCTACAATGACTGCACCTCACAGTTAAGCCATTTTATCAGGCAGGAGAAAGACCCAGAAGTTTGGAGAACTGAGATATAATAAAGCTACAGAATGCAGTTACACAGTAGCAATAAAAATGAGTAGATCTGGGGGGCGTGGGTGGTTCAGTTGGTTACGTGTCCTACTTCAGCTCAAATCACAGTTTTACAGTTGGTGAGTTCCAGCCCCAAAGCATGGAGCCTGCTTAGGATCCTCTGTCTCCCACCACTCTCTCTTCCCCTCCCCTGCTTGCACTCTCTTGCTCTCCCTCTATAAAATAAACATTAAAAAAAAAAAAAAGTAGAGCCAAAACAGAGTGGAATTCACAGAGGTCTCACTGGAAGTAAGAACCACAGAAAGAAGGCAAGAGAAAACACTAAAGAAGCTAAGGTATACAAAATAATGCAGTAGAGAGCAGTGAAACAGATGTTGAGAAAGATCTCAAAGGAGCCACAAAAATGAACAAGGGAGGGAACGGGTATCAAGAAACATTTTGATGAAAAACTATTCCCACTTTATTCTGATATTTGTAGTTTTCAAATAATATTCATGGCCATATTGAAAAACTTTTTTGGAACAAAATCATTGTAATTCTATGAATAAAAGTAAATATAATATACTAAGATGCTATAAGATCATAGGAGTTTAAACTCTTATTTTTGAAATTCTTATGTATATTTCATAATGAACAAAGTTTAAAATATACATGTTTCCACTTACCTGTCTTTAATTTCTTTAATAGGATGATTTTATTTTTCAAACAGTTTTAGGAAAACTAGGTATACAAAAATTCACATATGTTCCTTCCTACATACATACATACATACACACACACACACACATATACACACACCTTCCTTTAATTTAAATGTTAAAGTCTTCAGTTTCACATAACAGACACTCAGGGCTAAGGAGAAATGAAAAAGAAGAATGCCAGATAGAAACAGACATGTGCACACTTCTTGGTTTTTATTCAGTGTAATGCTGTTGGACAAGTCTCTGAGTTAGACACAATGGAAATAAATAGGAAATTTGAAAATGTGAGGGGAAGGGAGACTTTCAGATGAAGAGTGAACTAGTCTTAGCTGCCTCTGGCATTCAGGGTGTTTTAAGAGTCATTAATTGTGAAGTAGTAAAATAAAGTTGGAAGAACGACAGTGACACATTAAGGATATATATCATAAACACTAGGGTGAATATTAATTCTTAAAAAGGGTCTAATTAATAAGACAACAATGGAGACTGAATGGAATTGTAAAAAAATAATGTGAAACTAAGAAGGAGAGAATAAAAAATAACAAAGAACCGATGAAATAAACAGAAAATATTAAGATGGCAGATTTAAATCCAACCACATCAATAATTATATTAACTCTAAACAATGTAACCCAGTTAAAAGGCTAAGATTGTCAAATTGGATAAAACAGTAAGTCCCAACTATATGTTGTCCTGACATCCAATCCATTTTTATTTTTTTAAAGTTTATATATTTTCAGAGAGAAAGAGAGAAAAACGAGCAAGGGAGGGGCAGAGTGAGAGGGAGAGAATCCCAAGCAGACTCTGCACTATTTGCGGAATAAATAGTGTGGAATAAATAGCCTCGAAGTGGGGCTCGAACTCACAAACCGTGAGACCATGACCTAAACTGAAATCAAAAGACACTCAACTGACGGAGCCACCCAGGTGCCCCCAAATCCAATCCATTTTAAATACAGTTGTGTGTATGGATGCCCACATGTGTATGGAATACATATCTCCATATATTTAAAAATATATAAAATAATTAATTATAAATATAAAGCTATGATAAGTATAAAGATAATAGTTAAAACTAAAAGAGAATAAAAGATACACCATGTAAACAGTAATCAAAAGCTTAGAGTACTAATATTAGACTAAGTAAGCTTCAGAATAAGAATGTTACCAGAGATTAAAAGGGAACATTACATTGATAAAGGGACCAATTCACTAACAAGAAATAATGTATATAAAGCAAATACTGGGGTGCCTGGGTGGCTCAGTCAGTTAAGTGTCCAACTTTGGCTCAGGTCATGATCTAACAGTCCGTGGTTTCGAGCCCCAGGTCGGACTCTGTGCTGACAGCTCAGAGCCTGGAGCCTGCTTCAGATTCTGTGTCTCCCTCCCTGTCTGCCCTTCCCCCCGTCATTCTCTGTCTCTGTCTCTCAAAATAAAATAAAAGACATAAAAACATTAAAGCAAATACTAATAGAACTGAAAAGTGATACATACAAAGCTATAATTATAGTCAGAGACTTTAATACTCAGTAATTAATAGTACCAGTAGATAGAAAATAAATACATATAAAAACACCTCAACAGGGGTGTCTGGGTGGCTCAGTCGGTTAAGTGCCTGACTCTGGCTCAGGTCATGATCTTGCCATTCATGAGTCTAAGCCTCACGTCAGGCTCTCTGCTGTCAGCTTAAGCCTGGAGCCTGCTTCGGATTCTGTGTCTCCTTCTCTGCCCCTCCCCCACTTGCACTCTGTCTCTCTCTCTTTCTCAAAAATAAATAAAAACATTAAAAAAATTTTTTAAGAACCTGAACAATATATTCACCTACATTTATAGGACATCCCATTCAACAAGTGATGCATATATATTCTTTACAAGTGTACACAGAATAAGATAGACCATATTCTGGGCCATAAAATAAACCTCAATGAATGTGAAAGAATTAAAATCATAAAAAAATATGTTTTTTATAATAGTATTTTGGCTAGGAGAACTGCGCTTCCTTCCTTAAGGCTCTAAAAGTCAATGAGCAGCTTCAGCTAGGAAAGAATGGGGCTCTTGGTCTTAAGAGGTCCCTACGTAAACACAGCCCCAGTATAAAGACTTCAAAAAGGCCAACTCATTTGGATTTGGATCAATAAATATGTGAACATATGCAAAAAAGGCAAGGGATATTTAAACTCTGAGGAACCATGCCTATGTTGTTCACCTCTGAGTTTCTGGAACTAAGTCCAGCATCTGGTACACGGCCAAAGAATAATTATTTGCTAAATGAATACTTTTCTAAAATTTTCCCAGAGTTGGAACTGAGTGTAATAGAAGCGTAAATCTAAGGGCTAGAGAGAGAACTGGCCTAGGTAGCTTACCTGTGAAGCTTTGTAAAACCACAGATGCCCACACTACACCCCAAAGATTTAGAACCTACTGATTTGATATCTCCAAGAGGCTTTTTTTTTCCTTTTTGCTTGTTTGTTTTTGGTAATTTTTCCCAAAGGTGATTTGCATCCCTAGCAAGCATAGAACCACAAACTTAGGGCTTGAGCTAAGCCCTAACGCTTGAGGGCTTCTGGTATAAAGCAGCAGTTCTCAAAGTATGCCCAAACTATCAAGATCAGCATTAATTGAGAACTTGTTATAAATCCACATTCTGAGGTATGTCCCCAGAACATCTAAAACAAAAATTCTGTGGCTTAATAATCCTGCCAAGTGGTTTGAATGTATCCTAAGAATTAAGTACCTCTGCTTAAATAAAGTAAATTGAGCTGGTACGAAGGAAACACATAGGAAGAGGTATGGAAAGAAAGCTAAAAATAATAATAAAGAAGGTAGGAGAGGAATTACAAATATTTCACTTTACTTAAGGTGGACTAGGTAACATTCAACTAAGCAAAGATAGGTTTTACTTACAAACAATAATTTGGTCACTAACATAATCTTTAAAAAAACCCCAGAGAGTAATATACTACTACATCTTGAGGATATCTCCTACTTGCGAGTTAAACTTCTCTGGACTCAGTCTGCATGTGGCCTGGCTCAACCATGGACACCTACGTCCAATTCTTTCAGTTCCTCCATTCTTTCCCCACTTCCTCCTTGCCTTTTTTTTTTTTTTCAGTTCCTCCATTGTTATAGAACATGATTTCCCACTAGCCCTTCAGTACCTATTCAGAGACACAGTCATTTGCTAAAAAGTAAAGGTAGTAAAGTTAGGACTGGGTACTTGAGTTGTATAGAACAAATCTGAAACAGTTATCAAATCTATTTCCAAAGTCTGATTCTTTTCTATATTTATAATCCCAACACTTTAAATGCATTCTGGAAATTTCTAATTCAACACTCCTAAAAATAAACCTCATAATCCCTGATGATATCATTCATCTATGGTATTTGTCTCCAAAAAATAAATATGGCCACTCCTTTTTCTGTTGCTAGTATCACCATTCTTTTCAATTAGTTATTTTAAAATCAGTTTGGTTTTGGAGCACCTGGGTGGCTCAGTCGGTTAAGCATCCTATTCAGGAACTATGGTTGCCTATGTATGAACTAAATCACACTTGGGATCCTTGGCTTCATGTATTATCTTCATAGTAAAAAATCACATAACACCCAGAATGCATAAAGAATTTTACACTAAGTCACATTATGTGGCCACAGTTTTAGTAGTATAGTGGACAAGGTAATACTCAACCATCCTAATTTGTTCTCCTCTTTACCCATAATACTTTCCTCAAACTTGCCTAAGTATTTTAGGAATACATACATTAAGTACCTCATTGAAAAAATAATAACTGTTCCCAGGGTTCTAAACTTCATCTTTTAAAGAAACTATGGAGTATTCAAATAATTCAAGGAAAACCACGAAAAATTAAACAACTGATACAGTACCTATGAAAGGAAAGCTGAAGAAATTGGGTAATTCACTTCTTTTTTATTTTCTAAATTTCTTCCTCTCTCTTTCACTAAAGAACTAAAGTAAAGGTACAATAAAAAAAAAAAAATCCTATGGTTAAAAAGCAGCATTAACTCTTGCCTAGGACAGAATTAAATAATTAACTAACTTGGAAATATAATAATCACCAACTTGGTAAAATTCAAGAGGTATTGTTTTGGAAACAGATAATAAATTCTAGAATGGATAGGTTAATTTTCAGAAAATAATACATTCAAGGAAATAAATGACATAAGAACCTCTAAAAAATATGCACAGAGGCGCCTGGGTGGCTCAGTCAGTTAAGCATCCGACTTCAGCTCAGGTCATGATCTCACGGTTCATGGGTTCGAGCCCCGCATCAGGCTCTGTGCTGGTAGCCAGCTCAGAGCCTGGAGCCTGTTTCGGATTCTGTGTCTCACTGTCTCTCTGACCCTCTCCTGCTCATGCTGTGTCTCTCTCCCTCTCAGAAATAAATTAAAAAACGTTAAAAAAAAAAATATGCACAGCTCTGAAGAGAAAAATCTAAATTTAACAGTAAATAAATCTTTTGAAAGTTCTGGTAAGTCATTTTACTTGTGTTTTAGTTTCTAATTCTAGTTCTACTAATAAAGTCAGTGTAAATCAAAATTGTAGTTGATAAAAATAATTCAAGATGAAGACAATTTACTGTGAAATGTAATTCTTTAGGGCAGTGCAGATCCAGCAATGATGTACAAAGGGAGCAATGTTATGTTATATACATGTATATATATTATACATATATAATTATGTACATATAATTAATGTACATATAATTACATATACATATAATAAAGAGTTATTTTAATTATTTATCAACACAAAATAAAGATCCTTAATGAGAATGAAAAATATGCCCACAGATGATGTGACTAATATCAATAAATCACACACTGTTACCAAAAATTGTTTTCAGGGATTTAAGAGAGCCAAATGTCAGAACAAGAAGATCTAGGAAATTTATTAAGGTGAACAATTTTATAAATAGGATATACTACTAATACTACTACTAAAATGGGTGCAGAATTAAAGATGTGACTGTGATGGTTAAATCTCAAGAAATGTATCAAGGATTGGTTCCCAGTTAAACTGAAGTGATCAGACTAAATGAATGTCACACAAAGTTGCTATCATCATAGAAGGGAAAAGTGGAAACCCAATGATACACGGTGACATGACACTGCAAAAGGTTTAGTATTTCAAGTATTTAAACAATGAAGAAATTTATACAGTAATCTAGAAGGAGCTGTGTTCTCCAAAATGGCAACTAAAATAATAAACAGTTGAAACACTAGATAAAAGTGTTAAATAGTACACACAATTCATTAAAACATGAAACTGTTGACAGGGTAGGTAAAGATATAACTGTGAGCTATAGCAGACTTTTTAAAAAGAGTAGAATTATTTTAAGAACTTAAAATAACATAGAACCTATAGAAACAGTATGATAATAAACACTGAAGTCAAGAGGTTTGGGTTCTAAGCCTAACCCACACTAATCACGTGGTCTTTTACAAACCATCCATTCAAACAGTTACTCAAAGATTATAGTATGCCAAGTTTTATCCTTGCTCATAAGATAGAAATATAAATAAAGCTTTTCCATTAAGTTCACAGTCTGATGAGGGGGTCAACTGAAAAAAAGTATAAGACTCTAAGAGATTCAATACAGGGTGACAGGTATTTTCACAGAGGCCTACATAAGCTACTAATGTAGAAAGAGACAATCTTTGAGAAGGAAGAGAGTAAAAGACTAACAGAGAATTATAGCAAGTGTTAAAAGGTAAGTTGGAACTTATCAGGCAGAGAATATGTGGAATATAATTTGAGGCAGAAGGAAAGTACAGAGTAATTTTTAAGAACAGTATGTCAGGGGGTTCCTGGGTGGCTCAGGCTCTTGATTTTGGCTCAGGTCACAATCTCACAGTTCATGAATTCAAGCTCCGCATCAAGCTCTGTGCCATCAGTGCATAGCCTGCTTGAGGCTCTCTCTCTCTCAAAATAAATAAATAAACTTTAAAAAATAAAAATATTTAAAAAAAACAGTATATCAGAATAGCCACACCGCTTGGTATGACTGCAGTAAAGGGCACTTGTGGATAAGTGTAAGGGTCTAGACAGTTTCCTCGAGATGCTATGAAAAGCAAATACAGCATCATTAAGCAAATAGATAACATTAAGTGTGTGATACAGAATGAGGGCTGTGGATGCATTCACTGGGGAAAAAGGAAGCTATAAGGAGGAAGAAATTTTAAAAAGTTATCTGTAAAAGCTCACACATGATAAGAGAAAAGCCAAAATTGAGGTAGAAGTAAAGATGCAAAATAAAGGAAGATATAGAAGGTACAGATTGCTATGGAGATGCAACTGGCTGTGCCACACAGAAACTAAGTAGAGAGATTCTAGTAGAATTAAAAATTTTAAATATTCCAAACTAAAAAGAGAAATACCAGATTATACAGTAAGTCCACTACTGGGTATTTACCTAGAGAAAATGAAAACACTAATTCAAAAAGATCTATGCACCCTTATTTTTATTAAAGCATTATTATGATAGCCAAGATACGGAAGCAACTCAAGTATCCACTGATAGATGAATGGATGTGGCACATACATATAATGGAGTACTACTCTGCCATACAAAAGGATGAGATTTTGTCATTTGCAACAACATGGACAAACCTAGAGGGTATTCTGCTAAGTGGAATAAGACAGAAAAAGACACATACCATGATTTCACTTTTATGTGGAATCTAAAAAATGAAACAAGTGAATAAACAAACAGAAAGTAGAAAATACTTTAAATATAGAGAACTGATGGTTGCCAAAAGGATGGGGAATGGAAGACGGGTAAAGTGGGTAAAGGGGAGTGGAGATACAGACTTCCAGTTATGGAATAAACCAGTCACAGAGATAAAAGGTACACTGTAGGGAATATTATCAGTGATACCATAATAGCACTGTTTGGTGACAGATCGTAGTAGCTATGTCTGTGGTGAGCATGGCATAATGCATAGATTTGTCCAATCACTATAATGTATACCTGAAAGTAATGCAACACTATGTATCAACTATAATGCAATTAGAAAAAAAGAACATGAAAAAACTCTCAGAGAATTCAGCATTAACAGTAAAACCAAAGATATGTAAAAGATGAGATCACCAGGGACTGTGTCGAACAAAACAAACAAAAGAAAACAGTAAGAGGATACCGGACAGAATAGTAAGGAACCCTAACATAAGCAGGGAAGGCAGAGGGAGAGAAGTCTGTAAAGGACTGTCTAGGGAGACAGAATACCTTGGAGAATGTCGTGTCTTGACAGCAGAAGAAAGTAATCACTGAGAAGAACAAGATGAAGATGAAGCAGGAAACAATGTGAGTCAAGCAGGATGGAATCAAAGGCACTGGCAGAAATATTACCTTCAAAAGGAAAAGGGACCACCTTTTCTAGTGTATCGTTATTAAAGGAGGAGAGAGAAGGGTGATGGAAGAGATGCTTATGTATACCAGTAAGTTTATAGATAAGTTATAGGCTACATATCAGAAAGTTTGTGCAATTCTGCCTGAAATTTGTTTTCTGTTTGAAGCAAGAGATGAGGACGTTGGTTAAACATAAAAAAAGGAGAAGGAGAAAAGAGCTATTAAGATGAGACGCATAAGGAGAACGTAAATAGGTACTGTCAGCCATGAATGTTCAAGCAGACTAGAAAATTTGGAAGGACTGCCGGACGATGCTGAGGGCCTAATTTATAATGATTGTGTATGTTAAAAAAATACATACACTCAAATACAAATCAATAAGTTGTTTATACCTTGGTAAACATATCCTTTTACTCTATTTAGTATTGTGTTCCTTAACTAAAAGTATGTGTGCGAAAACTTATTTAGCCTATCTATAGTCTTTTTCTGAGGAGGAATTTTGATATTTATTTCATTTGAATATATTTTCCCTAGGAAATGGTAATTTCTAAGCAAAGCCACATTTTGGATATTTTATTAGCTTTTTTGTATGTGTGGTCAGATAGGGCTCTATTTAAACATTAAATTCATGTAATTAACCTATCTAAAATTTTGTAAACATTTTTCAGTGTTTTATTCATAATCCTAACATACTAAAAAAATACCATGCTCATTTTTTCCCTTCCAATCTATAGCTATCTGTATATAAAATTTAGTGGCATATAGTCAGGTGCTAAAATAGGTTTCTTCATTCCTATGTAATTACCTTATAATCTTAAAAGGTATATAATATTTTTGTTATCCTGATTTGCTACAGCTTATCATCTACATCTTTTACCACGTACAAGCTGTTTCTGTTTGGAGATTTGTGTGTTTTAGGGGTGATAATTTTTCTAATAAAAATGTTCTTTTATACTGCCATTTTTCTTTAAGTATTTCTTTGTGATACGTTCTAAGGAGAAAGATTATGATGATGAAATATAAAAATATTTTTGTAATTAACTTAGTCTAAAGCAGTGAAAGAATTTTTTTCCTTAAAATGAAACAGCAAATTACATATGAAATATACTTAATTTATAAAAGCTATTTTTAAATGACAGAAAAATAAAAAATAGTGTGCTGTTCGCATCAGTTGTTAGTGTGTGGCATTTGACAATTGTGAAATACACATGCTAGTAAATACGTTGTTATGTGTACACATGTGCAGGTATGTGTGTGGCCAACAAAAATTTCTCTCTAAAGTTGATAATGATAATAATCGTATAAAGTTTTATACTGGAGAAATTAAGCAGTATTCTACCAGAAGTTAGGACTTAATTTTGTATCTCACAAATAACTCCGGGTGATTTGTAATCTTTACGTTAGTTTAAAGATATGCCTTTTATTTTTCCTCTTCTTTTTTGCCTCCATTTAGCTTCTGGAAATGATCACAATTTTACTCATTTATTTATACCTGATTTTCTTCTTACGTATTGAAAATGCTTACCCAATATCAGGAAAGAGTGCTAGAGACAGGGTCGTAGGCATACATACTAATGAAGTTATGAACATGAAGGGAACCAGGGGTCAAATTATTTCCTGTCAGCAAGAGCTACAGAAAGAAATAACTGCACAGGTAAACACTTTAGAAACCAATCACTGGAGTGAAGTAAAAGAATATGGTACTATATCAAATTACCTATGTCACAAAAACAAAATAAACAAACCTGGAGAAACAAAAAGAAAAAAAAAAGATAAAGCAGCACAGTGTTTTCTATTGCTATGGAATTACTCGAGGAAGCCAAATTAAAGTTCTCAACCTGTTAATAAATTTATTTAAGATTAGAGTAAAAAGGAGACCCTAACAGTTACACATTAGAAAACAAATTATAGCCTTATTTTTTCTATTCTGACTAAAATTAGATTAAGATATAACCAGACCTAACTTGAGCTTACTCTACATTACCCAAGCAGTTAAAATTAGCAAAAACTAAGAAATTTTTTTTGGGGGGGGGGGGTTATNGGCTCTTTCCATGTTTTAGCTATTATTGAGAGTGCTGCTATGAACTTTGGGGTACATGTGCTCCTATGCATCAGCATTTCTGTATCCCTTGGGTAAATTCCTAGCAAAAACTAAGAATTTTAAAATACACGTTTATAGAAGAGCAATATAGCCATGACAAAAAAAAAAAAAGTTAGTACACAAATTATATTAAAATAAACGACGACAAAAACTAACATCCCAATCTAAACAAGGCTTCAATGTTTGGTATGTAAAGGTAACGAAGCCAAGTTCCCACAATCTGTCGTTCTTAAAATAACTGTCACTTTTAAAATATTAAATAAAAGCCAGACTTTAATTAAAAACTATTGATTCTTATTCCTTTTTAAATTTAATTTTTAATTTTTTTTTATTTTTGAGAGAAAGACAGAGACAGAGCATAAGTAGAGGGAGGCAGAGAGAGAGAGGGAGACAGAATCCAAAGCAGGCTCCAGGCTCTGAGAGCTGTCAGCACAGAGGGCTAGAATTCACGAACCGGGAGATCATGACCTGGCTCAAGTCGTACGCTCAACCAACTAAGCCACCCAGGCACCCCTCGATTCTTACTCTCTAAAGATGTGTAAAGAGCATACTAGGTGATAAGCATTGAGCTTGTGATTGGAAATATTAAAACTAATTTGCTTTAATTTTTTAGATTTAGTACTTACACACTAAGAATCATGGGTTGACCAAAACACAGAAACCAAATTAAAAAAGAAAAAGACTAAACAAGTGAGAATTCCTCATTCCAGGGAAAAAGGGGAGGTCATATTATGAAAGAGAGTGTAACAAAAAGGAAAAGGAAAATGGTGTGAAAATAACAGGCAAGTTTTAGAAAAGAGAAATCGCCTGCAGTGGTTTGGATGAATGTCATCTGGAGCTGTGAATACAGAAATGTAGATAAAAAGATGTATGAAAGTCAGGCCTGAAATACTTTATAAGTGACGTTATACACTTGATTTACCTTGTAAGAAACGGAAAGTTTCTGGACAAATTTAAGTACAAATGAACAAATTCATCATACAACTGGATAAAGACTAGAAACATCCAGACTAATGAAGGTGCTTGTTACCGCAAAAGACCAGAAGGTTGATGAGGGTATACAATTGCTATATATTCACATTCACTTAATTCTCACAGTAACTCTCTGGGATAGAAATGATTGATATTCACAGTTTACAAGAAACTAAGGCACAGAGATTAAAACCAACTCAAAGTCACAATTCATAAGTACTGGGGGAGAAGGTTTGAATACAAATAACTTGGTACCAAAATTCAAGCCATTTTAACCACTATTTTTGCCACTGAGAACTAGAGTAAAACACTACAGAATAAAAACCAAAAGTCTTAAGAAAGGTCACTAATGTTATATGCTAAAATGAGACCAAATGCAATGAGTATTTTAAAAAATTTAAAAAGCCATTAAATTTAGCAATTCAAGTTCACCAGTGACTTCTTCAATAGAAATGATAATTTTTGCCTTAAGAATCAATCACCAAACATATATTCAACTTACTCCAGGTCCAAAACACTTTGTTAAAGATTATAACATTAATGAGTAGCTTCAACATGCTTTAAAATTTAATTTTAATAAATAGAACTTATTAAATGGAATTTGTTTTAATTTAGAATAGTCTGAAATCTAACAAATTATGTTTTTAAATCAACAGAAGAATATGGCATTATAGTAAAGAAAAATAACATTTTTATATTAGGCTTATGCCAAAATGTAAAGTAAAAAATTATTCTTAAACAGCACAGTATTTCAGATCTTTAAAAAATATTTAGAGTAAAACTGCATACAGATCATCTAAAAGCCAAAGACAAATAATATGCAGTGCCTGTCTAAGTACTGTATGATGTATTAGCTGGCTACTTCATAATAACACATTAGTTTTTTTTCAGACGTAAGTAGCACAACATATACAAATAAAAATTTTGATCTGGCAAAAAGTACCATTAGCAAACAAAACACATACCTACAAATAAAAAAACCTGAAAAAAAATTTTGCAACTTATACAAAGACATGTGATAAACTCATTTTTAAGAAAGGAAAACGTGGGGTGCCTGGGTGGCTCAGCTGGTTAAACGTCCTGTTTTTGATTTTGGCTCAGGTTATGATCTCCCAGGGTTGTGAGATCAAGCCCCACCTTGGAGTCCACACTTGACATGGAGCCTGCTTAAGATTCTTTCTCTCTCTGCCCGCCACCCCCAGCCCCAGTCCGTGTGTGCATGCACATGTTCTCTCTTACAAAATATAAAAATAAAAATAAAAAAGGAAAATACCTCAATAAATAAAGAAAGAGGCATATGAAAAGATAACAAATGGATGAGAAAACCCAGATGGCTAATGGCTAATCAATATGTGATAAATTCTCAGTCTCATAGGTAGTCACAACATACACTCAAAATGCCAATTTCTGTTAAAAATCTATGTGATGATATTCTGATACATTCATATCTACTGAGTAATGAAATACTTATATCTATTAAAATGTAAAGTATACACACTATATACATATATTTAATAAACACATTCTTTGGTCTAGCAAACACACTCTGAACATAGATCAAATAGAAAAAAAAAAAAAAACCACCATCCAGGAGAAATATTACAATAAATCAAGGCACATCCACATTATATTTTTTAATTTTAAAAAAATGTTTTATTATTTATTTTTGAGAGAGAGACAGAGAATGAGTGGGGGAAGGCAGAGAGAGGGAAACACAGAATCTGAAGCAGGCTCCAGGCTCTGAGCTGTCAGCACAGAGCCCAATGCGGGGCTTGAACCCAAGAACAGTGAGATCATGACCTGAGCTGACACTGGGTGCTCAACCGACTAAGCTACCCAGGTGCCTCTGTATCCACATGATATTTTGTAACTATTTAAAGACTCGGTTAGTTCTAGATTTGCTAACAAACAGTCTTTTATGTGGTAAGTCTTTTTTTTTTTTTTAAAAAGCAAGTTTCAAGAGTAAAGCCTACCATTAACCGTAAAAGGAAGAGAGAAGCTAGAGGGAGGCAGGAGGTTAGGCAATGGGCTCTGAATATTTTGTCTGCACTTAGATGAAGCATGAACTTAATGTATTACACCTAAGGAGTGGGGTTTAGAGTAAGTAAGAAGAAAATAACATTCCTCTATATATTTGTTATTTACATGATCACAAACAACATACATTGCTTTGCTACTCAAAAAATCAATTCAATAAATTAATGTGTCCTAAGCCAGTATGCAATTAATTCTCTTAAAATAAAAAGCTATCTGTATATGCCAAAGCATTTGTTTTAACTAATGGTTTTATTTATTTTTTCCAAGGTACATGTGTGTAAATATATATTCATTTTCTTTGTGAACATTTTGTAGTTTTTTTTAAATAGATTTTCAGTGGTTATACTGTACTTTCAAGTTTTATAATTGTTATTTTAACTACATTTTTAGCAAAGAATAATAGTTTGAAAACAGTGTTGTATAAAACGTCCTTATAGATCTTATTTATGCAATATCACAGTCCAAGAAAACAGCTACACGTTGTGCTATTTCATGTCAATTAATTTCCATAGATCTCTGCTTGAATCTACCTACTGGCATAAAAGAACTTCCCATCTTCAGGCTATGGTCACAGAGCCTCTCTTCTCCTATGGAATGCCTTGCTCCTTTCTTCTTTACTTGCTTAAACCTACCCAACCTTTTACAGCTCAATTGGTTTTACTGGCTACCACTCTTCTTTTAACATTTATCTCACTGAGTAATCCTGTACTGAGTGTTCTTATTGTGTAAAATTTGGGGGGAAACATTATTTTTATATGACAAATTTCTGTGGCTTTCTGGTCATGATGGTATGGGGGGGTGGTATGGGAAGGGATGGGTGGAAGGGAAGGGAGTGGAGGGCAGGAGAGGAACTGAGGAGGTATGTGGGGAGAAGGAGGGACAAGGAGGGGGGAGGAAGGGAGAAAGAAAAGGAACTGGTACCTGTTCAGTACAGCATACTTGAAATATGTCACTAGCAAAACCCTTAAGTCATTTTCAGTTCAAAGCACAGGGATATATATCCATCCTGATGAATTCTTTTAATCTTACACTTATTAGCAAAAAACTAGCAAGATAAAATGAAGATAAAGAATTGATGAACCCCATGTAAACTCTACCATTTTGAGACATTTGGAAGAAAAAGCAGAGTTAACATTTGTTACAAAACTAATCTTCACTTATGCAGCTCAAAGAGAGCAATGAAGTCTCCTACTGAGCTATTCATTCATGTAAAAGGCAACAATTGACAACACACTGACAGAAATTTCACATTAAATTCCCATTCCTCTAATGGATACTGCATCTTTTATGAATACTCTTATAATCCCAGGAGTAGGGGGACTCAAAGTAATGTTTAGTCAAACACTATTTGATGCATTTTTAAAACAGAAGATACTAAGAAATGGTCATGTGCAAAATAGACTCTCAAGTTTTTTGGTTTTGTTTTTGTTTAAATTGTATGACTAGGCCCATACCCAGGCCTCTACATCAACACTAAAACTGAAAATCCAATGCTGCAAAAATCTTACCAACTGTATTTGGTAAGTTATGTTTTCTTTCTTGACATGTTTTCATAAATGCAAATAAGCCTTGTACTAGTTTTATGTAGATCAACTTTAATTTCCAAAGGAAATGTATTCTCTCAAAGTTAACAGGCATTGGTCTTTTAAATCACTTAGTGTGTTCACACCTTGTTTCTTTGTATAATCAGCTCTACTAACATACATCCAAGTGATAAAACAAAGGACACTTTCTGGGTCACATGTAATAAGTGAGACGTATGCAATTATTAAGCAAAGTTTTCCTGATTTATTGACAGATCAAATATGATCAAGGGTTACTAGGGGAAAAAAAGAAGAGGAAGAGCACAATGGGGAAAAAATACCCTTAAAGAATAAGCCATCCTTTTGCAGCTATAATATAACTTAATGATTTGTATGTCACAGTTTACATACAATGTAAAGGGGGAAAAGCCATGCTCCTAAAATCTTTTTTTAATTTATTTTGAAAACAGACTTCTATAATAGAATTCAGTGCTTGGTCACCCTTCCCCTACATTTCTGTCCTAACTTTGGTTTCTTTTAATGAAAAAAAGGAGTCAGCAAAACAAAATGCCACCATTAAATCATTTTGCAACATTTTGTGTCAAAAATGTAATGGGAAATGCACACATCAAGAGAAAGGTTACTGTTCTTCCAGAACATCTTTTCACTTGGTTCATGGCTCATTCTTCTACATAACGGTGCAGGCACTACTGATGGTTTTTTCTCTCAGTTTAATGTGGCATTTGAAGGATTATGGCATTTTCAGGAAACCACACTGCAGTGATTTTAGTGGTTATCAGGCTAAAAGTGATACAGTGATTTAGAATAACTGTGCTGTTTATGTGCAATGGTAAAAGTCAGCTACCAAGTCATCTCACAATGTCAACTTAATTCTTGATTGTATGTTTTCTTAATAATACCTGAGGTCTGTCTACAGAGTGAGACCAGAATTAGAGGAGACTCCTTTTAAATGGGAATTTGCTGTATATAGATATACTATATTTAGGTTTAAATCTTAAGTACATTGCAGTAGGAAGAGCTAATTCAGAAATTTATAATCTTAATTCATTCCAGTTGAGAATAAGTGTAATTTGCTCCTTGAAACTGTTTCACAAAAAGGATTAAAATGAATTAAGAATTAAAAGAAAAATTTTAATTAAAATGAAAAGAAACTACATAACATATATGTAAAATAATTAGGAGATACAAAGGAAGAATAAATATGAAACCTGCTATATTTATATCTAGACACGTCATTTTAAAAATGTTATTTATTTATTTATTTATTTATTTTGAGAGAGGAAGAGTCGGGGAGGAGCTGAGAGAGAGGGAGAGAGACAAGGAGACATAGAAACAGAGAGAGAGAATCCCAAACAGGCTCCCTGTCACCAGCACAGGGTCCAAAGCAGGACTCAAACTCATGAACCATGAGATCATGAGCTGAGTTGAAACCAAGACATTTAACCAACTGAGCCACTCAGGTGCCCCAATAACATGTCATTTTTATCCACAATATAATTTAGCTATTTAAAAGCTCAACCTCTAATATTTTATTTTAGAAAATTAATTTTAAAAAATTTCATATTATAAGAAAACATTTTCTACTATAAGCCATTCCTCATAAACCTACGTCTCAATTAGTAAAAACTGAAAAGTGTCTGCCTTATAAATAACTCACATACTTTGGTAGACTACTATCTATAAAATGTGTAACTCAATTTAAAATCAGAAAAAATACTACAGGCTAATAATACAATTAAAAATACCACGGTTTATGAAGGTTTTATGCTGTAAATCATTCAGAATTCCATACACCTAAATAATAACTTTAATTTCTGAATTTCATCTTTATTGCTATATTATTATAAAGTCATAGAATGCAAATTAAAGGAGATTTTCAAACTGTTCTAGTACACTGCTCATTTTATGAATGAGATAACTAGTTCCCAAAGAAGTTATCTTCATTCCTCAGGGTGACAAGGCCTCTTGCTGGCAAAGCCTTACCTCACATTCCAAACTCTCAATTTTAGCTCTATCCTTATTTCTCAATTTTAGCCCTACCATTTTACCTCACATTCAAACCTCTCAATTTTAGCTCTATTCTAACCTCTCAATTTTAGCCCTTTTTCCTGGCTGGTTACTTAATTAAGTTTCCAAGTGAGGCTCACTTTTTGAGTCTATTAAATATTAAGTGTACTACCGCTATCAAAAAAAAAAAAGATTTTCTGTTAATAAGCAGGAAAATTATCATCCTTGTTTTCCTTATTAACAGTCTCTCCATACATGTCAACACTATTAAGTAGAATATTAAAGTTATACTAATGACACATACTACATCCAAAGAATGTGTGAATAAGATAAATGAGGTAAAAGGAAGTTTGACAGCTTCTCTTCTCTGTCCTTAAAATAAAACAGAAATGTAAAATCATTTCTGTTCAAATATCTCAGAACTAAAATACATGTGCACATGCATGTACACACACATTTTAAAATCTGACCAAGATTTCCTGAGAGTTATATAATTCTGAAGTTACATATTTCTTAGATTTAAGTCTAAGTTTCATATATGCTGTTTCTCAACTGAAAAACAAATTAAAACTTATTTTATGAAGATTCTAAAATGATGTCTTATTTGCTAAGCTAACTAAATTTCAAAGGACCACAATCTTTGTCTATTATCTTGTATTGTTCCACTAATTACATGATCCCTCCTCTCCCAATACCCTTGGATCACAATCAAGGGGCCTACTATAAGTGACATGTATCTATTCTACAAATACAATTCACAAGATGTAAATATACTATGCTTGTAATTTTTTTCTTTCTTTCTTTTTTTTTTTGCACAACTGATGGTTAATTCACTCACCCACACCTCTCCAAAAGTTCACATCATTGTGCTGGTATATGCAGAAATTTCTTTAATCTACAATTACAGCACTGATGTGTATTGTTCTTTAAGACAAGACAAAGGGACTTCAAAAGCATTAAGTAGATGACCACAAAATTACCAATAATCAAAAAGTAAAAATATAGATGGCATCACAGATTTTAACTAACAGCAACTGCAAGTAATATATATGGCATTAAAGGTACTATATTGTGTGAATTAAATGTATTTTAATATATTTTATATGTACATATACAATAAATATGTGAACATGTTATGTTAATAACTAAAAGGTACATGAATATTTTATTTTTTTATAACATTTATTCATTTTTGTGAGAGAGAGAGGCACAACAAGTGGGGGAGGGGCAGAGAGACAGGGAGACACAGAATCCAAAGCAGGCTCCAGGCTGAGTTGTCAGCACAGAGCTCAATGTGGGGCTCAAACCTACGAGCAATGAGATCATGATCTGAGCCGAAGTAGGACGCCCAACCGACTGAGCCACTCAGGCGCCCTGAATATTTCTTAAAATTATCTGAAAAGAATGTAATCTTACCCCCTAAAAGGGTAAAGTATATTTCGTTAAAAACAAACATCACAGAGACAAATATTTTCAAAGGTCAGATCCGTTATTAGTGCTATGATCTGCATTCGATATAAAATGTAAATAAAGAACAGTTCAATAACATCTAAAATTAAAAAGGAGAAAGTAGTACGTTTCAAGAAATCTTAGTATCAAAGAACTCAAATAGCATGGTTAGAAGATTAAAGATTACAGCACTAAAATCTCAAAGACTATCATGAAAACTATAAAATAAACACAATTATCAGGTCATCATGAAATGGCTGTCATCATTTAGCCTGCAACAAATACATTTACCAAAGGCAAGTTTTATCCAACCAGGGAGCTGAAATGTAAATTATGCTGAGACTATATAGGGTTAATAGCAAAGGCTCTAGAGCCAGACTGCCTGAATGTGAATATCAGCTCTACTACCTTTTAATCTATGCAGCTTTTGGGAATTTACTTAAGTCCTCTATGCCTTAGTTTCCTCATCAATTCAATGGAGATAATAATACTCCTTAGCTCATAGTATGAGCATTAGATGATTAAATATGTATGGTACCTGGTACATAAGTGTTTTATTATGGTTGTTGTTTGCATATACAGAACATTTACAATTCCCTAACCATTGACCCAACCTCTGTACTTGGATTTATCTCATTTAATCCTCCAACAACCTAAGGGATAGGTACTACTGATTATTGTTACTTTACAGATAAGGAAACTAAGGCACAGGGGAGATAAAAGTAGAGCTAACAATAACAGAAACAGGTTTGCAACTGAGCTGAGTAGCTATAAATCCTCAAACTAATCATTTGTTATATAATACTAACCCCCAAAATGTAAAAGATAATAAATTTTAATAAAATTTAGGCTTTTTACATAAATCTAGCAGGCTTCTTTAAAAAATATCCAATGTTAAAAAATATCAAGGGGCACCTGGGTGGCTCAGTCTATTTAAGTGTTCAACTTCAGCTCAGATCATGATCTCGTAGCTCAGGAGTTCAAGCCCTGCATCGGGCTCTGTGGTGACAGTGTGGAGTCTGCTTGGAATTCTCTGTCTCCCAATCTCTCTCTGCCCTGTCCCCGCTATCTCTCTCTCTTGCTCAAAATAAATAAACTTGAAATGTAAAAACACCTCATTTTATTCCTTCTTCAACTCAATATTTTCTTTTAAGCTTTTTTTTAAAAAAGACCCACTTTAGTATATCTTTAATTAGAGGTTCCTTTGTTTAAAAAAAATATTCAATCACACTTAGGACCATCACAATAGGTATTAGGACCACTGCAATGGGATTTTACAGTAGGAGAGAAAGAAGCAGCTCAACTCTGAATACAGCATGGGCAATTGGGAATTTACAGCCAAGGAAATGGGTGGAGGTTAGTGGGTGAAAAATTATTAAGGGAAACATCAAACATAGGAGAGATTCTGGCTAAACCAACCAACCAAAGATTTTTGCTGAAGATAGCCCAGGTGATTAGACATTACCTGGGGGAATGTGGAAGATGAGGAACCTGATTAGATATCTAGGATGATCAGGTATCAAGGGTAAGGGATTCTAGTTGAAGTGACTTAGCAGGTTAAACAATCTCTTATACCTATAGGAGCTAGAAAAAGAACAAACAAAGCCCAAAGCCAATAGAAGGAAGGAAATAATAAAGATTAAAGCAGAAGTAAATGAAATAGAGACTAAAAGAACAACATAACAGATCAATGAAATCAGAAGCTGGTTCTTTGAAAAGATCAACCAACATCACAGAAATAAGGGAATTATAAGAGAATATTATGAAAAATTATATGCCAACAAATTCAATTACCTAGAAGAAATGGATAAATTCCTAGAAACATAACTTTCCAAAATTGAATGAGGAATAAATAAAAAATTTGAACAGAGCAATTACTAGCAATGAAATTAAATCAGTAATAAAAAAAAACTTCCAAAAGCTAAAGTCAAGGACCAGATGCCTTCACAGGTGAATTCTACCATACATTTAAAGAAGAGGTAATACTTATTCTTCTCAAACTATTATAAAAATGCAGAAGAGGAAGAAAAACTTCCAAATTCATTCTTTGAGCCCAGTATTATCCTGATACCAAAACCAGAAAAAGACAACAAAACAAAAAAACTACAGGGCAGTATCTGTGATGATATAAAAATCATCAACTAAATATCAGCAAACAGAATTCAAAAATACATTTTAAAAAACCAGTCATCAGGATAAAGTGGGATTTATCTCCGGGATAAAAAGGTGGTTTGATATTTTCAAATCAATGTGATACACAACATTAACAAGAAAAAAGGATAAAAAACACAAACATCTCAATAGATACAGAAAAGGCATTCGGCAAAGTACAACACATACCCGCGACAAAAACTCTCAACAAAGTAGATTTAGAGAAAACCTATCTCAGTATAATAAAAGCCATAATATGGAAAACCCACAGCTAACAACATACTCAGTGGTGAAAACCTGAGAGCTTTTCCTCTAAGATCAGGAACAGAACAAGAATATCTTCTCTTGCCACTTTTTCAGCATAGTACTGGAAGTCCTAGTCAGAGTAATCAAACAAAATGAGAAGAAATAAAAAGCATCCAAATTGGTAAGGAAGAAGTAAAACTTTCACTATCTGCAGAAAGACTCAACCAAAAAACTACTAGAACTGACAAATGATTTCAGTAAACTCATAAGATACAAAATTAATAAACAGAAATCATTACATTAATAATGAAGTAGCTAAATTAAGAAAATAATCCCATTTACCACTGCATCTAGGAATTATAAATACTAAGAATACCTAGGACATAAAATAATAGAATAATACAATACCTAGGAACAAACTTAACCAAGGAGATGTATAAAACATCAATAAAAGAAACTAAAGATGATACAAATGAAAAGATATTCCATGCCCATCAAATGGAAGAACCAACATTGTTTAAATATTCATAAAGCAATCTACCCAAAAAATCTACAGACTTAATGCAATCACTATTTTGATAGTGACAACATTTGTCACAGAACTGCAACAATCCTTAAATTTGTATGGAACCACAAAAAACCCTGAAGAGCTAAGTAATTCTGAGAAAGAAAAACAAAGCTTGGAGTATCATACTTCCAGATTATAAATCATATGACAAAGCTGTAGTAATCATAACAATATAGTACTGGCACAGAAACAGACACATAGATCAATGGAACAGAATAGAAAAAGCAGATATAAACCCAAGCATAACTGGTTAATTAAACTACAACAAAAAGAAGTGAGAATATACAATAGAGGAAACATAGCTTTTTCAACAAATGGTGCTGGGAAATACTAGACAGCTACATGCAAAATAACACAAAACAAAAAGGAGACCATTTTCTCACACCATGCACAAAAATAAACAATACAAATTAAAGACCTAAATATGAGACCTAAAACTATAAAACTCCTAGAGGAAAACACAATGGAGTAATTTCTTTTATGTCAGCCTTAGCAATATTTTTCTAGGTATGTCTCCTCAGGCCAGAGATACAAAGCAAAATTAAACTACCTGGGACTACACACACACACACACAAACACACACAAAACGCAAGTTTTTGTACAGTGAATGAAACTATCAATAAAAGCATAAGGCAACCTATGGATAGAAGATATTTGCAAATAATAAAAAAAATCTGAGAAGGGGTTAATATCTAAAAAATATGAAGAACTTATAAAACTTAACATGCCAAAAAAATCCAATAAAAAATGGGCATAAGACATGGACAGACATTTCTCCAAAGAATATATCCCGATAACTGACAGACACATGAAAAGATGTTCAACATAACTTATCATCAGGGAAATGCTAATCAAAACTACAGTGAGGTATCATCTCAAACCTGTCAGAATGGCTAAAATCAAAAAACAAAGGAGACAACAAGTGTTGGCAAGAATGTAGAGGAAAAGGAATCCTCTTGCCCTGTGGTGGGAATGCAAACTGGTACAGCCACTTTGGAAAACAGTATTGAGGTTCCTCAAAAAATTAAAAACAATATTACCATATTATCCAGTAATTCCACTACTGAATATTTATCCAAAGAAAACAAAACCACTGATTCAAAAAGATATATGCTCCCTTATGTTTACTGCAGCATTATTTGCAATAGCCAAGATGTGGAAGCAAGCCAGTAACCAAGTGTCTATCGACAGATGAATGGATAAAAAAGAGATGGTGTGTATGTGTGTGTACATACACTGGATTATTACTCAGCCATTAAAAAGAATGAGATCTTGACATGGTCAACAAACTGGATGGAGCCAGAGAGTTCTGTGCTAAGTGAAATAAGTCAGTCAGAGAAAGACAAATATGATACAATTTCATTCATACATGGAATGTAAGAAGCAAAACAAATGATCAAAGGAAAGAGAGAAAACAAAAAAGGAGACTCAAATATAGAGAACAAACTGGTGGTTGCCAGAGGGGAGGTGGGAGGGGGATAAGTGAAACAGATAAAGAGAATTAACAGTATACTTACTGTGATGAGAACTGAGTAATTTATAGAATTGTTAAATCATTATATTACACATCTGAAACTAATAACACTATATGCTAATTATACTTCAATAAAAAAATAAATTATTTTTTTAAAAAAAGCAACAGGATTAAAACAGTAACGGCATTAAGATATCTTAGAGGCCAGAAACTCAGGACAATACCTGAAACTGAGCAAAAAGGTGAGATTAACTGAGAGCTAAAAATTATTTGTATGAGAGAAACAACTAATGTTAAAGATTTAAAAAAAAAAAAAGGCGATTTAGCAGGGTTCTTGCTAACCCTGGTTTTACAAAAAAGTACTCAGATGAGCCTATGAGAAAGTCCAGGAGCCTGACTAAACTTGGATCAGAAAAAGAATCTTTGTTGCCATTAGAAAAACATTTTTTTTAAAAATCTATAACAAGAAATGTGTATAATGGTAATACTAAGATGAAAAGAGCAGGACAAAAGGAATAGGCTATGAGAAAGTGGTAAGAGAACATTTGCAAAGGTTGCCTAAGGCTGACAGTAGAAACCAGGTTTGACAGTAAACAAGCATAGAAGTTTCTGAGATGATGGAAATATTGTAAAACTGGATTGTAGAGATGGCAAATCACTGAACAAATTTATTAAAAATCATTATTATGCTCTATACTTATAATAGCTGATTTTGCAGGATTAACACTGGATCTCAGTATATTTATTTTTTAATAAGAAAAGTATTTGCTATTTATCAATGAAAGAAGGAGTTGTGAATTAACTTCTTTTCCCCTCCTATTTAGTTAAATGAGAAATGCCAAAACAAGAAAACTGCCTCCATTCTAAGAAAAATTTTTTGAGACTTAAGAAAACATAATTACATTCTATATACAGAGTAGCCTAGAGAGAGATGTTACTGACAGAATGTGTTTCCACGAGGGCTTGTGAGGAATGTAAGTAAATAAGCAGTATGCACATGGGAACTTGGACTATCATATAATTTTTGATTATCGGAGCTAGTGTGTTAGACCTCAGAGATGATACACCCTAAGATAATCTCCTAAAATAAGAAATCAGAGATCCACATTGATTAACTGACTTGCCTATCCACATCCTAATACATCCATACATATCTCAGAATAATACAGATTAAAAACACAGTGGGATTCCCTCACATACCCATTAAAACAGCTGATATCAAATAAAAACTAAACACATCGTTGATATGAAATTCTACAACAAGAGAAACTAGCGTAAGGTTGAAAAAAAATGTAAACATAGGCACCTTTGAGAAGAATGGCTGACTGGAAAAGAGCACAACTTTTTGGAAGTGATGAAAATGTTTCAGATGGTATTAGAAATGAGGGGTTAGAGGAGTACATGCTTTAGTTAAAAGTCATCAATTTATTCACTTAACATTTATGCATTCCATTGTATGTAACAGACCACACACACACACACACACACACGAATTTAGTCGATTAACTTTTTGTAGTTGTTTGGGTTAGCAATTATGAAACTACTTCCTGTATATTCTAAACTCCAGCAAACAGAGAACTATTGGACATGACACTTTGAAATACATTTTAATAAATAGACACAATATTTCCATGAAACTATTTAAGCTTGTTTCACCATTTCATTGTTACTTCAGAATTCACAGTTTTAGGGACACTTAATTGTTGTTTGTCTATGTAGTTGACATGTTCTAGATTTTAAAACACTGAAACAAAACACATATGACTAAATCTCTATTTAGGTATAGCCACTTTTTTACTTTTAATTTTCTGTTGTCTACATTCAAATTACTAAAATTGTATTACACCAAAATATCTACATTTAAAATATATTGTAAAGGATAATACATTTAAAACTTTAAATAGCTGAAATATATATGCTCCCTTTTTACTACTTATCTTTGATAATAAAGAAAAGCATCTTTGTTGTTTTCTTTTTAATTTTTTTTTAACATTTATTTTTGAGACAGAGAGACAGAGCATGAGCTGGGGAGGGTCACAGAGAGAGGGAGACAGAATCTGAAACAGGCTCCAGGGACGCGGGGCTGGAACCCACAAACCGCAATATCATGACCTGAGCCGAAGTCGGACGCTTAACCGAGTCACCCAGGCGCCCCAAGAAAAACATCTTTGTTAAACAATAATCAGGCTGATTTCTTTATAGATTCTAGCATTATTCATATATTAAATATTTGCATTATTATAGTGTTATGTGTAGTATTAAGTTTATCCAATTAAATAGCTTTTTAAAAGTTAACACATTTAAAGCACCAAGTTTTCAAGAATAAATTAAACTTTTATTACTAAAGATGACCTCATGAAGTAATACCTTTTTAAAAGATATCAAAAGGTTAAAATCAACTGTTTACTAAACAAAATGGAGATTTATTAATATTTTCTCAAAATAGACATAATTATGTTAAACACTCCAGAATGATAGAAATAAGTGTTCCTAACTTTACTGAATTTTAATTTTGCTCCAGTATTAGATATTATTTTCTAATATATCAGAATTTCCTTCAAAAGCAACTGTTTCTATAATTGTTATTAAAATTATATATAAAAGTAAAAAAGAACAGTTAAATATCTAAGAAAATAAAGGTTCCAAGGTGTCATAATTATATTCCTTGTTTACATTTAATTCCTAAAGCTTCATCAGTTTGGATTTAGAATGCCAGACTTTTCTTCCGTTTTGAGTGAACCCTGTTAAAGGAGTTAGGCAGCATATTTCTTCAGGCCAAGAGTTACAGGAAGTCCATATGTCTTCTGAGAAATCTTTGTATGCTGCTCTATCTTTGTCTTTTATAGTAAATCTAACATAAAAATTAGTCAGATTTAATATCCTGGCAATGATTCCATAACGCAACTTCCTATGAAGTGTGTCAGCCACTAAGCATCATGGTTGGTGAGGATGGGGGTTTGTGTTCAGTAACTTGGAGTAAGAACATAAAGGTTTACGAGGGTAAGTGAAACAGACTATGCCTTCAAGATAGTTATACTTTCAAGAGTGAAAAGCCAAGTTAAACATATACCAGAGAGAGTAACAGCCAAACTTGAAGAAAGTGGTATAACACAAATGCGGTCAGGGTGATATGAGAAGAAACATTTTACCACACATAACTGAAAGAAATTTTTAAAGTCCAAGTTTTAGAAATAGTCCTTTAGAATCCAATAATTGCATCGTACTAACCACTGACTCAGGAATACAAGATAAAACAAAATAAAACAAAAACCTAAAACTTATCCTTGTAATACTGGTAGAGGCAAAGAATAAAAACAGAACTTTGTATAGAAATGTCTTTGTACAGGAATGTCTGTTTTTAATACATATGAAATTTATTAGAAGACACAAATTATTTTAAAACTTGTATGGTTTCCAAGTTTTAATTTGTAAGTATCCAAGTAATATATATTTACACCATCACTTACAATCATGAAATTCCTACATGAGCATGCAAATTTTATCATTAAGAATGATTACGTGATAAACTAACTGTATAAGAAACAATAAACTAACAAGTATGTAATCAAAATAAAATTATACATTTTGTTTGTTTTAAGAAATCTATTAATTGAAATCTTAACTGTTCTTAAAAACTAGATTTCATTTTTTAAGTAATTTAAAATAATCCATTTTTAGCAAACTGATGTCCTATCAATACAGTAACTGAAGTTATAATTAAGCTTTACTCTCTTGTCTAATAAAATCTCTGCAAGAAACCACCCCTTCAACTATGACACAGGCAATCGAATAAGCTTCCATCCATGTTAGGCAATTTTTAAAAATCAAAGTAATCAAAGACTAATATTTGAAATACAAATCTGATAAATATGAATTCTTGCTGGTGTTCCTACAGCTTATGATACAATCAAATTTAGTTTCAGGGGAAGCACTCAGAATCCAGATGTTTAAAATGTGAACTAAAAAAGTGCTAATAGTATTGTTAAGAGACCAAACAGACATTCTAATATTGTAACCAAAACGGTTCAATATCTATATAATTTGACATATACTCAAATAAGGAGACTATAGTGAATGTTTAATAGTGTGGACTTGGCTGTAAAAGTGAAATAGCTTCACAGATCATTTCCTACACTCAGTGCATCTAAGTAACGGCAACAATACAAAATAAAATTAAAGATGCTATTTAACACAACCAATGGATTCTAGGGTTCTTAGTTTTAGAAACCTTTTTTCTCTCTCCTTTCTCCCATTAAGTAATAAAATGTGTCACATTGAGTTTGCACAGTGAAAGTAAAATTTGAGATCTAAAAGTTTGGTCTTATTCCTAATTTGATAGTTAAATAAAGACTTAGAAGAAAGGCCCACCTACATCTAAAAATCTATCTTTTGCAAATCAAATATCATCAAGGAGAGGGATCACTTCATTTCTGTTATTACACTGATGCATCAACTAACTAATCTCAAAGCTGTAGTTCCTATTTCCTTACCTAATACACAGAAAAAATACATCCCCTATTCTTTAGTGACATAAAAGCAATTCTCCTTTATTAAGCCTTTTAAATATCTTCATCAAATACTTCTATTTAATGACCAATTTGTTCTAGGGATAAATTGTAACAGTATAAATTTTTTAAATTAATTCAGCCAAGAATAATCAGTCTTTACTTATTCATTTACCAAGCATTTACTAAGCATTAAATGTGCCAGAAATGTGGAAACAAAAATAAATGCTAGATTACTATGTGGGCCATAACTACCTTGAACAAAGAACATCCATTACAAAGAGAATACCTAAAAAGACTTCACAGTTTCAAAACAGAATTTCAGTTTGGTCTTTAGCCTTAAGTAGCATTAAAAAATACATTTTTAATTGGAAACTTCCCACATTATTTTTAATTAAATGTTAAAAGCAAATGGCAAAAAGAAAGCAGTATTTAAAAAAAATTTATAAGATACTATAAACCATCCTTCTCTTTAAGACTTTGCTCATTTTCAGATTTCCCATGTTTAGTGGAAATAGTTCAGTCTAATCAGTTTAGAGAACATGTTTCAATAAATTGTCCCCCATATTCTAGAAATAATTATATACAAAAACAGGACATGCACATTTTCTGAAAAGCAAAAAATAAGCCTACAACATATTTACCAACTGGAATCCTTCTATCGGAACCCACATATATGTATCCTTTGTATTACTAAGTAATACCACTATCTTACTATTTTATATGGAAAAATATTATCACTCAGTAGTTATTCATATAAGTCCCTAATGGAACAGACTATAATTCTGATCATGTACAACGGAGGGAAAAACTGAGACACAGAAATGGTAAATTACTTGTCAAAGACCTGACAAAAACTTAGAGGCAAACTGAAAATTACAGTTGGAACCTAATATTATAGTTAACTGATTAACTGAACTCAATTTCCATTGATACTAAAAAATTCCACATGTAAATTCACATATACACATATACAAATAACTGAAAAAGCCAAGAAAATAATTAAGAAAGAATTTTTTATATAGCCTGAATTACATAGAGAAGTGTGGTTTCAAAATCAAAGCTGCTAAACAGCAGGTTCTAGTGAGTCATGTACGTTAGTTCAAAGGAACTTGAGAAAATATATTCAGCAAAAGACTATTAATTAAATTACCACCCAAGAAGTTTAATTTTATAAGAGAGCCTAATAAACATAGTAAGTATAATGCATCTCTGACTAAGCACTGAAATATATCTTCAGGAAAAATAAAGTCTCATTTAAAATGTCTTAAAATTAAAGTTAAAAAATAGCATGTATATATAATATTTAAGATGCAACTTAATCATAAAAGTGTGAACCTTTGTGGGAATGATTTGCAAACAATAATGGTGCCAATTACAAAAATAAAAGAGATGTTAGGGGAAATGGCAGATAATAGTTTTTATGATTATCTTCTTAAACACATGAAATTCTACATCAAATAAAATTCTTCTTTAACTCAAGAGCAAAAGTGCTTAAATTGAATATGTATTTCTTTTTCACAGAAGAATCACATTATAACCATAAAACAGTTTATAGCACTGCTTTACATCCAGCTTATTTTGTCCTCAAAAACATTAATATATAATATTTATGAAACATTTAATTCCCTCTTCATTACCTCTTTAAAACCTCTGCAGAAAATCTGTGATGTTATCTTCTTAACAAGGCAAAATCAAGGAAGAAAGCTTTGTATATTCATCATTTCTAGAGTAACAAAAATATCTTTACCTTCCAGAAGACTTTCCACCAAATCCCAGACTCTGTCATGTTATAATAATGCAATTAGGAATGGAAATTTTATAGGAGAAACTAATTAAATAAATGATAGGAAAGGGTAATACTATTTTAAAAATCTCAGCAATAATTGAAGGAAGATGGTGCCTACTTTTTTTACGACAACTATAATAGGATGTGTTGTACTTGCTCTTATTATGAAGTGGTTTTTAAAATAAAAATTGAACTTATGTTCTAGATTCTTTCAAATACCTCACCAAGCAAATAAAATAAATAGAAACCTGTAAAAATGCATAGGTCCTACAGCAAAAATGTCATGATTCAACAATCTTGAAAAAAATAGGAGGGTTGATATTAACATAGGTTCAAATAATTAAAAATAGAATAACCAGCTCTCTATGTTTTTAACTATTGTTTCAAATTGGTTATGCCCCACAATGCAATCCTCTACCTCCATGGGATTTCCTGTAGATTGAACTTTTTTTCATTATATAAGACTGTTTTATGGGTTTTTTCCTTTTATTTATTTTTATGGTTTTATGCACTCCATCATGTTGGGATCAGCTTAGGATTTCTTTTTCTACATAAATCAAAAAATTATACTGTGGTCAGAATTATTCATGTGTATCTTCTGACGCTACTCTACACTAAATTTAAATGAGTTTCATCTTCAGGAGAGTGCTCATGACATCTTATGTGTACTACTTCAAAATTACTGACCAAATATGATAGACCTTCTTAACTTTGTTGAAGCACTTTGTATTTCTTCACCTAAATTTTTATTTTCTCCTTATCTTCTTTAATGATAGTAAAAAAAATCATAAAATTTAAAACTGCATGCCGTTATTTGAGGAATGAAACAAATAGAAATTTGATTTTTAATGACAAATGACATCATTTTGGAAGCAAAGATTTAAAATCATATTAACACTACTGATATACATTTTTAACACCTTATTCTTTTTGAAACTCTTAATTTCTTGCCCTCAGTTAATTTCATAGTGTTTCATCAAAAACAATTTTTAAGAGAAATCAGAAATGATTTCCTTAACATACTAAAAGACTCTTTGTTACAGTACTTTGAAAGAATGATACCTCTTGTAAATGAGGTTTCTTTTCGTTCACCCACTCCACTTACTCCTCCATCTCACCTAGGGCTTAAAATAAATTTCTTCATCTCAGCAAAAGAAGCAAAAGGTTAAAATTAGCAGTCTCTGCACCCTCAGGAATAACCACTGTGCAACATCAGCTGAGATTCCTGATTAACATTATGTCTGATTAGAAAAAAAAAGTACCAAAACGAAACAAAGAAACAAAGAAGAAAACAAAACAAAAAACAAAATCTACCTAGGCCATCTTTTCACTTTTCTTTATTTCATAAGAGAGAAGCATTTAACACATTCATTTTGATAAATGGTAAGGAAGTGCTAATGAAGCTCTTGTCAATAAACAAGTATCTGTCTTATCATTATTACTAATAAATTCAACTTTTATAATATGTAACAACTTAGTAATTTTGCTATTTTATGAGATAAAGTAAAGATCTCATCAGACTTTAAATCAAATTGTTTTTGTGGCCTCTATATACAGAGCATTGCCAAGTGCTGTTGTCAGGAGAAAATTGTTTCTTGTGTTCAAAATCCAGATTATCACTCTTAATTACATCTCAAGCCAGAAAATAACCATGTGTGGCAGGTTAATAAGTGGATAAAATCTGTTTCTGAACTACGGTTTCCACTAAATAAGATTTTAAGAAAGGTCCTATACTATGATTCTTTCCCCCATTATATCTGTGATGAGAAAATGATGAAGATGGAACCTTAATGCCCTAAAGACAACGTCTCAACATCCCATTTACCTGACAAGATTTTCATTGTCTCCAGTTCCCTTGCAAGTTGCACATTCAGTTCGCAAATCTTCAGCCTTAGGCTTCTTTTGTAACACAGACTGCCTTTGCCTTCTCTCTCTAGGAATTCTTTCCTGTCATATACGGGAAAACAAAACAAAACATAAAACAAAATCTGGATATGAGGAAAACAGAAATAATTTAACCAAGAAAGTTTTTCAAAGTTTAGACTGTGTAAAAAATGCTTAACTTATTCCAACCTCATGTTTTTCTTCCTCAGGAATGAAGCTTCGCTTTCGTCCTCTGGTTCTCTAAGAAAAAAAAGATCCCACAAAAATATCTAATGTTTAATTAATAACAAACATAAATACTTTCTGTTAAATGTTACTGCTTAAGTTAAGGACTTGGAAAATCAGTATATCTAATTAATACTGTATTGCTCTAGCAATTTGTTAACAATTTATGTACAAGAGATAAAAACAAATTACATGTACATTACAAGTGCTTTACTTTTAAATTAGTGCTTTATTTTTAAATTACGAAACTTTCTGATAGGAAAAGTAAGTTCTACAAAATCAGTTAGAATGATTTTTTTCCACACTCTATACATGCCACAAAATTATGATTTATCCAGAGCATTTAAATTTTTGTAACTTACAACATATGCTTCTACAGCTGAAATGCTACACCTGAACTCCTACTACTCCTGGTATTCCCATGTGTGTTCATACATGTTTGTATAATATAAAGAATCAATTTTATAAAATTATTTTTTAAATGTTTATTTATTTTTGAGAGAGAGAGAGAACAAGCAGGGGAGGGGCGGAGAAAGAGAGGGAGACACAGAATCGGAAGCAGCTCCAGGCTCTGAGCTGTCAGCACAGAGCCTGATGTGGGGCTCAAATTCACAAACCATGAGATTACGACCTAAGCAGAAGTCAGACGCTTAACTGACTGAGCTACTCAGGCGCCCTTTAAGAATTAATTTTTAACTGTCATTAAAAGTGGGAGTAAAAGATCTCAGAAGTCCCCAAATACTAGGTGAAATAAAACTAAATAAAACATGGTACAAATTACTTATTTGAAACTTATTTGGTTGAAATTTTACATCAATCGAGTCAGAACACATTCACTATTACAAAGATAGTGACCTCTACATGTTCAAAAGTAATATATGGGGCGCCTGGGTGGCTGAGTTGGTTAAGCATCTGACTTTGGCTCAGGTCATGATCTCATGGGTCATGAGTTCAAGCCCAATATGGGGCTCTGTGCTGACAGCTCAGAGGCTGGAGCCTGCTTCCGACTCTGTATCTCTCTCTCTGCTCCTCCCTTACTCACTCTGTCTCTCTCTCTCTCAAAAATAAACAAACTTTAAAAACTATTTTAATAAAAAAATAAAAGTAATATAAATACAGTGGTATTTATAGCCAATATGTTAAAAATCTTTATCCACATAGCACAGCCTCCTGTAGATTTAATCCCCATGTGCAGACCACAGCTCTTTAGAGAGACTAAAAGAAAAATGAGGCACCATTCCCACAAATTATTTTGTCTGACTGTTGAAATCCAGGAATATTCCCAAATTAGAACAAGTACAAATCATTCTAAACAGAAATGATGTCCAGTATAAATACATTGATGTTTCCTAAATTACTGTCATTTCATTTCTCCATAATACTGAGTCCACTGTCATTTAATATCATGGCTAACTGCATACTGTTTAATCTGCCCCTAGATAACCAAGCATTGACTAAATCAGTCACTCAAAAGGGGTAAATTTATAAACTATGTATTTATTTGCATTTGTATTGCTAATCAGTATGGTCTAATTATGGAATAAGTTAGAAAAAGTATGACTACATCCAGGAAAAGGCTTTAAATGCAGCCCCTACATATCAAGGACAGCACTTGCTGCGATGAGCACTTGGGTGTTATATGAACCACTATTTTCTATTCCTGAAACTATTATTACACTACATGTTAGCCAACTTGGATTTAAATAAAATTTTTAAAAAAAGAAAAAGAAAAATACACACACACAAAAATAAAGATGTTTTCTCCACACACAAACACAAAAAGGAAAAACATCTTTGAAGTTAAAGACTGAATTTACGGCCAGAGTCAATGAATTATTCACCTTTGTAACTCAGGCACATAGCAAGCAAAGTGTCTGGTATTAAGCAAGCACTAAATAAACAGTGGCTGAATAATGCCTGAATAAAAAAAATTAAAGATAAAATAAATAAGAGTAGGCCCTACATATATCTCTTCTTACTTCGAAAACAGTACTGAGTCTTGCTCCTCAAAATGTCAGTCATGGCTCATGAACACTGGCACACCCTGGGAGCTGCCAGAAATGTAGAAGCTCATGCTCATTTTGATATACTGAATTAGAGTCTGCCTTCTAACAAGATCCGCAAGCAAATTACACACACATTAAAGTTTGAGAACTTCAGTATGAAGAGTCTTTATACTGACACTTATCCAGGCTCTACCTATAACCTTGAAGCTAGCTTTTTAAATAATCATCTTTCCTTTCTGTTGACATTTCTGTCCTTTATGCTTTAATTTCTGTCCTCTAGCACAATTCATCACAAAACTGGTAAAAGCCATGCTCTATTCATCTTTCTTGACCCAATTAAAAATAATACAATATGTATTACATTAAAGCTCAATAAATTTGTTTTAATAAGTGGGTAGATTGAAACTCATAATTATACTAAATAATACAAATGATAAAACTGACAAAAAGGATAAATTGTTGTTCCCTCTCTAGTTATCTGTTCTTTTACTTTGCATAATTTATGCAATAAGGTCATTTCAACAAGGTGATCCAAATAAACAATAACAAAGAGGAAATACTCAGGTTACTCATTTGAGTTTCATAAACATCTAAGAATTCTCAAAAGGCCTGTACACATTTCCATATTTCTCTTCATTCAACCCACCTTTAGGTAATGAAGCAGCAATTCATTTTGTTACTTTATCTAGTAGTAAACTGCTACTAGTAGTTAGGTTCTTTTCTGCAGAGAAGTCAACCACTACCAGATTTTTAAATTATCTAACCACTGATTAATTTTTGAAATATATATGTGGATGCCCTAAGTTCATGTTTACAATTCTTCTGAAGATATACAATAATGTACCATTTTTGATTAATACTTTAAATCCTTAAACCTCTCATGATTCCATCAACTGGAAGTTTTTCATACCCATATTGTAATTAGTATCATAAGGCGTGATGCTAATAAGTTATACCAACACACAATGGCAGTTATATTTCTCTATATATTTCTTATTTAACCATGTATATGTCTTATAAAAGTGCTTTTTTTTTAAGTTTAGTTATTTGTTTTGAGAGAGAGAGCAGCAGAGAAAAGGAGAGACAGAACCCCAAGTAGGCTCTGCGCTGCCAGCACACAGCCTGATGCAAAGCTTGATCCCACAAACCATAAGATCATGACCTGAGTGGAAATCAAGAGTCAGATGCTTAACCCACTGAGCCACCCAGGCACGCCTAAAGTGCTATTTTTTAAAAATATTTATTTTTGAGACAGAGAGAGAATGTGTGCATGTGTGCGTAAGTGGGGGAGGGGCATAGAGAGAGGAGACACAGTCTGAAGCAGGCTCCAGACTTGGAGCTGTAAAGCATGGAGCCAGATGACAGGCTCAAACTCAGGAATGGTGAGATCATGACCTGAGCTAAAGTCAGATGCTTAACCAACTGAGTCACCTAGGCACTGCAAAGTGCTATTTTTAAAATGAATATATTTATAATTATCTAAAAGAGTCATTTTAGGGGCACCTGGGTGGCTCCAGCTGGTTGGGCGGTCGACTCTGGCTCAGGTCATGATCTCACAGCTCATGAGTTCAAGCTCCATGTGGGGCTCTGTGCCTGGAGCCTGCTTTGGATTCTGTGGCTCCCTGTCTCACTGCCCCTCCCCACTTCACATTCTGTCTCTCTCTGTCTCTCAAAAATAAATAAACATTAAAAAAAATAAATAAAAGAGCCATTTAAAATTAAGTATACTCATTACCAAGTGGTAATCACTGATGTATTCCTGTGGTAATTTTAAGTAATGAAACATAGGCAATATAGCAATTTCCAGCCAGAAAAAGAGGTGTTATAAACAATATGAAATTATAGCTTCTTAGAGCTCTGCAAAAGCAGTCCAAGGAAGTGACTTGATGATCACACAGTAACTGATAACTGACAGAGGTAAACTTCAAATTCAGGGCTCTCAACTCTTAATTTAGTGATTTTTCTTGCATGCCAATCCAAGGATAATAGTGTAATCCAAAGTAGAGATGAGTAAAATTATTACAAAAAAGCAAATCTCTTATTTCCACTTGAATAAATATAAATAAATTATAACAGTGTGATCCCTAAAGGAGGAACTCTTATATTTTGAAACAAGTAGAAACTTCCTCCCAATGACGGGGAGACTTCAATACCTTAAAGTGATACTATATTCTACCCAACTTGGTACTCCATACCATACAATGACTAACAATTTACCAAAGTAAATTACAGTAGTCTTTTTTTGGCATTTATCACACCAGTATTATTTTTTAAAAAAATTAATCCACACACAAGTTTTCACAATACCAAGCCTCCAACCAGGGAAAAACTGAAAATTCTGTTTTCCACCCTAGTTTTTTTTTTTTTAATACTTATTTATTTTGTGGGAGACAAGGAATGCATGCACATGTGGAATAGGAGCAGACAGAGAGGGAAAAAGTTTTCTTGTCCTGGTTTTGATGAAGTGGTAGCCACTGTAATTTTGACAATTCATAACTGCCTACAATCACAACAAACAAGGTTTATCTTTTTTTAAATTTTTTTAAATGTTTATCTATTTTTGTGAGAGAGAGATAGGCAGAGCATGAGTGGGGAAGAGGCAGACAGAGAAGGAGACACAGAATCTGAAACAGGCTCTAGGCTCTGGGCTGGCAGCACAGAGCCTGACGTGGGGCTTGAACCCATGAACTGTGAGATCATGACCTGAGCCAAAGTCAGAAGCTTAACCAACTGAGCCACCCAGGTGGCCCCAAACAAGGTATCTTAAACATGGTGTCCTTGAAAGAATCAGAAGAGTTAAAAAAGGAGAAATGATGCAAAACAGAGTAACAAAAACATGTCTGACTCATAAAACAAATGTCAATTATCCAAAAGCTTGCTCTAACTTAGATATAGAGAGGTATTCATAACTGGGTGGTTGTTTCATGATATACATTGAGGCTGATGTTATTACAGAAGCAAAATAATAATAATAATAATAATAAAGCAGGGTGAAAATAGCATGTAGAAAACAAAGAATTTTATTTAACAAGTATACGCTTTAGAACTTAACACAGTACATTATTGAGAATTCCAAATGATAGAGGGTTCAACTGCAAATTGTTCTTTCTTTTGCAATTATTAAACTATTAAAAGTTTGAACCTTGTGCCAAATCTTGACATATTTCTATTTTTTTCTGTGTTGTTACTTTATAAGAATTTTATTATTGCCTAGGGAACAATGACAATCTGACTTGCACAGATCACCTGGCTCTTTTTCTGCCTATGGTACATCTTGAAAACAGAAGGTGATAAAATACCCACAAAGAGAGTGTGGCATGGTATTACAGATGATGTATTTATGTTAAAAAGGAATACAGTATTTTTCACCCAGCAAGCATCATTGCAATAGTTTATTCATCTGAAACAAATAATTAAATGTTTCAATAATTTCACTCACATTTGGACTAGAAAACATGTAACAAATTTTAATTAATTCTATAGCACTGGGGTTATTTTAATTTACAGTGAAGCTAGATGCATGATGATTTTCCCAAAGTGAGAATGATTCATTTGACAAATGAACTAAATTTAAAACTAAAAGCCAGTGCTTCAACATTTTTGTATCACTAAGATGGGTTTCACATATTCATTTATGTACTGTTTTCTCTAAATTTAGTATGTCTCTTTTTATAACAATTAATAAATAAGCTATATGTGGTTAGAAGAAACATAAGGAATGCCTCCCTGTGTAATTTCTTCATAAAAGGAGAAAATGCTTATTCATGAACAAAATTCCAAATTCAATGTTAATTAGGACGATTAGGTTAAACCTTGAAAACCTGTATCAAGCTAAAATTCAGATTTATGCTGAGGAATAAATGCCAGCAACTGTGTGGCAGTTGTACAAAATTGTTCAAAATAAATTTTTTTAAATTTTTCATAGTAAGTTTATATAATATAAAATTTCTAAAAAATAAATGTTTTCCAATTAACGAACGATATATTGGAAACAATCATATGTTAAAATCCACATGATATTCAAAATAAAAATGTTATACATATCAACAAGCACCATCATTTTCTATTCACTGCTGGCACATAACAGATGGAATGGTGATCGCCAAAAGTGAGTTTTTCCCCTTCTTATCAACTGACTGTGGAGATTATTTTTATCTAGTTTAATTTATATTAACAGGGTCAGGAAAGTATGTAGAATGAAATTATGACTGATTTTTCTTAACACTATAAATTAAAATAACCACAAGCCTAAAAGTAGAAAACAAATTATACATTGTACAAATTAATAAAAAAGGATCTATAAAATCCTTACCATCAATAACATATATTCAAAATAAGTAAAATCTTGAAGCTCTGATTGTTCTTTGCTGTTATTCTACATTCCAGGAAGTAAATAAAAATTATAGATTTCCAAAAAGAATAAGCATAGCTGGAGTCTTTGGGCTTGGAACAGGATTGTTTGAGCTAAGGATACTCATAATAGATCCCTTCCACTAAGCCAAAGGGATTTACATTCAGTCCGGTTCACCACAAAAATTCCTACCAGGGATTTTTCTAAGGATCTATAACAGAAACTATACAATCTGTTTAGTACTTCAGAGGCCACTTTAATAAGAGACTCAATATCTGATATCTAAAGCTTCAGTATATAACCCTATTTCCAGAACTGTGATAATTTAAAAAGTATAAAGATGACAAGTGAAGACAAAATGCATGGCAATCTTAGTCATTTCAATAGGTCTGAGTCCACGTTTCTGTTTCCACTTAAACTAGCATCAAGAATTATACACATACACACAGATATAAACACATTAAAAAAAAAACATATTCAGGTTTTTTAAATTCTTAGGACACAGGTTCTAACTTTGTTAAATAGACCACTATTCTGCATGTGTAAAATTAGTTTTAAAACAAATGTAATGAAAGAAAACTTTAGGATATTTGATTATCTCTCAAATGAAGAATATCACTTGAAAGAGGTTATTGACTTAATACTTTAAGTTAGGTGGAAAACAGTTTAACTAGGTGCTTAAGGTTTTTTTTTAATAATGATCTTTAACAAAAGGTGCATCCTGAAAAACAATATGCTTTTAGTCAAAATTGCTAAAAAGTACTTGGACTTTTTAATGCATTTATTTTCCAAAAAAGGAGATTTATAAAACAAAATAAAATGTATGAGATAGGAAAAAAGATGAGACAACTTCAAAGAGAGTAGAAAATGATGCATGTGTGTAAAAGACTGAGAAGACAGGTCCCAATAAGTCCTTTGGCACTTGTATAAAAGATGAAAAGTCACTAGATAATATAAAGTGTGAAGAAAATGAAAAGAAAATCCGAACGCTTTCAAGTTACATTAAAGTTATTAGAAAATATGCCAAAAAGTACAAAACATCAATTTTAAACTAACTTCAAAAGGGACATAGGTAAGCTAATTTATATTTTCTTCAAAAGCAATTACCTTGCCTAAAAGCAAGTGAAAAGTTTCCACATAAAAAAATAATGCAGGAAAAATGTCTAAATAACAAGGTACTTACACAAAAGTATCCCAGGCAGCCTTTGAGTAATTACATAGTTTCACCAATGAAATAGGATTAATATATAAGGAGAAAGGGACCAATTCCTTTCCTGACAATAAAGGGCTAGAAAAAAGACTCCTCCAAAGTACACTAGCTTCAGATGCATAGCTATTTTGAAAGATGGAAAGAACTCATTTGTGAAATACTTGCTAAGTACCAGGTGTGAACCAAACCCTGCAGAAGTAGATAATAGACCTACAGCAGAACTACCAGAACGTCTCCTATCCACTTGGGAGTTCATGTCCATGAGTCTACAGATCTTGCTCAGATCTTTCAAAATCTCAACTACAGTCAAAATTGTTCCTAAATATACAGTTACATCATTTTTAATACGGTTAATGTGATAGAAAACTCTACACTCACCTTAAAGATAGGTATAGAAAAAAAAAAAGATGGGTATAGAAAAAATGCCTAACAACAACAAAAAAATTCTCAAAAAAAAAAATGTAACTGGCAACTCTCAGGCAGAAATGGAAAAGGAAACAATCATTCAGACTGGCAAAAGGATGAAAAAAATCAAGGATGATAACAAAAGCATTACTAAAATGACTGAATATAGGTTCAAACTAAGATACTGGAATTTTAAATGAAGGCAAGAGGTATGTGGGTAACTAGGCTGCTGGATAATTGTGACAATAAAATGGCTATTGGACTAGAAAGTAAAGAAGGACCCATGAAATAGTGAGGTAAAAGGAATTAGGATTTAATCATGATTATTTCACACACATCTTAAAATTAATATCAAGTATTATTTCATATAATCCTTTTTCTCTACCCAACTTGGAAAACTTCATAAAATATCCCTGATAGTCATACAGCTTCAACTATTCCAAAGAACGAGTAAGCATGTTCATAGTAAGATAATTCTAATTGTTGTTGGTACCAGTTTCACTGTCTGAACTTATCCTAGCATTCAAGTAACAAAAGTTTAAAATTTAAAAATAAATTGCCAGATCTCTATGATGTAAAGGGTCTCTGTACATTTATTAAATAACATAAAAAAAGTAATTACAACTTTGATAAGGACAGCAAAAGATAAAAGTGCTGTGGAAATAGTTTTTCAATTATTCCTCAAAGTATCTTTCTGGAATTTCACTGTAGTATCACATTGCTTTTTGCTTTCTTAGCTCCTATGACCTAAAATTAGGGATGAGGGCAATAAGAGATTATTTAAGGCTTTACAACAGATGTGTAATCTCAGTCATTTCTCATTTGTTTAAGAGTCCAACTAGAAACATCATTTTAGCCCTGGTACATAGCACAGATAAAAGAGAGGGAAAAGGTGCTGCATCATTTTTTCTTTTTAAAATCTCATCAGTGTCATTAGCCAGCAAAGAATGCAAATGAAAACCATAATGATATACCACTTCATGCCCACTAGGATGACTATATTAAACATTGGTAAGTATGTTAAAAAACTAGGGTCCCTGGAGTGCCTGCGTGGCTAAGTCAGTTGAACATCCAACCTCAACTCAGGTTATGATCTTACGATTCGTGGGTTCAAACCCACGTCAAGTCTCTCCGCGTCCCAAAAATAAATAAAACATTAAAAAAATTTTTTTTTTAAATAGGGTCCTCATACACTGCTGGTGACGATAGAAAACAGTATGGCCAGTTTTAAAGTCTGTCAGTTTCTCAAATGTTCAAATCAGTCATCCTATGACCTAGCAATTTCACTCCTAGCAACACAACTAAGCTAAGTAAAAATTCATGTTCACACCAAAGCCTATATGTGAATATTCATGGCAGTAAGATTTATAATAGCCAAAAAGTGAATAACAAAAACAAACCCACAAATGTCCATCAAGTGACAGATGAATGGATTAATTTAAAAACCTAGTATATCTATATAGTGGAATATGTTACAAAAATCAAAAGAAATGAAGTATCATACATACCATAACATGAATGAATCCTAAAATATTACACTAGGTGCAAAAAGTCCAGTCGTAAAACACCACATATTATTCCATTTATACAGAATGTCCAAAATAGGTAACTATGCAGTGACAGAAAGTAGATTAGGGTTGCCCAAGGTCTGTGGTTGGGAGATGGAGAACAGAGTCACTGGTAATGGGTATAAGAACTGTGGTGGGAATGGGGGTGGGCAGAGCAATAAAAACGTTCTAAAATTGATTCTGGTAATGGATGTACAACTCCATGAATTTACCAAAAACCACTAAATTATACAACATTAAATGAGTGAATTGTATGGTATATGAATTCTATCTCAATAAAGATGTTATAAAAAAATCATCAGCCATAAGTTGATCAATTTTAACTGTAGCAAACTTTAAAGGATAATGAAACAATTTTCCATTACTGCTTAAATGATGTTATATTTAATTTACATCTAAATAAAGGAAAAATGCCTTTCAAAATTATTTCAACATCCATCAATGTTGAAAAAACTAATAAGCACTACTGACTACTGACTCTACATCATTTAGTGATATAAAACATTTAAGTAACTATGAATAAACCGTACTACTGGAAATTTCACCAAAAGTATGAATGAATGTGTCCTTCATTTCCAACATGCATGGCTTCAAATAAAAAATATATAGTACTATAAATCATTTCTAATGTCAGCTTTAAATTCAAAAGAAATGTATAAGTTACTCTGTATTAGATTCTATGACTGCAGTAATAAATTATCATAAATTTAGTGTCTTNGCTACCATATGTTTGCACATATAGGAGGATTAGGAGGAACTTAATGAAGGACCGTGGGGGAGAAGAAGGGGGGAAAACTAGTGGGGGAGAGGGAGGAAGGCAAACCACGAGAGGCTCCTGAATGCTAGAACTGAGGACTGATGGAGATGGGGGGGGAAGGGGTAGGGGGGTGATGATGATGGAGGAGAGCACTTGTTGGGATGAGCACTGGGTGTTATATGGAAATCAACTTGACAATAAACCATGAAAAAAATAATAAATAAATAAATTTAGTGTCTTAAAACAAATGCACAATCTTACAGTTTTGACATGGGTGTCACTGTGTTGCAATTAAGGTGTTGGCAGGGCTTCATTAGCTTCTGGGGGCCCCAAAAGAAGAATCACTTTACTCTCCTCTTCCACCTCCTAGAGGCTGTACTCATGGTCCTCTTATTCCATCTTCCAAGGCAGCAATGCTATATCTTTCTGACCCACTGTCTGTAGCCACCTCTCCCTCTTACTTACAGCCAGGAAAGGTCCTCTCCTTTAAGTACATATGTGATTAGACTGGAATCACATGGATAACTCTGGATCACCATGGATAATTAATCACATGGATTAATCTACCCATCTCAAGATCCATAACTTCAATCATACCTCCCTCTCTCACATTCTGTCTCTGTCTCTCAAAAATAAAAAAATGTTAAAAAAAATTTTTTTTACAAAAAATTTAAAGATGCTAGTTGCTTTTAAGATTCAAAGAAACTAAATAAACTGAAAAACAATGGAAGACACAGGAAGTTATTTTTAAAACTCTATTCATGCCTTCCTTTCAAAATAAATTGAATGAATGGAATCCTTAAAACTTAATTAATTAGTGGGATAATCAGTGTATTGTTTCCTTCAGTGCCTGCCTACTCAGCCTTATAACAGCAATAGGATTAAAAAGTACTCATAAAGTAAGAAAGCATGTTTCTATTATTGTTAAACAATATTTAATCTTTGGGATGTTACTATCATTAAAAAGTCAGTATGAAATTGGCTAAGTAAAACAATCAAATGTCACTTTGAAAATAGAGAAAAAGTTCAATTTCAAAAACATAAAATCTTGGAAGCAAGTCAACATGCACATTTGGTGGCCCATTTGTTGATAAGTGTCTCCTGGAAGCATTCATAAGGAAGAACAATAATTATAATAAAGGTAATTGCCAGAAAAGGAAAAAATAAAGATTAACAACAAATACGGTCTTTAAAAATAAAACCATTTTTGGGGCATCTGGATAGCTCAGTCAGTTAAACCTCTGACCTCGGCTCAGGTCATGATCTCACGGTTGGTGGGTTCGAGCCCTGCATTGGACCTTGTGCTGACACCTAGCTCAGAGCCTGGAGCCTGTTTCAGATTCGGTATCTTCCTCTCTCTCTGACCCTCCCCTGCTCATGGTGTCTCTCTCTCTCAGAAATAAATAAAACATTAAAAAATTAAATAAAACAACTTTTGTTACATGTCATGAGGCCCTATTACAAAGTATTACCTTCCCTAGATTCTTAGAATATCAATGTACTTTAACTCTCTAATTGATTAAAGTGTTAAGGATAAAATAATAAATGCAAATGTGAATTTTAGTTGTAGAAAAGACTGTAAATTATTTAACATATTTTATCAATGTGGATACTGAATACAAACAAGGTAAATTAAACTACTTCTCCAAGGCCACACAAAGGGTTATTGGCAGAGTATGAACTACAACTCCGATCTACTACGTGCTAGTCCAGGTACTTTCCACCCCATACTATGCTATCTTACAGGTTTTGATGCTATCTAAAACACTCAAGAATTTGATTTTATACCATCCTCTACATTGTTTTTAATGTTTATTTATTTTTGAGAGACAGAAAGAGAGACAGACAAACAGAGGGAAGAGCAGAGAGAGAGAGGTTCACAGGATCTGAAGCTGACTCTGCGCTGAAAGCAGTGAGCCTGAAATGGGGCTTGAACTCATGAACCATGAGACCATGACCTGAGCTGAAGTCAGTCACTTAACAGACTCAGCCACCCGGCACCCCTACCATCTTCTACTTTTAAAAGGGGATGATGCTACAAAAAAAATGTCCTAGAGAGGAAAATACTGTTACATCTTAAATGGATAGTTACTTTCAAAAGCATAATTATAAGTCATATCCATAATATTTCTAATTGAATAAATCAAAGTTCTTTAAGTTTTAAAAACTCTTACTTAAGTTTTAAAAACTCTTACATCAATTAATAACAATGATCATCAGAACTTCCTTAGCAAAGAAATAATTTAAGGAGAAATGGCTTGTCCTTAAAAAAATATACCTGCATCTATGTATCTAAAAAAATCAAATAGTTGATATATTAGCCAACTGTTTTTGCTCAAAATGTGCTAACACTCATTAAGCATTAATAACCTTAAATTGACAAGTGATTCTGTATGAAAACTAAAATAAGATTTGATCCAATTAACTTCTCTAAAATTTTGTCCAGTTAATAATGCAAGAGGCTTTTGCTATCAAGATGGCTATTATAAAAACATGTTGTGGGGTGTCTGGGTGGCTCAGTCAGTTAACCGTTGAACTCTTGATTTCAGTTCAGGTCATGATCTCATATCACAGTTTGTAGAATCACGGCCTGTGTCAGCATGGAGCCTACTTGGGATTCTCTCTTTCCCTCCCTCCCTCTGCTATTTCCCTCCTCATAGGCATGTGTATGTGCTCTCTCTCGTTCTCTCTCTCTCACAATAAATAAACATTTAAAAATCAAAAACAGCTCTAAGAAAGACAGCTATAGGTATAATGATACCTAAATTTTTACACTAAATTTTAGGCTAGAGGATCCAATGCTTTTCCAATTGTCTAGCTTGCTTGCTTTAAAATTTTCAACTCGTTAATACCAAGGCTTTGGGTACAGTAGTCTTTGTCACCTCAATCTTTTGTCTCTCCTCCTCCATTTCACAACAATCATGTTACCTGATAAAGCAATTTAATCACCTCTCATATTTACACTGTATTCCCTGGTTAAATTACATGTATTTCCAGCCACCAGTACACCTCCTTGACAGAACAGACCACATGTTCATTTTGGTATTCTATTCAAGATTTGTTGGCAAGTGCCTTATATTATTAGTTGCTCAGAGATACATGTTGAAAAAAATTAACCTGATCATTGTTCAATAGTAGGACTAGGGATGACCAGTAAAGACTAGAGAGTATGGAAAGACCTGGATTCCCACACAGCCAATTTTTATGGCTTAAAACAGATAACTATTCAACTCTGCCATAAAAATGACTAAAGCACTCAAAAAAAGAAAACGCCTACAATTTTGATTACTGTAAAGAAAATACAACATAAATTTGTGTTCCTGTATGTTATAAACAAAAGTTTATCTTCAAATACTGTCTTCTCTTTACTGGACTCTGAAGATTTACCCAAGAGGACAACATAAGCTAAAGATCAAATAAATAACTGAGGTTAGGAATTGTGTTGCATGCATCAGAAGTTACAATCTACCCTCTAAGCAATGTGAGATAAAGATAAAAATGAACAAAATCCGAGTAGATGAAATAACTGCAGAATTACTGGGATCTCAAGGGTTTGAAAAACAAAACAACTAACTCTTAAAACTAGAACACTATAAAATCATAAAACATACTATGTGATACTAGATAGTGAATGCATCACAGATCAGTAAGACACTAACTACAAGGTCAACAGGATGACAAAGCTGTCTTGGCTCAATGACAAACAACCTGGAAAGGCAGAAAAAAGAAAATATTACCTGAAACTAGTGGAAAGGAAGTACTGTAATAAAAATTCATAGTTGAAAGATTAAAACCACATAACATTTAAGAAGTCGAAGAGAATTTTTTTTTTTAGTGAATACAGGAATCAAAGAAAAACACTATATATGAAGTATCAGCATTTTACATTTAAAAGTGGGCTAGGTATATAAATTAATTCCTGTCCTATAAGAAGGTTTTTATGCAGGAGAAGAAAAGGATTCTCCCAGTACAAAAGAAGCTGAATTATATTACAAAATGAAATTCCAGTCCCAAAGACTAAATATTTTCATTCCTATAATAAATGAAAAATGCATTAAAAATATTCCCAATTATAATTACTGGCTATCATTGCAGCAGTGAAAACTACTAGTTTTCTCCAGACTGTATAATTAGACATGTCAAAGTTACTCTTTTATAAAGTAATTATTACCCTATATACTGAATGTATATATTGAAACCCCTAAAAAATTGTATGAAACAGACTTCTGAAATAGACATTGGCAATGGATGGTACAAAGTGTAGGATTTCTATAGAAAAGAATTGCTTAATATAATTTAAATAAAAGAAGCTCTCAGCTGAAATCTTTGAGAAAAGTCCTATATGCATCTGTGTAGCTTCTATAAATAGAGGAACAGAGGAGGAAACTCACTGGGTTAACAGAAGGTGACCTAACATCTATCGCAAGAAACTTTTTTTAAGATTCTTTACTTCATCTATCAACTAAAAAGAAAAAAAAAGAGGGAGAGAAGTAAAGAAAAAGAAAAAAAGGAAAGAAAAAACCTTGACTCACTCATAAATGAATGGCAAATATTGTGAGGGCTCAGCGGGACATTCAGCAAGTCAGGGAAGCAGTTAACCCTCTCCATTTTAAACACTGCTGAGTCTGTAAAAATTCCAGATTCAAATTCTTTGGCATACACTGAAGTTATCCTTTCAGTATTTATCTCTTTAAGTCACTGTCTGCACTTATGCTGTTAGTGATAATTTTAATCACCCTATCAAGAACTTATTGCCTGTTCTGCACAATGCTGACAGCTGGAAGAAAATGGATGACATTGTATCGCAGTCATCAAAGAAGATAGAAAGAGAGAAAAGGAATCTGAAATGTTACTTTTTAGGACACCTACCACTGCCAAGTACTACATTAGGCACTTTTTAAAACTGCAGTTTGTTAGCTTGATAGATTGTCTGTGGTTAATCTGACACACATCTCCATCACCACCACCATCACCTTACTCTGTTTAAGGCTGGAAACCACATTTCCCATAATCCTCCCCTCCCCTTCTGCCTGTGGTTCTATGTTAGTGACCTCAGATTTGAAACATTTAAGTGAAGACCATTTTACTCAGGAGGTCATGGGACTCAAATGCCTGGCTTTTTCACATGCTGCATAGCCTTATAGCCCTTTCCATTAGCTCCCACGTTATACTCCTGGCCGGCTTTGCAGACTTCCCCACAAATTCTCATTTTTCTACCTACTCAACAGTATTTTTAGGGCTGAGATCTTCACTGTCAAATTCTCCGAATTGGAGTCAGCTCCTACCACTTACTCACTGCTTCAGGATAAATATTTCATAGACAATTTCTCTGATGTTTGGCAGAACTCCTCTGACCAGAGGTGACCCATTTCTTGACATCCACAGCCCCAGCTATATCAACAGTGGTGTAAGTCCCTAAATCCCCACAGAGTGAATTCCATTTTCCTGATCAAAGCCTTAGCCACTAAGCTGCTGAAATCACGAGAAGCCTGTGATTCTGGCCCAAGGAGAAGTGCCAGGAACAATCCCACCCAGAAAGGCAGCACAATAAAGTATGTAAAAGCATGGGCTCAGGAGCTATCTGATTCCTGGCTCTACCACTTAGAAGCTGTATGTCCTTCTGCACATAACTTAACATCTTTGCCTCAGTTTCTCAGTTGTAAAATGGCAATGACACGGTAACTACTTCATTAGTATAGTAATGAAAATTAATATAATATACAGGGCAAGTAACAAATAAAGGTAAATAAAAATATGCTTTTCAACCCTTTGTCTTCTTTAGACTCAGTCCTCCTATTTGTGCCCAGTAATAAAAAAGAGAATATAGTTACTGAGACACTGAAATACTGAAGATGGGATATTTGTAAGCCAATCTAAGATGATGTTACAGTCATATCCCTGGAGCAGAAAACAATATGTGAAGGATTTTCTAAAACCAGATCATTCCTCTTTTACTTATTAAAATTTTAATATTTCCATGTTATTTGAACTATGCCCATATTACTTTTCCATATGACTCATTAATCACTTTTCTTTTTTTATGACAGATATACCAAAAGAAATGTCAGATGATCAAAGTTCAAAATATATACTTGTAGTAAAGGTAGATTCAAGGCATGTGACTTAGAGTGGGAAAGGGTAATGTTGGCAGCAAAATCAAAGGAGACTCTATAGTTTTGAATTTCTTTTAACAAAAAATATTCACGTATTACTTTCATAGCTAAAATTTAATTTAAAAATAATTATAATATTCAGAAAAAAATTTTTAAAACTAATGGTACCCTAACAATGTAAGAATAACATGAAAATATCAATCAGAGAGAATCTCTGTTTGTATAAGTTTGTATAAGTACTTTCTGAAAATGCAGTATTTTCACTCTTACCCTTAATAATAGCACTTCTAACCCATTATTTTTCAAAACCAAATCTCTAGTGCTATCATTTTTTTCAAGTATCTTTTCTGGCCAATCTTTTAACATCTTTGGGTAGAAAAAATTAGGAAAAAAGCTGTAACACTGGGATTACATACATCCATATCTTTTTTTTAAGTTTATTTATTTATTTTGAGAGACAGTGCAAGCAGGGGAGGGACAGAGAGAGAGAGAATCCCAAGCAGGCTCTGCACCAACAGCACAGAGTCCGATGCTTGGCTCAAACTCATGAACCATAAGATCATGACCTGAGCTGAAACCAAGAGGGAGAGGCTTAACCGAATGAGCCAAAAAGCATCTATATCTTATTGGATCTACTGTCTCAAAATATGCTGTATTTATTCAGATTTCTATAAATCCTTATTGAGAAAATCAGAGTAGAATAAAATGAAAAATGACTTTCCTGGCGATCTAAATAATAAAAATATAGGAAGGCTTGCCAAAGTGCTCTATTCCCCATTGCACTTTCCGGCTATGATAAATGGAAACTGCCTGTCAGCAGGAATGAGTGGATGCTATTCTAATAGCAGCCTGATTTGGCACAAAGCAGGCACTCAAGCAGAAAAATTGAGTCTATGGTCCCATCTCTCTTAACATCGATCAACCAAATTAACAACTCCAAAAGATATCTGTTGCTTAATCAAAAAAGATAAGATGCAATAAACCAAATGTTTTAGATTTGGAGTAACTACTTAGGAAACAAAACCATTGTGTACTTCTACATCTTCACTGCCAATAGCAAAGTATATACTTTTTTTCTACACCAAGTTTCACAGTATTTAGAATTTAGAGGGGGGAAAAGCAAACCAATAAAGAACAGCAAAATAAACATATACTGGCAACCAATATAAACACATGCTACCAGTGTACTTACAGATTTTCTGCTTCTAATTTTTTTCTTTAATATAAATTTCCTCAAGGTAGAATAAATAGCCTTCAAACATTTTATTAACTTCTTCTATACTACTGCACCATAATTAAGCAAAGTGATGGCAATGCTCTTATATAAGTTTGGGAGTGGTGGGGGGGAGGGAGTTCACACTCAGCTGAAAGTACAAAGAAAAGAACTGTTGAATCTCCTTTTTAATTAATTTATTGTTGAGAGACAGAGCATGTGTGCATGTGCACAAGAGCAGGGGAGGAGCAAAGGGAGAGAGAGAGAATCCTGCACTGATAGTGTAGAGCCTGACAGGGGCTCAAACTCATGAACAAAGAGATCATGACCTGAGACAAAATCAAGAGTTGGAGACTTTACAGACTGAGCCACCTAGACACCCCTGAACCTCATATTTAATGTGAATAAACCCAGGTATGCAAATTACTAATTGGATATGTGCCTGCCTTACCAGAGATTAACACTATGCTATTGAAAGACACATGAACATTCTGGCACCAAATTAGAGCACCATATTTCCAACTACACTAATCAAAAGCCAAATGTCTGACAACTTCATTTGTACCTCAACGAAATCTTTAATCTCTTCTACAGACCTTAAAAGAAGAAACACAGGTTCTTAATTCAGGCTGAGTTCAAGTCTTATCCTGTTACTGTCGATTAGATCACAGGTAGGTTACTCAAGCATTGTGTCTCAGTTTCATTTGGAGTAAAATAGGTGTAAGAATAGTCAAATACAAACTTAGTTTTTAAAAGAGTAGGCTGGAGGATTAGTACAACGTCTGGCATATGAGACGTCCTCAATAAATGTTAGGTATTAGCACTAATTAAACAATCTTAGATAAAGGTAAACTAATCCTTTATGTCCTCTTCTGACTTACTATCCTTTGAATTAAGTAATGAAGTAAAATATCCAAAGGTAAATAGGGGGAAGAAATACAAAATAATAAAATGGTTGGGTTTATTAGCACTATGGATAAACAGAAGTTGAATTAATAGTAGCAACATAGAAGGATTTGCTTCAATATCCCAACATGTTCCCTTCTTTCCTTCTTCTGCTCCTTTACTACCACAAGAATGTTACTTTTAAATGTAAAGATATAAAGTATACAAAGTAAGAAAGTAATAGCAGGGGGTAAGAAAAACTGTTGAACAAAAATGGAACTTCAATCTGTGGCAGCTATAATCATATATATATGTATACATACACACACACACTTTTTTTTTAGATAGAGAGAGAGAGACCATGAGGAGAGAGAGAGGGACAGAGGGAGAGAGAAAAACAGGCAGGTTCCACACTCACTAAAGAGCCTGACATGGGGCTCAATCCCACAACCCTGCATTCATGACCTGAGCTGAAATCAAGAGTTGGACACTTAACCAAATAAGCCACCCAGGCACCCCTCATTTTATACTTTTGATGGTTTTTGGACAACTCTACAGAGATAGTCCTTCAAAAAAGGTAAAAAATTAAAGTGCTGTATGCTTATAGTATAAAGTCTGAATTTATAAAAACAAAACTTTTCTAGCTGAGTTATTAATTCATATATCCCACAAAAAAGACTTTTGAAACTTGAGAAAAATCATTTTTACTAGCATGAAATAATCCAAACTATTTTTCTAAAACCTATGCTAGCACTATAGCCCAATGGAACCTAGGCCTAACACAAATGGTAGAAAGTTGTAGAACAAATGATCATTTTAACAGTTTTATTAAGTGATATGTTGTTTTGAAATGAGAAATTAGGACATATGTCATGAATTCCCTCATGTCACAAAGGTAAATCTTCCTCAAAATTTTGATAAATAGGACTATTGTAAAATGAAGTACGCTCTGATCAATAAAGGCAGGAAAATTAAAACTAACAAAAGCAAGAAATATTTTTAAAAATTTTTTAATGTTTATTTATTTTTGGAGGGAGCACAAGCAAGGGAGGGTCGGAGAGAGAAGGATACACAGAATCCAAAGCAGGCTTCAGGCTCGCAGCTGTCAGCGCAGAGCCCAACGCGGGGCTCAAATTCATGAACCACTAGGTCATGATCTGAGCCGAAGTCGGATGCTTAACCTACTGAGCCACCTAGGCGCCCCTCAATACGTTTTGTTATTGATTACCTTATGTGTATTTTATCTAGTTTTACAGATGGGGCAGCAAAGGCCCAGGTGTCTTAACCAAAATCACACAATGTGAAGAGTGAGGAGGCAGGAAGAAGAAAATGATGTTAATATGTGCCAGATATCATGATTGGTACTTTATGTATATCATCTATTTTTTTTAAAAACAACTCTAATAGGCTGAATATTTGCACCCTGAATATCCATATCCTAATCCTCAGAACTTGTAAACGATACCTGATAACAAAAAGTGACTTTGCAGATACAAGTTAGCCAAGGATTCTGAGATGAATTCAAGTGGGCCTGTGTAATCACAGGAGTTCTTAAAAGAGAGAAATAGGAGATCAGAGAGGAGGCAGATGTGAGTTTGGAAACTAGAGGTAAAAGTGTTGTGAAGAAGAGGCATGAGCCAATGGAATGTAGGCATCTTCGAGAAGCTAGAAAAGTTAAGGAAATGGATAATCCCAACAACCTCTAGAAGAAACCAGTCTGGTCAACACCTTGACTTTAGCCCAGTAAAACTGATTTGAGACTTCTGCCTCTAGAACTGTAAGATAATAAATCTGTGTTGTTTTCAGTCACCAAAATCATGATAATTTGTTATAGCACCTATAGGAAGTTCATAACTCAGCTCAGCTGGGGAACTCAGGTAAGGGTTAGGTAACTTGTTCAATATCACAATACCTCTGTAATAGGAAGTTCAATGTGGGGCACCTGGGTGGCTAATAAGTGTGGGGAATAAGCTTAGGAATTCCCTGAGTGTGTACTGATGAGTTAGCAAGGCAAAAAGAATTACTAAGCCATAGGATGCTCACATCCAAGTTTGGGTAAACAAGATTAGGTAAATAGGTATGGGGGGGGGGGCAAAGGCCCCAATATAGAACGTATATGAAATAAACAAGATTAGGTATTCAAGGTGAAAGCGCCCCCCACCCCCACTTAGTACTATAGCAGAAAGCTGCTTTCACAGGAAGAAAGGACCAAATTAGGTAAATAGAGCTATAGACCAGGCAGGGCAAAGTTGCCCAGAGATAATTAACAAAAGAAAGGTGCCTCACTGACCCTGAGGTAGCTTGCTCTGTCTTAATTGTCCCCTAGACCAGTTTAGGTAAACAGAGGTGGTGCCTCAAGTCTGCTGTAAACAACCTCCAGCCCAGCCGCCAGGCACCAGGATTTTATTTTGTATTAACCAAACCCCTAAACTCACATATCTTCAAGACTCTCTTTCCCTCACCTCCATTAGTTAATGTTCACAGTTTCTTTTTTTTTTATTGTTTTTAATGTTTACTTATTTTTGAAAGAGACAGAGAGCAAGTGGGGTAGAGGCAGAGAGAGAGGGAAACACAGAAACCAAAACAGGCTCCAGGCTCCAAGCTTTCAGCACAGAGCCCAGCATGGGGCCCAAACCCACAAACCATGAGATCATGACCTGAGCAGAAGTCAGACGCTTAACCAACTGAGCCACCCAGGCACCCCAATGTTCAGAGTTTCATTGTCTGTTAGTGCACATCCATCACCCTGTTTGTAAATCTTCTGATCCTAATAAAAATGGGGCAAGAACCCTTAATCGGGGCTCTTGTCTTTTCCTGAACATAAGCCATCTCTAGCATTTTAATCCTGCATCTCCTTTCTTGCTGGACAAGAAAGAACTTTAAACCCAGAGTCTACAACAAATAAGTGTAGTAATACATGTACCAAAATAAAAAGTATAAGTAGGAATATACTAGGTACAAGAATGCAAAAATTAAAACTAAGGGAGAGATAAATCAATTATTTACTGTGAGACACATTTGGTTATACAAAGCAGTTAAATACCTGGATTCCCATAATTAACAAGTAGGCTGCCTCATTTTTAACCGTACCATTTAATAATTTAAAATGTTAATATATCTCTGAAACAGAACTGATAAGATAAAAAGTTAAGGTAACCATAGGAACTCAACCTAAATGGTAAGATCAAGACCAAGATGATTGTATTCTCTGCATCTCTCATTCTTTTATTTTTTAAATTTTATTTATCTATCTCATTTATTTCTGCGAAAGAGACAGCATGAGCAGGGGAGGGTCAGAGAGACAGGGACACACAGAATCTGAAACAGGCTCCTGGCTCTGAGCTAGCTGTCAGCACAGAGGCCTACGCGGGGCTCGAAACCAGGAACCGTGAGACCATGACCTGAGCCGAAGTCGGATGATCAACCGACTGAGCCACTCAGGTGCCCCTCTGCATCTCTCATTCTTACATTCCTCTATCAGGTACCTGACAAATAGAACATGTTCATCAAAGGTTTTCTGAATTGCTATATGGATTAATGGGGGGAAGGAAGGGAAGAAGGAAGGAAAAGAATAAGAGTAATAATGATAAACATTATCCAGATGGTTATTTTCAAACTTTAGTCTGCATAAGAATACAACCTAAAAAGTCTGCTTAAACCCAACCCCTAATTCTAATTAACTAGTACTCAGATGAGACCAAACCTACGTTCCAATAAACACCCCACAGATGACCTAATTTATGCAAGAAATTCTAGGCCTCTAGAACATCATTTCCAAAGCTGGTACCATTCAATGTTCTATGATACAATAAAAAATGGGTCTTGAGGGGCGCCTGGGTGGCTTAGTCAGTTAAGCATCCGAGTTTTGCTTAGGTCATGATCTCGCGGTTCGTGGGTTCGAGCCCCGCGTCGGGCTCTGTGCTGACTGCCAGCTCGGAGCCTGGAGCCTGTTTCAGTCTGTGACTCCCTCTCTCTCTGACCCTCCCCTGCTCATGCTGTCTTTCTCTCTCTCTCTCCTAGAAATAAATAAAAACATTTAAAAAAAATGGGTCTTGAGAAAAGTGCTCTTTGACAAAATAAGTTAGAGAAAAAAGTTAATCATTATGCTAAACAGTAGTGTTTCTCAGACTTCAGTATACATTTGAGTTCCCCCAGGAGAGAAAATAATCAGACTGTATTTCCTAAAACTACTAGCCATAGAATCCTTTCTTACGTTTTACCCACACACAGCTACAAGAAGACTAAGACTTTTACACAAGAAAACAAGAGACAGAGAATACAGCCAAAGAAATTGGAATAAATTAGAAAATTTAAAAGCTTTTTTATAACTCTAGGCTGTAAGAACAAACAAGCAAACTAGAAAAATACAGGATCCTCTTTTATCTTATATAATACTAAACTATGTACACATAAATATCACTATAATATGTACAAAATTTCCCTTTAGATATAACTTCATAGTTAAAGGTGGTAACACTGGTCCTAAAGATTTCTTTAAACAATAAAGAAAATGATGTTTCACAAACACATAATCTTTGCAAACACAGACTCATGAAGTAACTGTGCTTCACTCTAAGATTTTAATAGCCGCAGATATTTGCATTGAAGTTACAGAAAAGATATTACAAATGAGCAGGCTTGGGGTGCCTGGGTGGCTCAATCGGTTAAGGTCTGACTTCATTCAGCTCAGGTCATGATCTCATAGTTTGTGGGTTTGGGCCGCAGCTCAGAGCCTGGGGCCTGCTTCAGATTTTGTGTCTCCCTCTCTCTCTCTACCTCTGCCCCACTTGCACTCTGTCTCTCTCTTTCAAAAATTAGATAAACATTAAATTTTTTTAAAGAAAGACAAAAGAAAGAAATGAGCAGACATAAAGGAAAATTCTCTCTAGTTCATTTGTAAACAAAATGTATTCGTGAGGCCAAAAAAATTGTTTTAAACTAATGAGAATTATAAATAAAACAATTTCAAGTTGATCAATTTAGAGCACTAAAAATCAACTATTTAAATTATCTGGGAGAAAATTTCCACATCTGTGTCCTCAATTTCAAATAAGACCATAACACAAACTGAATGAAATACTTGAGGTAACTTCTCTTAAGTAAGATCTCTTTAGTGATTAGATTAAATGTGTTATTATAGATTAAACAAATTTTTTTAGACAACTGTTATTTTATGGAAAAAAGCAACAACTCTCTAAAGCTAAACAGGTAACAAAACAAAGGATGACAACTAACCCTAAAAATATCCACATCTTCGGATGCCTTGATGGCTTAGTTGGGTAAGCATCTGACTCGACCTCAGCTCGGTTCTTGACCTCAGCTCGGTTCTTGACCTCAGGGTTATGAGTTCAAGCCCCGCCATTGGGACTCTGTGCTGAGCATGAAGCCTACTTAAAAAAAAAGAAAAAAAATCTACATCTCCTTCAGGAGGAGGCAGATTTTTTAAAATGTCTGCCTTGGTTCAAGGTAAAAAAGTAAAAAATGTCTCACCAAAAATTCCTAACTGCAAGCCAGCCTTCATGGGATTGGGACAGAAATCGACACTATTTACATAATGGAAAAAAATACAAACACCAAACTTATTTAAAATGGTCTTAAGTTAGCAGCACGTGGGTGGCTCATTCAGTTAAGCAGGTGACTCTTGATTTTGGCTTAGGTCATGATCTCAGAGTTCAGGAGATTGAGCCCCACAATGGGCTCTGCACTGACAGCATGGAGCCTGCTTGGGATTCTCTCTCTCCTATCTCTCTGCCCCTCGCCTCGCTAATTCTCTCTCTCTCTCTCTCTCTAAGTAAGTAAATAATAAACAAACATTTAAAAGTAAATAAATAAAAAAATAAAATGGTCTTAGGTTAGTATACCTCACAGACACCTGGTAATAACAAATATAAATGCTTTCTGAAAGAAATTCTTTAAACTCTAACCTCAAAAATTTTATGATGAGAAATAGACTAACAACCTCATAGAAAAACTAGAAAAGACTTGCATTTACGTTTCCTAGAAGAGAAAATACAATTTACCAAAATATACACATAGTCAAAGTCATTAATATTGCAGCAAATCACAAAATAAAATGACATACTATTTTACATGTACTGCGCTGGAAAGCATTAAAATATTGCACAAAGTAAGTTTAGGGAGCAACAGTAAGATTATTCATTGCTATGACTATAAACTGGTTTGGAACACAGTGGAATTAAGTAGAAAAACTGAAGATGTACATATCCTATAACTAAGCAAATGAACACCTTGGCATATATCCTAACTCCTTGTTACCATGCTGCAGGAGACATTGACAAAAATATTCAAAACAGAATTGTTTATAAAAGGAAAAAGATGGAAATAAGACTGCCAATCTAAAGAGAAAATATATGATCTATTCTTTTAATAAAAATACTAAACATTAGTAAAAAAAATGAACTATAACTACACAGATTAGTATTTATTAATCACATCAATAAAACCTGGTTTGGTGTGCCTGGGTGGCTCAGTCGGGCATGCATCCGACTCTTGATTTCTGCTCAGGTCATCATCTCACGGTTCATGAGTTCGAGTCCCTCATCGGGCTCTGTGGTGACAGCACAGACCCTGCTTCGGATTCTTTCATTCCCTCTCTCTCTGCCCTTCCCAAACTTATGCCCTCCCTCTCAAAATAAGTAATAAACTTAAAAAAAAAAAAAAAAAAACTGGTCAAAGAACCAAATAACAAAAGAAGTCTGACTCCATTCATTCAAAACCTGTAAAACTATGTATTATTTATAAACACACACATTTGGAGAGTAATTACTAAAAAAAAAAAAAGGAAGAAAAGAATGAGAAATATAAAGTTGAGGGAGGTGATCTCTGCACTAGCCATGTAAGAATGTGATTACCAAGGGATTCACAGGGGACATCAAAGGCATTAGTAATGTTTATTTTTGAAGCACGCCAGTGGATAAAGTGGGTATTCATTATTATTATTATGCTTTAAGTTGAATATAGAAAGCATAAAGTCTCAGTTATGTAGTCATTATGTGTATTTCATAATATAAAACAACAAACTCTTAACAATGACCTATAGTAATATACCGGTTTCTTTCTTTGACTCCTGAGTATATGTTCATCCTTTATCTTTCTTACCTCTTAATTTGGCCTCAGAATTTTGTGATGATTATGATAAACAGGGAAAAAATTACCGTGTTTCTTATTGGAATCTTCTTAGGTTCTGGAGGCATGTCCTGTGGAACAAATTTCACTGGTTCCTTAATCTGCCTCCTTGACCGTTTGGTGCCATCTGGTAAGGTTTCCATGGCCATGTCTGCTTCCATGTCACTGCTCCCTGCCTGGTCACATTCTGAACATTGCCTACATAAAGGAAAACACGTAAGTTCATACATTTGTTTTTATCTTCTAGTGTTAGCTACAGCTTCTATTAATACAAAATTCAGATATATGTGAAAAATATATAAAAATATTCACAAATATGTGTGATCACAGGACAATGACTACATACAGAAAGATACATACACTCCTATAAAAATGTCAATAGTAAATATATAAAGCAATTTCATCTATACTCTATCATAAAAACACATGCAATAATGCTATGTGTTTAAGTGAATCCACATAAGAGATTCAGCACTGGTGGCATGGTCCAAAGCAATAGAAATATGCCTCTCCACCTAGAAAAAAAAAGCTGCACTGGCAGAATTTGTTTGGTGTAATTGTTTTAGAACTCTGGATTCTACTGAAGGCATGTAAATTCCAGGGAAAGTCTTGCACAGGTAAATTTTCATTAACTTCAGTCAATTTCATCTCTCAGCAGAGGCAAAGCTTCCCATCCTCCAACCAAGCCACATGGCAGGCAGTTGTGCACATATTCCTGCAGTTTACACACAGCCATTAAGAGCCAAGATGGGCAAAACAAATCATGTCCTCCAAATATTGAGGATCCATACTCTGATTGGGAATTACTGCTTCTGATCACAGAAGTACAAAGAGGTAGGTGTGTAGTAAAGCCACTCTCTAAGGAATATAGTGAGGATTCTCAGAACAGAGGAAGGCAACGTGGCCCAATCAACTCCTATACACATATGCATAGCTTTCACCCAACTCTGTAACTTGAAATATGTCCAATCAGACGAAATTAGTCATCATATATGGGAGACAAATTAGTAGAAATTGCCTAAAAGGCTATACCTTGCTGCTCTCGGGGCTCAGCCTTTATGGGGTCTTAGCCCGCTGAGCCCGTTTTGGCACAAATAAAACTGCTTCCAGGAAAGAGGAAACTCAGTGTCCTGTCTCTCTGTGCAAGAATCCTGTTATAAGTGAGCTCCTACTTGGCCTGAAATGACTTCCAGAACTTAAAAGACCATTGCCATTTGTTTCCCACCTTCATTTTTCTCTTGTCCCCTTTTGGGAGCCAGACATTAAAGATATGGACATTCAAAAATAAGTGCATATACAAGAAAAATTAGAAAGTGGCCACCCTTGCCGAGGGAAAGGCTTAGAAAAGATATGAGAAGACTACAAGTTTACACCTCAGTGTGATCCTTAGCAGAGAGATAGCACACTATAATAAAAAACAAAAACAAAGCAATAAAAACAGTAACAAAACACAGCAAATGCTGGGAATGGAGAAAAATCTCAATTCCAAAGTCATCATATTATTAATTTCAAATGTCCAGTTTTTGACAAAAACTCCACAGGGAATAAGAAAAGGAAAGTATGGTCCATTAAAAGAGAGAAAAAAAGTAATAGAAACTGACCCAGAAGACCTGATGGCAGATTGGCAAGACAAAGAATTATGTTTTAAATGCTCTATGAACTAATAGAGATTGTGGGAAAAGACAAGAAAACAATTTATGAACAAAATGGAAATATCAATAAAGAGACAGAAAGCCTAAAAATAAATGAAAAAAGAAGTACTGTAGATGAAAAGTATAATAACTGAAACAGAAAACTTACTAGAAAGATTAAAAGAGTAGATCTCCGGGGGCACCTGGATGGCTCAGACAGGTAAGTGCCCACCTTTGATTCCAGCTCAGGTCATGATCTAACAGTCCATGAGATTGAGACCTGCGTCGGGCTCCTTACTGACAGCACAGAGCCTGCTTAGGATTCTCTCTCCCCCTCGCTCTCTGCCCCTCCCCTGCTTACATGCTCTCTCTCAAAATAAACAAACTTTATTTTTTTTTAAAAAGGGCAGATTTCCAAATATACAACCTAACCTTACATCTAAAGGAGCTATAAAAGGAATGACAAATAAAGCCTAAAGATATCATTAAAGATTAAAACAGAAATAAAATATATAGAAACAAACAAACAAAAAATACAGAACAGATCAACAAAATTAAAAGCTGTTTCTCTGAAAGAATTAACAAAATCGATAACCCCCTAGCCAGACTTATCAAGAAGATAAAGGACTCCAAAACATAAAATCACAAATGAAAGAGTAGAGATCACAACCAACACCAAAGAAATACAAACAATTATGAGAAAATACTATGAAAAATTACATTTCAACTGGGCAATCTGGAAGAAATGGACAAATTCCCAGAAACTCAAAAACTACCAAAACTATAACAGGAAGAAAGACATTTGAACAGGCCTATAACCAGGAAAGAAACTGAATCAGTAATAAAAAATCTCCCAACAAACAAAAGTCCTGGGTCAGATGGCTTCCCAAGGGAATTCTACCAGACATTTAAAGCAGAGCTAATACCTATTCTTTTCAAACTGTTCTAAAAAACAGAAATGGAAGGTAAAATTTCAAACTCATTCTATGAAGCCAGCATTACCTTGAGTCCCAAACCAGACAAAGACCCCACTAAAAAGAATTATAGGCCAGTATCTCTGACGAACATGGATAAATTAACAAATCAAATTCAGTAGTCACATGAAAAAATTATTCACCGTGATCAAGTGGGATTTATTCCTGGGCTGCTGGGGGAGTTCAATATTCACAAATCAATCAATGTGATATACCACATTAATAAAAGAAGGGATAAAAACTATATGAGCCTGTCGTAGATGTAGAAAAAGCATCTGACAAAACACAGCATCCATTCTTGATAAGAACCCTCAACAAAGTTTGGATAGATGGAACATACCTCAATATCATAAGAGCCATATACAAAAGACCCACAGCTAATATCATCCTCAATGGGGAAAAACTGAGAGCCTTTCCCCTACAGTCAGGAAGAAGACACAGATGTCCACTCTTCGCCATTACTATTCACCATAGTGCTGGAAGTCTTAGCCTCAGCAATCAGAGACCAAAAAGAAAAGGCATCAAAATCAGCAAGGAAGAAGTCAAACTTTCACTCTTCACAGACGATATGATACTCAATGTAGAAAACCCAAAAGATTCCACCAAAAAATTGCTAGAACACATAAATTCAGCAAAGTCAGGATATAAAATCAATGTGCAGACATCTGCTGCATTTTCACATGCCAATAATGAAGCAGCAGGAAAAAAAAAAAAAACCAAGAAATCAATCCCATTTGCAATTACACCATAAACAATAAGATACCTAGGAATAAACCTGACTAATAAGGTCAAAGATCAATACTCTGAAAACTATAGAACACTTACAAAAGAAATTGGAGAGGACACAAAGAAATAGAAAAGCATTCCATGTTCATGAACTGGAAGGACAAACATAGTTAAAATGTCTACACTACCCAAAATAATTCACACATTTAGTGCAATTCCCATCAAACTACCACCAGCATTTTTTCACAGAGCTAGAACAAACAATCCTAAAATTTGTATGGAACCACAAAAGAGTCCAAAGAGCCAAAGGAATCCTGAAAAAGAAAATTAAAACTGAAGGCATCATGAATCCAGATTTCAAGCTATATTACAAAGCTATTGCAAAGACAGTATGGTACTGGTACAAAAAGAGACACGTGTGATCAATGGAACATAATAGAAAACCCAGAAATGGACCCACAACTGTATGGTCAACTAATCTTTGACAAAGCAGGAAAGACTATCCAATGGAAAAAAAAGTGTCTTCAACAAATGGTGTTGGTAAAACTGGATCATTTTCTTACACCATATATAAAAATAAATCCAAAATTCATGAAAGACCTAAATGTGAGACAGGAAACCATCAAGATCTTAGAGAGCACCAACAGAAACCTCTTCGACCTCAGCTGCAGCAACTTCTTACTAGCCATGTTGCCAAAGGCAAGGGAAACAAAAGCAAAAATGAACTATTGGAACCTCAAGATAAAAAGCTTCTGCACGGCAAAGAAAACCATCAGCAAAACTAAAAGGCAACCAACAGAATGGGTGAAGATATTTGCAAAATGACATGTGAGATAAAGGGTTAGGATCCAAAATCTATAAAGAACTTACCAACTAAACACCCAAAAGAGAAATAATACAGTGAAGAAATGGAAAGAAGATATGAATAGCTTTTCCTAAGAAGAAATCCAGATGGCTAACAGACACCTGAATAGATGCTCAACATCGTTCATCATCAGGGAAATACAAATCTAAACCACAATGAGATACCACCTCACACCTGTCAGAATGGCTAAAATTAACAACACAATAAACAAGGGGTGTTGATGAGGATGCAGAAAAAGGGGAACCCTTTTGCACCGCTGGTGGGATGCAAACTGGTGCAGCCACCAGTGTGGGATACAAAAATACAGATTTGAAAGGGTACATGCACCCCAATGTTTATAGCAGCATTTATCAACAATAGCCAAACTATGGAGAGAGCCCAAATGTCTATCAATTGATGAGTGCATAAAAACGATATAGTATGTATGTATATACACACACACATATATACACACTATATATATATATACACACACACACACACACACACATACACACACATACACACTGGAATATCAGACATCAAAAAGAACAAAATCTTGCCATTTGCAATGACATGGGTCGAGCTAGAATGTACTATGCTCAGTGAAATAACCAGAGAAAGACAAGTACCATATGATTTCACTAATATGTGGAATTTGAGAAACAAAACAGATGAATATACAGGAAGGGCAGGGGAGAGAAGAAAGAGATGGAAACAAACCACAGGAGACTCTTAATGACAGAGAACAAACTGGGTTAATGGAAGGAGGTGAATGGGAGATAGGCTAGAAGGGCTGACAGATACTAAGGAGGGCACTTGTGATGAGCACTGGGTGTTGTATGTAAGTGATGAATCACTGAATTCTAATCCTAAAACCAATATAGCACTGTATGTCGACTAAAATTTAAATTTTTTAAAAAGTGAAAAAATAAAGTAAAAATGAAAAAATAGAAGAATACACATGAGCAGCAAACTTGAAAGAAAGAACAATGGAAATTACAAAGTCTGAGGAACAAAAAGAAAAAAAACTTGAAGAAAAGCAAACAGATCTTAAGAGGCATGTGGGATATCAACAAATGGACCAACATCTGCACTGTGGAAGGCTCAGAAGGAGAAAAAGGACAGGAGAATGTCTGAATAATGACTGAAAACTTCCCAAATTTGGTGAAAGATGTTAATATAAACATCCAAGAAGCTCAACAAATACCAAGAAAGATAAACCCAAAGAGTCCCACAACAGGACATATTATAATCAATTTTTCCAAAGAAAAAGATAAAATCTTGAAAGTAGAAAGAGAGAAATTTAGAATTACAAAGGATCCTTAGTAAGATTATAAGCAGATCTCTCATCAGAAATTTTGGAAGCCAGAAGGCAGTGGATCAATCTAGTCAAAGTGCTAAAAGAAAAAATAAACAAAAACCTTGTCAACCAAGAATCATATGTCCAGCAAAACTGTCCTTCAAAAGTGTGGGAGAAATTAAGACAGTTCTAGACCAACGAAAGCTGGGGGAGTTTGATACCAGCAGACTTGTCCTGCAAGAAATGCTCAAAAGAGCACTGCAGGGTAAGAAAAAGAAAAAAGAAAAAAAAAAAAAAAAGAACACTAGACAGTAACTCAGAGCTATTATGGAAAAATAAAGATCTCGATAAATTTTAATGCATGATCAATTATAAAAGCTAGTATTATTATAACAATGGTTTGTGATTTCACTTATTTTTTTACATGATGTAAGAGACTAATACATTAAAAAAATTAATACCCTTAAAGCTAATATTATTATACCTGTTTTGGAAGTCCACATGCATGTTAAAGGAGGATTTAAATTAGACATACAAAGATATACAAATGACTAACAAGCACATGAAAAGGAGCTAAAACATTACTAATCATTAGTGAAATGAAAATCAAAACTGTAAGGAGATACCACCTCACATCCAATAGGATGACTATTATCAAAACAAAAAACAGAAAACAGTAAGTGCTGGCAAGGATGTAGAGAAATTGGAACACTTGTACACTGCTGATGGTACTGCTGCTAATGGTACACCTGCTTTGGAAAGCGGTATGGAGGTTCCTCAAAAAATTAAAAATAGAATTACCATATAATCCACTTTCAAAGAAATATCTGTACACCCATGTTCATGGAAGCATTATTCACAACAGCTGTGGGAGTAACCCTAGTAACTACTGACAAATGGATAAAAAGATGAGGAAAATGTAGTTCATATACAATGGACTATCATTCAATTTTTAAAAAGAAGAAAATTCTGCAATATGCTTCAATATGGATGAACCTGAAGACTTTACACTAAGTGAAACAAGCCAACCACAATGAAAAATACTGTATGATTTCCACTTATATAAAGTACTTATTATAGTAGTTAAAACCATAGAAATTGAAAGTAGAATGGAGTTTGCCAGTGACTGGAGGGGAAGGAGGAGGGGGAGCTATTGTTTAATATGTAGACAGTTTCAATTTTTACACTTAGAAATGATTAAGATGGTAGACTTTATGTTATATATTTCTTACCACAATAAAATGTTTGAAAACATTAGTTACCTTAAAAGATAATTAACACTGAAACTTCAGTCTCGATCAGTGCTGTTCAGTGGAACTTTAGATGATGTTACAATTCACCATAACTGAACAATCCAGTACAGTAGCCACTAGACATATATAGCCTTTGGGTACTTGTAATGTGGCTAATGTGACTGAGGAACTGATTTTTAAAATTTTAATTTTAATCAAGTTAAATTCAAGTTGTTACATGTGGCTAATGGCTAACACTTAGCAAAAGTCTACAAAATGATTGTTGAAAATCTTGATATTGCTCATTATAAAAGCCCATTTAAAAATTCATGAGAAGCTGTTAAAAGTAAAATATTTTTCAAAAATTTCCTCAAATAAAAGAATGATCAGAAAATAATTCTTTAAAAGTTTAATTTATGTTATCTTTATAAAAATGGTTACAAGATAAAACATGTTTGATATTTAGTTTATATATCACTATTCTTAGTATACATCAGTACTCTCAGTTTACAGCAGTACCCCTGAATGCATGTTAGATTTCTCTTACCAAGTATTTTTGAAGATTTCTTGCCATTTAAAGTCACACTACATCAAAACTCACATCTCTCACTCATTAATATAGTAAACATTATCAAACTAATATTTATTTTTTAAAAGTAACAGCTTTAATTTTGAACTCCAGTAAGAGTCAAATGCAATAGACCATGTGTTACGAAGATAAATACATTAATTGCTAAAATACAAATTTATATTGAAGGCATTGATTTTAGTATCTAAAATTCCCATTCATTTAACCAAAACTGTCTAGCAAAAATTTTAACACTAAAAATGTTTTCCAATAAGAAAAAAACAAGGAAGTAATTCATCATATGTTACTTAAATATTTTTATGTCTATTGCTAGAACAACCACGCACTTTATTCCTTGGATTCACAGATTACCATCAAAATTAAAATATAAATACAATGTATACACTAAATTGTTCCTGTTTTGTCCTTATTGAAAGATTAAAAGATTAAAGATTAAAATGAGAAGTAAACACCTAACCATATCGCCTAACTGAAATGATGAATATATTTTGAAACAATCTATTGGCAGTCCTAAATTGTGAAAACCTCACAGACACTAAATATTGTTAGTAAACAATAACAAATACAACAAACATCAAAACAGAAATGCCTATAGAAAAATATCAAATTATATCACAGAAAAGAGCCAGTTCCTTGTATTTACAAATTATAACATTAAGTGATCATTTCTACCAGTTGATGTAGTCAGAGTTTCTCAGTTCCAATTCATTTTTAACATACATGAATTTCTGGGGTATGGAAACAAGTCCCTTTTTTAGGACAAACTGTTGTTGTTTTTTAATTGAGGGGTTTTTTTTTCCATTTTGTTTCTCATTTTGTAACTATTACCCTTCTCAAAACATTCTCTAACTTCTCATGCTCATTTCTCATCCTCACCAAAAATAGTATTTAGGTAACCAAAAAACTTGCATTAGAGCCTTCTGACAGTAGTACCATTATTCCCTGAACTCCACAAAACATTGAACAACTCAGAAAATCAAAACAAAATGTAATCACCAATGCAGAAATTTATCGATTTCCTTACAAAACAACTGACACATGATACAGTACAGAGTCCACACAGATGAACATACCACTTGAAACTTTTCTAACAGTATATTAAATACTATAGTCTCTGCTATGTATCTTTTAAGATATGAAAAAGCATCTTTGCTACATTAATCAGTACACAAGATCCTAAGAAATCTAGGATAAAGCCATGGCCTGTCCAATTCAATGTAATTAAGTAATATTTGGGAGTCAAATCATAATTATCTTTTATAATGTCAAAACACATAGCTAGCTTCTTCTAATAATCCCCTAAGCTGCTATCCAATATATTTAATACTGTGTATTTTTACTTACTATAGTCTACTAAGGGTTAGAGAATCCTGTAATTTATAATTCCCACATAAAATATTAAAAATAACCTGAAGTAATCAAAATAGTCAATTAATTAAAAAGGAATTTTAAGGTAATAAAAGTTCATGTTGGGAATTTATAGAAAAGAACCTTCATAGTGAAATGAAATACAAAGAGATTTTCTCATTTGCTGTATCTTCTTTATCTCCTACACCATACATTGCAACTTATGCTCAGAAGGGGAGGTTAAAAATTTTTAATTACTAAAGAAAACTTATTTCATTAATTAATGCTAAGACAAGAAAATATACTAATTCAAATTATAGAAAAACTTATTTGCATACATCAAAGAAAAAAGGATTATATGAATCCTTAAGTGTAATCAATGCAGTGATACTTCCATTTCTCAAATATCATACATAATTCATGTTTTGTTTTTCTTTCCCTTTACAAGATACTTCCTTTAGTCTTCAAAGATTCCATACCATAATTTGTTTTTTCCATTATCTCTAAGCCTTTTCTCATATTTTCTCCTCTTTTTAGACCAAAATCTTCACCGGTGCCTATATAAAACTTTAGTATGGAAATAACAATCAAAACCACAACGAGATATCACATCAACTCTGTTTGCATGACTGTTATCAAAAAGATAAGAAATAACAAGTGTGGAAAAAAAGGGGACACTCACAGACGGTTGGCAGGAAAGTATACTGGTGCAGCCACTATGAAAAATGGCATCAGATTCCTCAAAAAATTAAAAAAATTAAAAAATTAAAAATATGATCCAGCAATTCCACTTCTAAGTATATATCCATAGGAAAATCACTATCTTAAAAAAAATCTGTACTCCCATATTCATGCATCATTATTTATAATAGCAAAAATATGGAAGCACGCTTTGTCCATCAATGAATGAATGGATAAAGAAACTGTGGTAGAGATATATAATGGAGTATTATTCAGCCATATAAAGAAAGGAATTCCTAGCCATTTGCAATGGTACAGACAGACTTTGAGGGAATTATGCTAAATAAGTCAAAGACAAATATTGTATGATTCATTTATATGTGGAATAGTTTTTAAAACCCACAAATTCATAAATAAAGAATACAGATCGGTAGTTGCCAGAGGCCAGGGGTTGGGTGCTAAAGGGGTAAAGGTGGTCAAAAGGTATGAAATCCCAGTTAAAACATAAATAAGTCCTGGAGATGTAATATACAACATGAAGACTATAGTTAATAATACTGTATTATGTATGTTAAAGTTACCAAGAGAGTAGATCTTAAAATTGAAAGTCCTTATCATAAGACCAAAAAAAAAAAAAAAAAATTTATGCATAGGAATGGATGTTAACTAAACTCACTGTGGTAATCATTTCACATATGTACACCTAAAACTAATCCAATGTTTTATGTCAATTATCTCTCAATAAAAAAGGAAAAGAGTTAATGGAAGAAAGGGAGGATAAATTATTAAAAATGGGGAAAAACCTTCTGTAAATTCTTCACTGAAGAGTTTGTGGTACTATAGATTTTCTTTTACCTTAAGAGAATAAACAAAGGCATATCCAAAGAATAAAAGGATATAATAAATATTACTCAATTATCTAATTATCCGTCAAATACTACTCTTCAGAATATTCCTTTTTATTTTGAGAGAAAGAAAGTGAATGAGTGGTGGGGGTAGGGGGAAACAGAGAGGGAGAGAAAGAGAGAGAGAGAATCCCAAAAAGGTTCTGTACTGTCAGCACAGAGCCCAGTGTGGGGCTCAAACTTACAAACCATGAGACCATGACCTGAGCTGAAACCAAGAGAGGAATGTTTAATCAACAAGCCACCCAGGTGTCCCCAGAATATTCTTTAATTGAAAAGGAAAGACAAATTCTGATCAGGTGGGTGGTGGAAACATAGATTACTCTAAAATTAAAAGAATTACTTATTTTCTGAGCTACTCTATTATTTATACTTACTATATATTTATACAGTTTCAGGCTTGCCTTAGAAGAATATAAAGCAGTGTCCAAGATTATATAAAGAAACATACCAAGATAACAAACTCAAGGTAAGACAAAATATATTTCTAACAATGGAAGTAAGTCCAAACAGATTCACCTGCCAAATTCCTCATTCACCTAGCATTCTTCATCTGATTTGCCCATCCCTAATCCAACCTAAGAAGTTGCTGGGTTTCTCCCCTTTCCTGCTCCTGGACAGCTGAGCATCACTGGAGAAAAACCAAACTTACTAAACTAATTCACTGAACATTCTTGTTCAGTATATATAATATATATATAATATAGACTCAACAGGTCATTTATCTATTTTTCCCCCACAGGTAACTATTAGAAACTATCTCCCCGTCTTCTTAAGCCACCATCATCATCTCAGGTCCTTTACCTCTCCATAGATTACTTCCATTTCGCTGAAAAGTCAGAGCCTGTCTAATGTGAACTTATTCAACTTCCCTACTCTCCACCAATAATTACTTCTGTATCTTTATCCATTTCTTCTTTCCTGTTACATGTCTTAAATCAGTCCAGCAGAAGCAATGAAATACTGTGGTGTGAACCAAACAGAAAGCATCTAGATCTCAAACTAGTATCTCCCAAAAGCAATGCTGATAGTGGGGGAAGAGAAAAAAGCTAGACAGCAAGTGCTTAGTCTGTCATGCAGAACACAGTCTTTGAGAAGGAAGGAAAGACTGCATAGTAATTCTAGCCAGCAGTGAACATAAGGGGCATACTAGAAAGGGTGTTACCAAGCGCACGCAGCATAAAGACACCAAAAGGAGTGATTGGTGACATTGAGAAATGTATACCAGTAGGCTTTGTAGAAATTTAAGCCAGTAACTGGCTCAGTCATGAGATAAAGGTCCAGGAACCCTTTCCCCAAGAGGAAAGCACCTTTCTAGAGCCTCTTTTCCTAAGGAAAAGACAGAGAAGAACTAAACAAACTAAGTAGGTTTAGTTTGTAGTAGGTTTAAGTTAGGTTTAGTGGTGTGTTGGTAAATATCTAACACCTAGCTCTCTATGGAAAAAGGTAGTTATTTATAGCATTGCTAATTTCTGCAGTACAAATACTCCTAACCATAGTCGATTTCCAAACACCAACATACATCAGAGAATGCAGAATGGGGAAAAGATGCATAGCAGCACACCATTACAGTTTTTCTTTTTTTTTTTTAATGTTTTATTTATTTTTTAGAGAGAGACAGCATGAGCAGGGGAGGATCAGAGAAGAGAGGGAGACATAGAATCTGAAGCAGGCTCCAGGTTCTGAGCTAGCTGTCAGCACAGAGCCCGACACGAGGCTGAACCCACGAACTGTGAGGTCATGACCAGAGCCAAAGTCGGACGCTTAACCGACTGAGCCACCCAGGCGCCCCTACAGTTTTTCTACCATACGTACACAGTAGACTTAAGTAAAGAGCATAGGAAATAGTTAAATATTCAGGAAGTAAAACTGTTTTAATATTTATTATCTTTCATATAACTGCAAAATTAAACTGAAAGTGTTAAAAAACAAAAAGTAACTCTCATATTTGGGATACACTAAAGAAAAATATAATTCTATAAAACTCCAAAAGTAATTAATTGCAAACTCAATTAACTGCAAAGCAAAACTACATTGATTACACAGGCCAAAGGAAATTTGAGAATTGGAAACTAGAAGATTCTGAAGACTTTACTTTCTTTGTTTCAATATTGGTTTCTACTTTTACTTTAAAACACTGCCACCAATGCATAGGATCCTAAGTAGTTTAAGTCTGCTGGGGAGAACTTTCACTAAAACATCCAAGGCAATGCATTTTTATCTGAAGTCCTTCCAGAAACTTACACACTGGGAACCAGAACTCTGCAGGCAGAGCAGTATTAGAAAAGTTCATAATCTCATTTAAGTAGAGAACTGCATCTCTCCATGTCAAAGCACCCTGGCCCTGGAGACTACCAAACTGGCTTTCAGTTCAGAAACACCCATCTAGGATGCTTATTAACACTGCTGGCAATTTTTAATAAGCTACAGCATTTTCTTAGTAAACTCTGATTTCAAAAGCACACAATATCAAAATGTGTATATATATATAGACTCCACTACACTTGAAAAGGGCAGACTAGTAGGGCTATCTCAAGAAAAATTGACAAAAGAACACTATGAAAAAGCAGTCCTGTAAAATGGTCAAAGAATAGAAGCTTCCTAATAAAATCAACAGAGACTGGTTTACAAGATAAGATAATGAAGTCAAAAAACATGCTTAATGTGTCTGACAAACACATTACTTTTTATATAGGTTACCATTTAAGAACCTGGAGTTTACTCTTTTCTAAAACTAGAAAGTTAATTTGTCTAAATAGAATGCTCATGTTTATTCCAAAGTTTGCCATGTCCTGTGTATTTTTCCTATATACAATTGGCCTATTAAAATTTGAGCATCTATCTCTCTCCTGGATGAGAACTAATGAAAGGATACAGTCCATCATATGTAAACTTTTATCAAACATCTGTAATTATGCAATATACCTAAGTTAATAAAAAAGAAAACCTCAGAAACATATGTCACATGTTTCTAGATTTGCAAAGAATGGTTAAATATAATTAGCATAAATGACCAATACCAAAAGTAAAGCCTTGAGTGAAACTAATTAAAACTAATAAATTACAAATAAAAGCATGAATATAGAGGCAAGTTCCTGATAAATTCATTCAATTTCAAAACAAAAAGCTTATGAGAATTTCTTATAATAAAGAGAATAAGACACGAGAAAAATTTATGTCTTAACTATCGATAAGATACCACAATAGCCTCAATTAACTTAAAATTCCTCTCTCAAAAAAACTATTACATATTTATTCACATAATATTTTAATAAATATTTATGCCTAATGTGGTCTCACCACAAAAATAGAAAATGGGAACTAATGTGAAGTGATAGATATGCTAATTAATCTTATTCTGGTGATTACTTTATAATGTATATCAAATCATTAAGTTATATATCTTAAATATAATTTTTGTCATTCATACTTCAACAAAGTTGGGAAAATATTTTTAAAATGTCAATTAAAAATGTGCTAAAAACTTTACCATGAAATATGACATAACACTTCATCTTATACTATTGAAATAGAAAGCAAACCAGTTCTACCATTAAAATCATTTTACTTACCAGTAACTGTTTTTGGTCTTCCTTGGCATCCTTGTAAGAGGAGGGTCCAGACACCCAAGGTGGTAATGGAGTTTACAGGTATCACACAATAAAAGAAGATGCTGATCATGGTTCTTCTTACAAATCCCACAACTTTGAATAAAGGCAGCAAATAAACGATTAGGATAATAACCTTAATGAAATAGTTATTTTTAGCACATTCTTTTAATTTCAAAATTTCACCTTGAATTAATTTAATGTTTCTTCTGTTAAAATCAAGTGTTTTTTCCTTCAAATGTGCCTTTTTATAACATCAATAATTATTAGTTCTAAATTTTTTTGAGACTATAGAAAAATAGCTGGATCTAGTATAATTATTATTCTAGAGTCAAACTTTTCAGAGAAAGGCATATATAAGATAGTATTCTCAGGATGGCTGGATGGCTCAGTTGGTTAAGTGTCTGACTCTTGATTTCAGCTCAGGTCATGATCTCACAGTTTGTGAGATCAAGCCATGCAGTGGGCTCTGGGCTGACAGCACAGAGCCCACTTAGGATTCTCTCTTCCCCTCTCTCTGCCCTCTCCTGCTTGCTGTAAGTAAATAAATAAACTTAAAAAAAAAAAAAGATAGTATTCTCAACATCATTGCTACCTCAATTTAGTTATCACTTAAAACTCATTTACTATTAGCTCAGCTTTTCTCTAGAAACATAACTATTAAACAAAAAAAATTTTCCAATTTTCTACTTCTCTAAAGCTACAAAAGAAGTTAATTACAAATTGTTTGTTTTAACATTAAGTATAAACCTTTCAATGAGTCTTCGACATGTCAATAAGCTACATTTATAAATAAGTCTCTTTTCAAAATCAAACTTTGAGTCTTAAAAATACACCAATGATATTTTTGTGAGGAATGGGGAGTTTTACTATTGTTGTTACTGTTATTTTGATTTTTGTTTTCAAGGAATCTACCTTTTCATCTGCAAAAAGGGCAACTTAACTACTCGTGAGAACACAAGCACCATGACTGGAAAATCTGTTTTTTTATACTGGGAACATAAAGTGTGAAGAAAAAGTTGAGAATCTCTAAGAGCCATCCATCCATGTATAGAAACAAAAATGATATTTGAAAGTTTAAAATATCCTAGAAAAAAAGGATCACATACACGCAACAACGACAACCAGTACTTGGTCTCAATGCTGCTCAGAGTGAAAAAGGACAATCACTTAAAATACATTCTGAAACAAAAATGAACTGCATTGTCAGAAGCACTGTGATATGAATGCTGGTTCCAAAGAATCAATTTTGTTTGGAAAAGCTGGACTGAGCCAAGAAGTCTTGGCTATGCAAAATTACTATAATGGTAAAAATTACTATTGAGATAAAAAAGTAAATAACAAAAGCACTTCTGGAAATAAAGTTATTACAACTGAGCATAGAAAAAATATAGACAGATTAAAACCTAGAACTTATCTTCGTTTATCCACCACTGTACAAAGGCAGTAATTCTGATTGTATATGATACCCATCACTACTTAAAAACACATGCAAAGCTCTAAAACTCATCAAAGTAAAATAAAATATAAATGCCCATTAAATAATAGATTATTTTAATTATTTAAGAAAAAGATCATCTACATTATTTAAAGTCACTTTCCAATTCCCCCAAGAGAACTGACTGTTCATTTCCATGGAAATGGAAAACTTTTGGACATATATCTCCACTTATTTAAAGGATACAAGTCGGTTATCTTATCATTAAAAGAGGAGCAAAAATCTCCTCTATCATTCAACATAAAAACCATCTTTGATAAAGGTTTTGATAAAATGAATTCCAAATGCATTTAACACAAATTCTAATATGAACATAATCCATTCACAAATATTTGAAGCATCTTGTTACTAAAAGTATGAGTTTAAAAACACACAATATTAATCTATTATCATTTTATTACTTGCCTATAAAGTACTGCAGGAAGAATAGATGTCTTTTGTGTGCCTCCTTCTTTTTTACTGGGTTTTCTCTCCTTGGGTGCCCGCAAAATTGCCGGTATGTTCAACTTCTATTGATTTGAACAAATGCAGTTTATTTTGTTTTAAAGAAAAAATATAAAGCAATATTCTCCTCTATTTGCCACTCAAGTCAACTAAATATGCTAGAATTGTGAGGGAGAAATGTTTTACCAGCTATTACACCAGCAAAAAGAATTAAAATGAGTTTCTTTCTCACAGTTACTCCCATTAAAAATCTATAATTACATACTTTCATCCATTTTCAGTGAAACACTAAAACATGATGAAAATTAAACCTCTACTTTAGCTTTAAAAAGTGAAAGACAAGGACAAGCATTTAAGAGCTTTAAAAAAACCACACACAATACACTTGACAAAAAGAATATTGAAGCCGTTTATTTTCCTCAACATCCCAGCAACACGGTGCTCCATAGGTTAATTAGAAAAATTATCTTATTGGACCAAACTTTCCATAAAGTGAAGGAGATTCTTTTTGGGTTTCTACTAATCTGTAGTATGCTGGCTTCTGAGACAGCAACCATCTATCAAAGTCATTTCTCAGTGGCCTGGTGGGCCGACATCTGTTCAACCAACTGGAAAAAAGTGTCATGTGAGCAGTACAAATGAATTCTACTTCTTCTGTGTATTTTACATTTGCTCAAGGAAATTTGTGAACTTCTGTTAAAAGTCATTTAATAAATGACAATGCTCTTTTATGGTACCTAATACTTTACACTAAATAGAAGATTCCTGTGAGACAATCTTGCAAATCAAGCCGAAACATAATGCTAGCTTGGCAAATAAACTAATAATAGTCTTGCACTCAATATTAACTTCTCTAAATATAAAATACAAAGCACCATAATCTTCCCCAAATCCATCAACAACCTATCAATAGGAAGAAAGTTCAATTCTCCATAGGTGACTGCTCATTCTCACCTCTTAAATTATGTTATTCATTGTAATACAAGCCACATGCATCCTGTTCACAAAAGAAGCATCTTGAAAGCTAGCATAGCACAACACAGAGAATATGTATTATTCTCTAAAATATTAAGTCTACACCAATTGTATGATAAACTGACCCTCTGTAAACTTCTGAAACAAGTACAATGAAAAATATCTTCTTTGATAAACCTCCTTCACAAATAAGATTGCTTTCATTGTAAAAGGACCACAATCAGTCTCAATCATCCTTCTAAAATATAACAGATTATGCGAATGAATTCTTAACTTATGAATTATATACACAGTACTAAAAGCAGCATTCAAAGAAATCTATTTGGCAATGGTTCTTCTTTTTAACACCAAGAACTTTAACAGTCTAGATACGCTCAAAGATAAAATAAATTTTTTCATTACTACAATGATATCTACTGAAGAGGAAAAACTACACTTTAACATTCAAGTTTCAAAACCGATCTCTTACATAGCTCAAAACCAAATTAATATAAAAATGAACCACTTCAGTTTGCCTTTTAAATTTTACATCCAAAAGAAAGGGGGTGGGGGGGACTAAATATAACATAAGAACAGGATAGGACTCTGAAATTACTAAGACCTAAGAAGAATGTGGTAGGAGCAAACTCATGCTTCACATCTTAGCTTCACCACAAATGACAGGTCAATCAGTTAGAGCAAAAGAAAAAATTCTGCAAACAAGACAGTTGTTAAAACAAACAAATTAAGCTACAGGTTCTCAGTAGGCAGCTTCCAATTCTCTGGATACATTTCAGGCATTATCATTATCCCAGAGGATTAGTCGGCCCTACTCATACAATTTTTTAGGTAGGAAAGTTGTATCAGAAGTCTGATCTCTGAAAATAATATAGACAATGAGTACAGAAGGAGATAGCAATTGGAAAGAAACTAACCTGCCCTGTGATTCTGCCTAGTAAGGCCCATATTCCTTGCCCTTCACTTCGAAGTTTTCCATTGAGGTTTTGTAGTTCTTCTAAAGATTCACACAGCTACAACATAAATAATCGAAATCAATAAGCCATTAAAATATATAGTAAAACACAGGAAAATTTAACTTAATTTATCAACAAATGTCCAAGAATATCTATACTTATAGTCCATATTTTTAATATACTTAAGCCACAATACCTTGAGAGATCAGGCTATCCAATGATTTAATCAGCAACACCAATAAAATGTTAAGCATTTTGTTTTATATTAGCGTTTTTACTGACAATAACAACAATACCTGTATTTACCACTCTGTTATAGTTTTCTACATAATTTCATACATATTCTGCTAATTAATCCTTAAAAGTCTACCAAGATGCATTTCCACCATTTTCCCAATGAGAAAACTAAGGATTACAAGGTTTCTGTGACTTGGCCAAGATCACAGAACTAGCAAGAACCCCCAGGTCTTCTGAATCTAATCTCAGTACCCTTTGCACTACAGATGGCTGATATTGGAAACTTACCTCTTACTGATTTTTTATCACTTAAAATAACATGACAATAAATCAATATAGGTTTTATATGCTCATGGTACTTATTACCTAACATTTTGGCCACACCTTGCTTTTACATTTTTTCTCAGTATTACAATGAAGAGGTAGAATGGAAATTAAAATTGGTAGGTATTTTCCTTAAACCAAAAGTAACATTACAAATTCAAGATAAAAACAATAATTTAAAAGTAACTTTGTTTTCTACAAACCTAGAAAGTGAAGCTCTACAGTACACTAGTTAGAAACAAATGGAGTCAGACTGGCCTCAAACGTCAACTCTATGACTTGACTACCTATGTCAGTCTAGGCAAATTACTTCACCTCTTTAGGATTCAATTTTCTCCTCTGAAAATGGGAGCAATAATTACAACTCACAGTATAAAACTGAAGTGAACATTAAATGAGTTAGTATATGTAACATGCTCAAAACTGTACCTGGCACATAGGAAGTGTTTAGTGTTAGTGATGATAATGAAGACATTAAGAGTAGGAATTGTAGGGAAAGGTCTAAAAACTCCAGAAAAATTTCAAAATGGGACATAAATAGAATGCTCTAATATCACAAATGACATCATCAACAAATCATATTATGTTGTTTTGTAGCCAACTTACCTTATTATATTCCACATGGAGTTTTTCCTGTTCATTCTCTAATTTATCCTTTATATTCTTTTGCTCAGCCATATTTTCCTGAATTTGAATCATGCGCATATTTCTCTCTATTTAAATTAAATATCCAATTTTACTTTAGTAGAAAATAAAAGCTGATATACAAATCACACAAAGGAAGAAGGTAGCCATAAAGATGATCACATCGATAATCTCACATTACAACACTTTTAACCCTATTCACAAATATATGAACTCAACATTTTACAACAACCCACAACTTTATAGAAACATAAACATGTACTTAATATGTGTAATGTAGCATGGCTAATAAATTTCTAAAAATTGACAGTATATATTTTCAGTGGCAAATTATTCTCATTGAAAATGTGCATATATCAGTGTGTATACTGACCAAAGTAATAATTCACAAAATCAGCAGTGAGAGCAGGTTGCTTATGCTTTCTCCTTCCATCCACACTAGAACTAGTATCAGAATTGTCCACTGGGAAGATATCTGTACTGATCCCCATTAGCTCTGCTTTCCGCATCAGTTTACGAATGGCTGAAGCACTACTAGTGAGTGGTCTGGGCAATTTTTCCCTTGGAACCCAAGCCTGGGGTCTGGTGGATCGAGCTAGCTCTGCTTTGGCACGATATTGTTGAAGCCGGGCATTGATTCTTGCCTATAAAAGAGATGCATACAAATTTTAAAAGATACTAAGATGTAACATATTCCTTACGATTTCTACTTGTATGTTTAGAGATAGTAAAAACAACCAGAATTTCCTATATCAAGGCAAATTATATCTATCCACAGTTCTTAAGATATTATTCTTGGATTACAATAGATCTACTCCTATTAACGAATCCAGGTCCTAATCTATGATCCAAATGGTCAGAGGAACCAATTCAATTGAACTAAAGTTCCTTTTCTCAATACCTGCTAAAGTCTCTATAAATTCACTTAATTTACATAGAAATACATTTTAAACAATGGGCAAACTGATCAAATCCTTTACATAAATAAACACTGGAACACACTGAAAAAAGATACGATCAACACACTGCACTGAAAGACTAATTTCTTCTATGCCACATTTTTCAATGTATTTGGAAACGTTCCCTATAAAAGGCTGCTCTGTTGACTAAATGAGGAGTAACATATTCAGCTACAAACTACACTCACCATTTTTACTTTAATGATAACACGCTTTCTAGATAACTGAATTTCATAGTTATACTTCACATGTCATTGACACACACATGAGATCTGAAATCCATAACCTTGAAAGAAAAAACACGAGTTTTGGCATGAATCCCATACCTGTGCTTCTGGTGACAGTTGCTTCTCCCTCTCTTGCAAAGACATTTTACAATAGGACTGTAGAGCCAAGTAGTTTTTTCTCTTCCATTTTCTGTCTAACCTATCTGCATGTTGCTTACAATAAGCAAAAAATGGATCTGCTATATCCTATACCAAAAAACAGAAGGGGGGGAGTGAATATTTTTACTTCAAAGGGTCATAAACAACCTAACACAAGAGATAATATTTCCTTTCTGAAGAATCTCCTATGCTATTGGTTATTTCTAAAATAAATTACAAAAGTAATTTTTATACACAATGATAAAAATTGGCGCTTTTGAAACTTGATCCTGTATATCAACTTCAAATTAACAACGATTTTTTTCTTTAAAAGGGCCTTGTAGATTTAAAAACACTGAAATAAAATCTTAAATATTGTATTTTGTTAAACTTGTATACTTAAAAAAATAATCACTGTCTAAAACAAATAGAATTTTAATAATCTTAGGTAAAAGACATCATTAAATATTAAAGTTATGCATCCACAGATTAATATTACAAAACAATATATCCAGAAAATACAGAACTAGCCAACGCAGGTAAGTGGAACATTTTTAACTGGCTAGCAATACATGAACAGATTCTACCCAAGACAAAAATGGATTAAGAAGGCCAGACTTCTTTTTACTTCTATTTAACTTCAATTGAACATGTTAGTTATCACCTGTAACTCTTTATATAACTCTAAAACCTCAAACAGAAAACAAAGCTCTCTCACAGCCATCTCTCAGGATACTAACCTAGTGGGTATATATTTTTTTATTCATAAAGAATAGGGTATCAAAAACAGAATTTACTCTTATCAGAAACAAAAATAATTTGTAAATATTTAGCCAAAACAAGTAATCTGCATTGTGACTGCTACAAAATAAAAGGGAGTTCATTCTTTACGTCTGTCCCAAGGAGGAGAAATAAAGATAAGCTCTCCATATAGTTTTTATCCAAGTTATGTTAGAAGGGTCTCTTAGTAAGATGGGGTTTTAAAACCCAAAGAGAAATGATGACACTAAAAAAAGAAGCAAATGAGAAAGAACAGAAAGGGAAACAACAACAACAAATATGAGGTGTCCTCAACATAAAAAAAGTGTATGATGCAATTCTGTAGTGTGATATCCACAGATATCACAATAAGGCACTGTGGATAACATCACAGAATTTAGAAATACAAAAGGCCTGGACACAATCTGAACCACTAAAATTTAATGCATGAATGATTTCAGTCCATTAAGTCAAAGGTTATGGGGGAAGAAAAATCAATAAAAATCTATACTCTTATATTGTTTCAAAGAGAACTTTCTACATGGTAACAGGGTGACAACAATACACCTGATCACAGAAGAAACTGCCATATGGTTTACATGAAATATAAGTAACCTTAAGGCTAACTATATGGTGTGAAACATAAAATAAATTTCAGTCAGCATAACTGAACTTGTGCTATTGCTCAATTTTAATAATAAATACATTACATAACATGGTTTGAATATTCTAAATAATCTGGAATTCTCACAAAGCCGATCAGAAAGAACAGAAACTTTTGGACGCTGGGTGGCTCAGTCAACTGAGCATCCGACTCTTGATTTCAGCTTAGGTCATGATCCCAGAGTTGTAGGACTGAGCCACATGTTGGGCTCTGTGCTTACAACATGAAGCCTGCTTGAGATTCTCTCTCTCTCTATGCCCCTCTCCCCCACTCATGGGTACCCTCTTTCTCTAAAAGAAAGAACAAGAGAGAGAGAGAGAAGGAGAAAGAAAGAAAAGAAACTTCAAACGGATCCTCACCAGTGAGATAAAAAGTACTATCAGAAGGCTATAAAAAGTCATTAGACTATGGTAAGGTATATGATGTCACTGGATGAAACTAGGGTACGTAATCTCTTTTTCCACCTTTCTTTTACTGCCTACATAGAACAACCATTAAGAAGAAAACCCACTTAACAAGTCAGTCTTCAAAAGGGGGAGAAAAGCTTCCTCAAATGTCATATAAAATTGAAACAGAAGATATGCCCACAAATAAAAGATGTGTCTTAATTTAAAATTTGTCTTTTAATTAAATATACTATTATATGGGGCGCCTGGGTGGCATAGTCGGTTAAGCATCCGACTTTCGCTTAGGTCATGATCTCGTGGTTCGTGGGTTCGAGCCCCGCGTCGGGCTCTGTGCTGACTGCCAGCTCTGAGCCTGGAGCCTGTTTCAGTCTGCGACTCCCTCTCTCTGACCCTCCCCTGCTCACGCTGTCTCTCTCTCTCTCCTAGAAATAAATAAAAAATATTAAAAAATATATATATATATACTATTATATTACATGAATCTTTGTCTATAGAAGTATAACTGTAAGAAGTAGCCAGGAACTTCCTTTAACAGAATGATTATTGCCAAGAGCAAATCTCATTGATAACTGATTCATAAAAAGTCTTGGATTTTAAAACATTGTTCAGAAATCTTTATAATTTTCCAATTTTATAAGTGTTTTTAAGACACCGGAAACATATGTAAATATGTTTAAGTTATTCCCCACAAAAAAGTCCAGCGAAGCAAATGTGAGGAAAAGTCACATTTTATTATTCTAGCATCGAAAATTCCTACCTAGTAGCAAGGTAAAGGAAAAGCCTCAGGTCCTGTTTCTACATCCTGATTTATTTCAATTTCTCTCATAAATTTCCTCAGATTGGATTAGAGATAGAGACATTCAGGCTACAGATCCAAACTATTTATTTAATGTAATACTGTGTTTTGTTTGTTTCATTTCCATTTGCATGCCTTTAGATATGGGGATGTACTCTCTAAATCAATATAGACCCCCTTACATTCCACTCTCCTGTTATGTGGCTACTTTACACCTTTTTGTTACCTACTGTCTACCCCCCACCAAAAAAATGGTGAATGGTAAGATGCAAAAGAACCCAAACTGTCATAGTATGAAAGGTAAAAGCTCTCAATAAGTTCTAAAAGAAATGGCTATAAAGAAGTCTTCCTGATTGCAAAGCTCAAAGTTTTCCATAAGTACAATAATAACATACCCTACAGATTCTGTAATGTAGGTGTTCACTTGGGATTTATCTATCTGGTCTTCTAAGTCTTACTTGTATTGCCCCTCTGCACTTTTGCCCCCCATCTTGAGTGGAGTCAATACTAATCCACATAACCCTATTATATAATTAATTATGCCTTTTTGTCTGCCTAAGAGCTGTGAAAATGCTCAATATTTACCCAGTACCCTTCATCAATTAAAGTACAATTCATAAGAATCAAAGCCTGGTACAAAAACACATATCCAACATATAACTGCTATAGAACTGATTTATTCATAAAATATATGCCTCGGGGCACCTAAGTGGCTCAGTCAGTTGAGCATCCGACTTCAGCTCAGGTCATATCTCATGGTTCATGAGTTGAGCCCCGCACCAGGCTCTGTGCTGACAACTCAGAACCTGGAGCCTTCAGATTCTATGTCTCCCTCTCTCTGTCCTTCCTCTGCTTGTGCTTTGTCTCTATCAAAACTGAATAAACATTAAAAAATGTAAAAAATATATATATACCCCTCAATACCTGCTCAACAAATTTTCATTAAATTATATTTTTCACTTGTTTCCTGTCTACAAAATAAATGGGATAAGATAAAGACCCAATATAAAAACATACTGTTATAGAACACTGAAAATCTACCCAGTAAAAGAAGGAACACAACAAGACGTTTAGATATACCACAGATCCACCATGAATACACAGTAAGAATTACCAAGCAAACACTCAAATACCTATCTAACATAAAGAACTTAAAGAATCAACAAAACTTAGCCTCAGGACTCCTTAACAGTCTTAAAAATTATTGAAGATCTCAAAGAGATTATGTGAGTTGTTTTACAAATAGTCCCCATTAGATATTTAAAAAGAAAATTTTTAAATATTTATTCATTTAAGAAAACAATAATCCTTTACATGTTAAGATAAATAATACTTTTATTAAAAATATTATAATTTACATACAAATTATGTAAATGTAGAAGAGTGGCATTGTTCTACATTTTCAAATCTCTTTAATGTCTAGAGAGCTCACATAAAAGATGGCTGGATTCTCAAAACTATTTCCTCATTCAATATGTTATATTGTTATGTTATATAATCTCTGAAAATCTCCACTATTGCTCATGAGAGAATTAAGAGTTAAAAATATATATACTACTTTCATATTGTTACAAAGATAGTTTTAACCTCACAAACTCCTTGAAAGAATATTAAGGAGTCCCCAAAATATTGAAAAACAAAACTGTCTAATCTAAAGCCAATAAACCTGGAAGGAAAATTATAAAATCAAAAACACTTGTAAAGAGATAGAAATACAGATACTGAAGACAGGGTAATGATTTTATTTAAAGAAACAGGGCAAAGTTATTCATATATAATTTCAGATCTTCCTATAAAAGATGCTGACCTTTTAATGCTTTAAAACAACTTGGATTATGTTTCATTTTACCTGTCATATCTCACTATAAAAAGTTTAACATATTTTCCAAATGTCTGACTAGCTTTAAGACTGAAAAACTCATATGTTGTTTACTCTTGAAATTTTAGACCAGTGACCTAAGCAAAGACTTTAGAAATAAGCTTGTTAATTTGTCTTATGATGCACACCTATCGTAGGACAGAAGAGTCCAATGAGACATGAATATATTCACCAATGATGGTTTGAAATAAACCTACCTCTTCTGCTGCTGCCTCTGAAAGAAGACCTTCCTTCTGGGCACAGGTCACATGGAAATAGGCTCTGCACATCCCTGCGTCACAGCTAATGCAAACTCCAGTTCTAGCAAAACGAGGGTCTTCACAGAAGCTACATTCCTACAATGGAGTAACAGGAAAACTCTTAGAATAAAAGTATTTCTAAAACAAGACTGCACTCTCATACAAAGCATCCATAAAATACAAATAGTTAATCAACAGTATATCAATACAAACAATAACTGTGGGCAAGAAAAGAGTTTATATGAAAAAATTCTCTCTATAATTCTAATGAACCAAAACTCCACTGATACAATAATGATTGCAGTAATAATAATAATAATAATAATGGTTTACTCTGTGCTATCCACTATTTGAAGCACTTTATATATTAATATATAACCATTTGATCCATTATTACACACGAATATAGGAAAGAGGTATTATCGCCATTTTACACATGAGAAAACTGAAAATAGGTTAAGAAATCTGCTCAAAATAACGCAAAAAATAATTGCCAAATCAGTCTTTAAACTAGGGTAATCTTAAGGTCATTGTTCTTAACCATTAAGAAGTCAGAGAAATTCACCAAAAAAATCTAAATACTGCAACCAAACAAATCATTTTTAAAATATCTTCAAGAGAATTAAAAAGTAATTTTATGTAAACAATTTGATGAAATTGGTTGTGATACACAATATAGCCAACTAGTTACATCCTTTCTGAATACAAAGGGAAGAAATGTAACACTAAAAGTTTCAACTATTAAAATTACCCCCAATCCTCCCTAAATTTATTTTCTTATCCTTCTCACTATCTATACCACAGAGAGAGAAAAACAGTCTTAAAATATCAACTACTCTAGTGATAGGAATCTTTGTTAAAAGAAAAATCTGCTAAATTGTGAAAGACTGCCAGCAGACACTTAAAGAACTGTTTAGTAAATATACTCTAAGCAAATTCAATATAAGGGAAACATATAGAGAGGGAAATTTAAAAGTCTCAATAGACACTAAAAATATCATTTTAACACTGTAACAGTAAGTGACTACCTAGTGGGTAAACAGCACCAAACATACAGCAGCAATGAATGAGAATAGCAAGAACAGGAATCTGGGTATAAATGTGAAAACATACTCAAATCCTGACACTCTACTACTTGGTTAAAGTTTTTTTGTTTGTTTGTTTCCTAATAACAATAGAAGGTGTATGGTAGAAAATATCAGCAGATTGTAATCTAAACATGAGACCAAAAAAGAGAAAAGGAATGAGACAGAAGGAGAGACGATGGAAGAGAGAGAAATGAAGAAATTAAATTATTTCAATAATGTCAACAGCACAAACAGAACCAAAATGCTTAAGAAGTTCCCAAATTAATTTAATGTAATATAATGAAGTTGATGAAGGGATTTCAGAGTGAATATAAGGAAACATTTCCTTTTTTTTTTTTTTTAATTTTTTTTTTTAATGTTTTATTTATTTCTAGGAGAGAGAGAGAGAGAGACAGCGTGAGCAGGGGAGGGTCAGAGAGAGAGGGAGTCACAGACTGAAACAGGCTCCAGGCTCCGAGCTGGCAGTCAGCACAGAGCCTGACGCGGGGCCCGAACCCACGAACCGCGAGATCATGACCTAAGCGAAAGTCGGATGCTTAACCGACTAAGCCACCCAGGTGCTCCAAGGAAACATTTCCTGACCAAAAAACGTCTTTAAAAGACTATAAAACAATCTAACAAAGAAATGGGAATCTTCTTCAATTGCCTGAATCATTTAAAATGCTAGGACTAAGCAACTGAGAACGCAGGGGAGAAAGTAACCAGGATTAGGAAATGGATATACAATGTGGTCTAGAAGAGGTGTCCCAGTTATAATTCACATCACTGTTTGATTTTGCAGATGAGCTGAAGAATGCATAATTTTTTACTCCACTTCCTAATCATACTTCAAAACAAAAGAAGGTGATAATGAAAAAATCAGCTCATGATTACATACTTAATGTTCTCTTTTTCTGTTCAGAGGTCATTGCTGGTTTCAGTTATATAAAGTGATATCTGGTTCTTGTTTTCTTTTTTCATTGCTTCTAGATTTATATTTATGATAATAATGTGTGCCTACTGAAAATTACTTAAACCAGTCCATTCTAGGCTCTGCGTTTGTGAAATTTGAAGCTGTTCTCAAAAAGCAGTAACTTTCACTTCCAATAATGGTGGACTAGGTAATTACTAAGTAAGTATTAATCCTGCTAGAAACCAGAAAATGTGAACAAATAATTTTTTTTAACTATAGCTTAAAAGCATTAGAAAGATAGTAAGATAGTACAGAATTACCTGAGGCCAGGAAAGTAAGTTCAGTGCTGGGGCCTACTTTTCTCCCTGGGGGCTTTAGCTAATTCTAGAGAAAAACACTGCAGATAGTTCAATAGAAATTACCCAAACTAAAGCACAAGAGTACTGGAGTGAGGCTGGAGGGTAAGGGATAGGGGCTGTGGTTAGAGCCTAAGGAGAATATTCTGGATATAATAGCAGAAGCTATCAAATTTTTTAATTTTCAGGATCAGAATTTTCCAAAAACCTTTAAGTTTCCTACCCATCTTAATGTATTACTGATGCTACCAGAGTCTTCCTTCCCAATTTCCTAAAAGACAGTAATGGAAGAAAATGTATCGGTGCCTAATTCGTTCTAGTATTCCAGGAATGTCTGTAATAATTATATACCTAAGTTTAACTTAATAAGTGAATTTTTATCACTTATAATCCTAAAGCTTAATCAATAAAAACTAATTTATAAATTATTGAGGCTGAGAATGATTTGCAAGGGAGGCTATTTGTCATAAAAAAAAAAATAAAACAGTCCTTGAAACTTGAGTAAAACAACAGGTGCCCCTTGTCCTCTTCCTAATTTTGGTAAATTCCACCTCAAAAATAAAGTCAGAAATTGGGTTGTATTTGATCTAACTGGTCTGAGAACTCATTTGTACTAAGCAATATGCAAAATACCACGGAAATAGCAGTAGTATCAATTATTTTACTCCACAGGTAACTCTAAATTAAGAATACTTGGAAGAATTTATAAATTATTGCCTTTCTAGGAAAAATACTATCAATAATAAATGATTTAGTGCTAACTGTTCTACAAATTGTATCATTACTAATAAGCATTTCTGTAGACAATCAAATACACTTTGCCTCACCTTGGCACCATACTTGGAATAGTTCATTTCTGTCAGTGTTACTGGTCGTAATTTGTCAATATCTCCAAAGGCTACTCCAGGAACATACAGAGCACAGACAATGTGAACCCATCTATAAGGAGAGAAAATGTGATTTTGCTATCAAACTCTTTCATAAAATGCCCACAAGGAAAATAAAGATAAAACATGTGTGTATCATCACACAAGTAACTACTGAGAGACTTCTACGGTCAGATGTTCAGAATCTCACACAACTGAAGAATACGGAATAAGCACAATTCAATAAGCACTACTTTTCTATCAGCTTAGCCCAAGCTAGGAGTTAAGAACTATAACTGCCTTTCACTTAAATTCACTGCACTTTGCACTTACCTGTTATTCTTAAATATGTGCACAAAACCACTATACAAAAGAAACACGACATCATTTTCTTATGCATGGGAAGATTCACATTCATTATTTTAAGCTCTCTGAGAAGGATCCTAACTTAAGAACTGTGAAGCAATACTGTAGTAATAGGTAAAATTGCTCTTTCTGGTTACTTTTTTTTAAACGCAACTGGAGAGTTCATCAGGACAATTTAAAATAATTTTTGGGGGTGCCTGGGTGACTCAGTCAGTTAAGAGTCCGACTCTTGATTTTGGCTCAGATCATGATCTCATGGTTTTTGAGTTTGAGCCCCACATCAGGCTCTGCACTGGCAGCATGAAGCCTCCTTGGGATCCTCTGTCTCCCTCTCTCTCTGCTTCTCCCCTGCTTGTGCTCCCCCCGCTCAAAATCAATAAACTTAAAAAACTAAAAATAAACTAAAACAATTTTTGGTGGTCATCCTGACACTCTTTCTTCCCAGGTTAGAGCTGATGGCTAGAAGATTGTATAGAACAGTTATATAATATACGGAAGTCCTATTTCATTCAGCTAATCTGTTCACCATTCAACCTTTGTACTAAAACCTACATGCCCCACATGTATTTTTTTTTTATCTGAATGATGCTGCAACATGAAACAAAGAATGCTCAAAGTTTCAGTACACAAAAAAGTTTCAGTACGTAGAGTAGGGAGTTGATTCTAATTCCATTTATTTAAAAGCTGCACTGAAACTTTTGAAATGCATTTAGGAACCCTTTCTGTTTACTTACAACCACACAATATATGCGATCACTGGTTTTAAAATTTTAAACAGATCTGTATTCCTTCTTTAAGAAGGTAAAAATGAGATGACAAATCTCTCTTAACCTTGTGACTATATTAACAATAAATTTTGCTTTATCACAGCTTGAGAGGCTATGATTGATACATGGTTGTCTTTTTTGACACACTATACGTTTTAATAAAATATGACAAAGAATCACTTTATAGAGGTACTGGGGAAAATAGTTACAAATCTTTAAAAATTATTTTTATTGAGAAGAAAATCCAAGATTTTGCGATTTTCTTGATAGACTGGTTTTTTTTTTTTTTTTTTTTCTTGATAGACTGTTTTAATCCAACTCCCCAAATGCATCCCATGGAGTTCAATATAAAGATACACATCTTCAACAAGCAGCTGCTTTCTCAATTTAACTTGCAGTTTTTTCATGCTCCACTGGTGTATTAAATGCCACTGTACTCTGTAGGAGTTTATCTTTGATAAACCCAACAGCTGGCTGCTTGCTTCATACTGACCTTCTGAAAATGTTTTAGTACAAGTCATGCAAGTACTACAGATTTAAACTGCCATTTCAGTGTGATTGGCACACAAATGTATCATTTCCTCAAAGCATCCATGTGAGGGTGCCAACGTGGGTCTTTATTAAAATATGTATCAAACAGCTGAGACAATTTTCATCCTTTGTAATACCTGTTGTAAAATAATTTTTTGTTCATTTGTTTAATTGCACACACTTTAGAACTCTATAATTAAGACAAATTGAGAAATCAAAAAGGAATAATCTTCTTTGCTATTCTAACATCCATTTTGCTTGGAGCTATGACAACAGATGTTGATTGGGGAAAGGAACAGAAAACAAGCACCACATAAAGCCATCAAAAAACAGAGTCAAAATTGTCATTCTAGCGTAGAAATTATTAATAGATTCTTTTAAACTCACGTATTTTAATAAAGCAAACTACCAGATACTTATCAAAGGCTCACTCAGAATGGGAACTATTTTATTTTTTAAATGTTTATTTGAGAAAGCACAAGCCGGGCAGGGGCACAGAGGGACAGAGGATCCAAAGCAGGTTCTGTGCTGACAGCAGTGAGCCAGATGTGGGGCTCAAACTCAGGAACCTAACTGTGAGATCAAGACCTCTGTCAAAGTCAGAGACTCAACCGGCTGAGCCACCCAGACGCCCCAGAATGGGAACTATTTTAATCAATCAAATTTGATATTGAAACACATTGTATTTGTAGTACTTTTACAATATGTAAAATAATCCACTTTGTTATTTTCACACCTTCATTCATTCATTCAGTAATCAATTATTAAGTGACTGCTAGAAACAGAGCACCACAAAGGCAGTTCAGAAGTTACAATTATGTAATGTGAAGTGTTTTCAGCATAGTGCTGGGCATGCTATCTCTAAGTTATTAGAGTCTGTCTATTATTTCCCAAAATCAGACCACTTAAATCAGGGTAAAATACTCTTCCTAAGGAATGGAAGAGTTCCTACATTAAACCACACCATTTCCTATGTAGAACTTGCGCCTGTCATCAGAAACAGGGAAAAAGCCCATGTGAAGTCAATTTCAAAACCTTGTTCATTCTTTACCCCCATTTTCCATTTGAAACTAGAATACTATATGGCTTTCATCAAATTTTCTTGGCTATTTTTTTGCCTTGAATCAAAATCAAGCGTCAACAGTATCCTTCAAACAATATCAAGATCTATAATTTCCACCAAAGCCTACAGGGAAGTGTGGGCATCAATGCAAAAAATGTTCAAATCCTGTAACAGAACTTTTCCCCAGCTGTACCATCATGAAGTGTCTACACAGGAAAGATCCACAGGAGTCAGTGCAAATATTTCCCAGTAAATCTAATTAAAGAGGCCTCTCTTTTCTCCATACAGAAAAAACTTTACAAGCTGTTCTGTGAATTATAATAGCATGAATAGACAGGTACTTTATAGGTTTCCAATAGAACTTACAAATTATGAACAAACATAAAACAAATTCTCTTCCCGAAAAGGAAACTCTGTGTTTTCCAAAGCTGTCCTACTTATTCACCACAATTTATCACCAAAAATTTCAGCCCTCAGAACTAAATAGTTGCCAGAAGGAATTTATGCAGCTGGTACTCTATGATTACCTTAATAAAGTAGAACAATACTGGCAATAATAAAGCACTAGTAGCAGAAGAAGCAGGAGTAGAAATAAGGAGACATTTATTAACCACTGACATCCAGAAACTGTATTGTTTATAGGAATCACCTCATTTAATCCTCTCAAAAGGGCTAAGGAATTAGAGGTTTAAAAATGCTAAACCACATGCCTACAATCACAGTAAGAAAAGACTAGAATCCAAACATAAGCAGTCCAACTTGAGAGCACATACTTCTAATGCTGTACTAAACTCCCTAACTCTGCTCCAAATCAGTGCAAATGTGAAATAATGCCCATGTAAATGATACAGACTAAAGATTTTATTTTATCTTCTTAGATGGGCAATGAGGAAGAAGAGGTAAGATTTTTAGCCATTTTTCCTAGACATCAACACCCAGGGTTCTCCAAGATCCCATGGTAGATTCTATGCTATCTCAACAATTTTATATGGCAACATTCCTCAAGGGCCTCTCCACTAATTGAGTTTGAAGAATAAGAAAAATATTTTTTACTGTACTAAAGTAACATGTATTAAATTTTAAAGACTATCCTTTATTTTGGGACAAAATGTATATCCTATCCTTTTCAACATTAAAATATGGGAAATAATTCTGAAAATCTGTATAGGTTATCTTGTTGTTGCTGTCTAAATATTAAACATGTTTTTAAAAAATACTGAAATCATTGTATCACAAAATAAAAAACAATGTATTTTAGTACTCCTCAATACCAGGGAAGGAGGGGCGGGTAGTGATCCATTAAATAAAGTTTCAATCATCCATCCCAGATGGTAGTCTCTTGGACAAAAACCAGCAACATGGAAAATGCCAACACTATTATGACAACAGTTCCTCAAATTTAATAATAAAGGTGAGTGTGAACATAGGAAAAGAATATAGGTCTTTGTGCCAGTTATCAATTTACTCAGCTCCAAGTCCACCTGTAAATATCTGCTAAATATTAAATAATGAACAAAACCCCTTTAGCACTTCTCCTTTACAGTGAGCATGACAATAAGCTGTCTTAGCAGAAGTGGTAGAGAGCACTGCAGGAGGAAGCTGCTTCTCAGCCAGGATGAAGAAGGACATCTGCCAATGCTCTGCCTCAGCTACATACACCTACTCTCTGTGACCTCACAGGCCAAGACTGGAGAAGACTTTTCTGTGGCTTTCCTAACACAGATACCACACACTACAGACGTCTCACTGTTGCCCCAGCTCCCTCTGTAACCTGTGCCTAGACACCCACTTGCCAAGAACTAAAGACCAGTTCTGGCCCAAGTAAACCAGCAAACATCTCCACCCTCCTGTAGGTTACAACTACATCTTCTCCAACAAGATCTGAACCTCAGCCTGGTGGTGGGGTCTTCCAAGTCTGTCATTCCCTGGATACTCTCCCTCAGCCTTAGGGTATCCTTTAAAGTTCTTTTATATCATAATTACTCATTTTTTTAAATTTTTTAAAAATGTTTTTATTTATTTTTGAGAGAGAGAGAGAGACAGAGTGTAAGCAGGTGAGCAGCAGAGAGAGAGGGAGACACAAAATCTGAAGCAGGCTCCAGGTTCTGAGCTGTCAGTACAGAGCCCAATGTGGGGCTGGAACTCATGAATAATAAGATCATGACCTGAGCCAAAGTTGGACGCTTAACCAAGTGAGCCACCCAGGCACCCCCATCATAGTTACTCTTTATCATAGCTTAGTAATTCTGTAAATTAAACTTCCCCTTTTAAAATCACTGTAAGGGTTCTGTCTCCTGATATACTCATTAAGTCAGATACATCTGGGTCCAAATTGGACTGTTCACCAGTCTGTGGCCCTGATCAAATTAAAATTACTTAATGATCTGAGCCTCCAGTACTATACCTATAAAATGGAAAACTTTAGCACCTGTCTCATCATGGAGTCACTACTGGAAGTATATAGGACTATGAGCATAAAGGCAAATACAGATATCGATAAATGGTCTTTTCTCCTCCTTCCCCTGATCTGTAGCCTACTGCCCATTTACTCCATGCCAAAAAAAATATAAAGACACAATCAAATTAAACTGTATAACTGAAAAAATTATAGTCAGAAGCAGACATATTATAAAGCAGGCACATTAACCCATCAGAATTATGACATCAACCTTCCAGCATCTGTCTCCTTGAAAATTCCATCCTGATTGGGACATAGTTCACAGCTAGGGGAAACACCACATTTACAGGCATCACAAAACCAAGGTTCAGTGGAGTTTTCAGAAGCTGAACTCATAATTGAGTCACTCTCTCCATCAACTCCATAGCAACCTAAAAAAAAAAAAAAAAGAAAAAGTATGATTAAATAATTTATAAAATCACAAAACAAAAAAGGAAGTGAAAAAAATTTGAAAAACTAACGGTTTATAAAAATGATATTAAAGTCAAAACACTTAAGTGAAATTTTATAAAAATACTTTCACCTACCATAGTATGCACAATGAAACAAATAACTTTTTTTTAAATGTTTATTTTTTTTTGAGAGCAGGAGAGACAGAGGATGAGCTGTGGAGGGGCAGAGAGAGAGGGAGACACAGAATCAGAAGCAGGCTCCAAGCTCCGAGCAGTCAGCACAGAGCCCATCAAACAATGAGATCATGACCTGAGCTGAAGTCAGATGCTTAAGTGACTGAGACACCCAGTCACCCCAAAACAAATAACCTTTTGGAAGAGTTTTAGATCTACTGCAAAATCATTACAGAAGTAAAATAAATATAGTGTCCTTTAAAACAATTTTTTTAATTTAAAAAATTACATAAAAAGGGAAGTTTTCATTAAAAAGAAATCAGATTGCATCTACGAACTATTTATTAAGAAATATTTATTGTGCTCCCTTTGTAATGGACACTTAAATTTATATAAGACCATGTGCATGCAAAACAAACATACAATCAAAGAAGCCTCTAATCTAATATTGGAGATGGAAAGATAAAACAAAAACCCATAGAATCATAAATACAAAGTTAAGTATTAGTAAAAGGAAAATAACACAGAAACTCATACAAGCATAAATGAAGGCTACAGAACAATCTGAATAGTTCAGACTAGAGTCAAACAAGCTGGGTTCCATTCACAACTGAGCCAACTTCTAGCTCTAGAAGGTGTTTGATCTTTTTTAAGCATTTATAATTCTATCTTCTGTAAAAACTTATTTGTAACTGAAATTAATGAAAGCAAGAGATTCATCTTTTTCTGTTTAACTTAAAAATCTGAGAGAAGTTAAGTTATTTAAGCCAAAAATGCGGTAAAAATTTTTAAAGATTCTCATAAACACACCAAACAAACAAGATTAGTTAACATAGGTCTTTACATTTTATATTAGGTCATGTTATACTTCAACTATCTTTTAATTCTTAAAAGCAAAAAGTTTCCTTATCAATGCAAATATACATGCCTGCAATTATAAGTATATTTGAAGTTACTATGTGGGCTTCAGATCTGTCTAAACTTTTTATAAAATCAAAAAGCTCTTCCTTAATATTGAACTTAAAATGAATATATTAGAGGGGCACCTGAGTTGCTCAGTCAGTTAAGCATCCAACTTCAGCTCAGGTCATGATCTCAGATTGTGAATTCAAACCCTATATCAGACTCTTTGCTGTCAGCACAGAGCCCACTTTGGAACCTCTATCTCCCTCTCTCTCTGCCCTGTGAGTGGGGAAGGAGAACAAAAAAACATTACAATAATGTTTTAAAAAATAAGCAATAAAATAAACATTAAGAACAAAAAGAAGAGATTAGAGGTCAAACCTAAAAGCCAACAAGAAATTCAGGTACAGCACCACTGTCAACATTTTGGTAAGATCAGGTTCTCACTAAAATTCCTAAAACTCAATTTTGTTAGTGCCTGACAAACGAAGCAAACTCACTAGAAAGTGATGTCACATACACTGTCATGAATAATTCTTTCTCAGTATAAAAATACCAAGAAGAATCTATTGGCATGAACACAGTACTGATAACTATGGAATCCAAGAAAGGGCAACTGAAAAGTTAAGAGGTAATTTCACTCAGACTATTAAAATCCATGCCAAACTCTTGATGACTTATAATAAAGACCACTGGTGACTACCATAGTCATGACTCCTAAATAGTTTTCTTTTCCCTTAATGAGGCTTGACACACTTTGACACTTCATATTATCTAATTTCTCTTCTTTTAGAGAGGAAGACACTATACTTATGGTAAAATATCCTTAAGAGGAAAAAAAACCGCACAAATGGTAATACACAATGCTAAAAACTGAATACAGGTTATAATTTAAATAGCCTGGTAGGAAGAAAACTAAGAAGTTGGTTTACAGCTATGACTTATATAAGCTGCCTCAAGCAGATGCCATAATTGTCACCTTTATGCTGTTCAAAGGCTTTATAACTGGGAACCTTAACATGATCTGGAAATCATGCAAAAGAATGCCAAAGAAAAGGTTTCAAGGGAGCTAGACTACAGTACACAAGATGAGCAAAGAAATAAAAGCTCATTAACTGAATATCATTAAATTGTGGTTGGTAATAATCATCTCCACTTCTGTTTAAATATACATTTTTTATGACAAACCCTAAAATGAAACGGAAATATCATTTTCTTGAGAGGAGTTATTATTGACTATCACCAATAAAACAAAATTTTTCAATAAAGGCAACAGTTAACAAGATACTGTATTCAAAGCAATATCACAAAACAATAAAACATAATCTGCTTTTACAAAGGGTTATACAATACTACCAGGAAAGAATGTATTTTTTTTTTAACAAAATAATGTTCCTTTGAAGTAAATTCTTTCATCTGTATTCACACAAAGTAAGCAATTACCAAAACAGCAAAGCACCCAAGGGGCTATCTATTATATTCAATTCACTCACCAAAATCAAGGTAAATCACAGCAGTTTTTTAGAATAAAGAAAATTTCAATTCCAATTTTTAAAGCAGACACATGACACACAAGTACACACATGACACAAATTTGCAGAGATTAAACCACCTAATAACCTCAACAATGATTTTTGCAGGATTCTCCTTGGAAATTCCTACTCTGTAACCTAGAAGATTGGCACCAAGTAAGTTCCAAGAACTTACAGCAGGTGCAGAAGTATTTCTTCTTCAGCTTCAATGTCCTTGAAAGAGGATTCACAGTATGTTGTGACCTTTGAGTTCTTCACCTGCCACTTTTCCAATATTTCTCTGCCATAACTATTGGGTTTACTGACCAAAGTTCAAACATGTTACATCCACTCTAATCCATTTTAATTAATGACTTAATCCATTTTTTAAAAGTTTCTTGAGAGAGAGAGAGAAAGAGAAAGAGAGAGAAGACATGCACGTGTGCGCACACAAATGGGGCAGGGGCAGAGAGAATCCCAAGGCACGGCTTCAGTCTCAGGAACCATGAGGTCATGAACTGAGCCACAGAAATCAAGACTGCTTAACTGAGCAAGTGCCCCAATGACTCAAGATATTTTAAGATCTTTTTCTTTCTTCTATACAAAACAGAATAGAACTACCATGAAACAATGTTTATTTCTTCCTACCTATGTAATTCTAAGTAGAAGACGCAAAAGTACAAAGGATTCTTTTTCATCTGGGTAAACACATAAAATGATAGACATATTAAACCTATTTCGTGTAGTTTTTTTCATGTTTTCAAATGTTTAGACATTTAGAATTGAAAACATGTTTCTATGGCCATCTAATTAGGATCAACTTCTGAGCAACACATGAAACCTACACAAGTCATATTTAAGGAAAACTAATATAAATGTGTTTACAATTGTTCTGATTTATACAAGGGTATGGAAATTTTCCCCATTCAACTTTTCCCAGGGGAGCAGAGGATCTGCAGTCTTCCAACTTCTAACTATGTAACTTTGGACAAACTACATCTCTGAGGCTGAGTTAAACAACAGATCTGCAATATGTATTTAATAATATCTCTCCTAATTATCTCACAGTATAGAAAGAAAAAAATAGGAACCCAAAAGTTGTCATTTAAAAACTTAAAACAGGGGCGCCTGGGTGGCTCAGTCGGTTAAGCGTCCGACTTCGGCTCAGGTCATGATCTCACAGTTCGTGGGTTCGAGCCCCGCATCGGGCTCTGTGCTGACAGCTCAGAGCCTGGAGCCTGCTTCAGATTCCATATCTCCCTCTCTCTGACCCTTCCCTCCTCGCGCTGTCTCTCTCTCTGAGAAATAAATTTAAAAAGACATTTAAAAAAAAAAAAAAACTTAAAACATTTTTTCTGTTCTTAACATCCTATCACTAAGACCTCTGATTTTTAGTAACAAAAAGAAAAAAAATTTAATACTGGTATTTGAGAAAAGATGCATGACACCTATGACAAATATGTCCTAAAGCATAAAAGAACCAAAGTTCTACTGACTTATAAAGTTCAAGTAGTTTTAACTTGAACATACTTTACCACTCAACAAATATTCATAAGGATATATTTTTGCATATACTAAGAAATAAAAATGGTCGAGGGCTAGTTAATAGGCAATAGACTGAAAATGAATCGGGGGAAAACATCTCTTACTAGACCTTATCCCATTTAATGCATCAGCTAAACCTAATGGTAACTTCTGCTGCCAAGTGCATTATCTAATGCTCTGTCATGTACTATATGACACAAAGAGTGACAGTTTTCTTCTACACAATGCAATCAGTGTATCAGGATAACTGACATCACACTCAGGGGAAACCCTACTATTACAAGTCAGTTATAAGATCTTGTCACAAGGTGTTTATACTAAGTGACAAGTTGGAAAAGAACTTTATCTACATTTAGATGAAGTGAGGACTCTGAAAAGTAATCAGATGGTTATATATTTTATAAGCAATATTTCAAGTACTATCTTTTAGCAAAATATCAACTTAAACACTTCTAATATGCTTAAGAAGAAGTATGTTTTAAAAAAGACTAAAAATAAAAAGAGGAAGAATTAGAAGAAAGAAAAGATAAAGGAACTATACCAAAACACTAACCTATGGTTGTCTGGTTATTAGGATTGTTAGAAATGTTTCTTCTTCTCTCTGTTCTACATTTTATTTACTGTGTATTATATTAGGATGGACAGTTTTCTCAAAAATGAAACATTCAGGAAGTTCCTGTTTAACCATGAGATGTTTAAGAAAAATTTCCATGGCTGAATTACAATATAGAAGTTTGTCACTTAGGCAATTATATTTAAAACAAACAAAAAACCCAGCAACACTAGCTTTCTATTAAGCTTTAGAAAATTTCTCTTTCTCTGGATTAATTTTATATAAAAATTCATTTTGGAACTTAAAAAGTAGTACAGAAAGATTTACAGCTATAGCTGTATAAAAATGAACTTTCTAAACAATGAAAAATACCACAAAGTTAACAAGTTCAGGAAAGGGTGAAAAAACATTTGCAAGAATGGAATCTGTTAGCAACACATACAGGATAAAGGATTAACATTAAAACAAATTCCAGTATATTAATGAGAAAAAGACAAGTAGAACCTATCAAGAAATAACAAAGGAAATATAGAGCAAGTAACAAAATAAAATGCAAATGGCCACAAAACACCAAACTTCACTCATAAAAAGGTGAACAGGTATTTTAATAAAGTGAGAGTCCAAAAGATTAAAAGAAAATTTAGTAATATGCAGTGTTATTCAAGTAGTGTGTACACTGTTGTTAAGAATGTAAGTACAGTCTTTTTGAATGTCATTCTGGCCATTCTTTTTAAAAGTTAAAACATACTTATCTTTTGATTTAGCAATTTCACTTCTAGGGATCTATCCCACAGAAATTATTACATGAATACATATGCCACATACTTGTTAGTAGTATATGTAAGTAAAACACTAGACACAGAAAGAAAAATAAAAACATGGTGGAGACCATGTTCTTTTGATGTGGTGTAGTGGGAGGGAAATATCATCAACAGTGTTCTTACCAAAAAATGTTTAAACTGAATCTAATCATGAGGGGGAAGAAAAAACAGACAAATCCAGAATGAGGGAAATTCTATAAGTTATTCAAAAAAATGGCTTAGATTCTTCAACACATGAATGACTCTAAAATGTGTTTCAGATTAAAGGACACTAAGACATAAAAAGCAACGCATAATACATGAATGGATCCTGGATGGGGAGCAGCGCAGTACCACAGTCATAACAGAGGATAGAGGTCACAAGAAGAGTTTGCACATTACTAGCCATTAAATTTTTTAAAAAATTTTTTTAATGTTTCTTTATTTTTGAAAGAGAAAGAGAGTGAGAGAGAGAGAGAGAGGGAGTCAGAGCATGAGCAGGGGGGAGACACAGAATTGGAAGCAGGCTCCAGCTCCGAGCTGTCAGCACAGAGCCTGATGCGGGGCTCCAACACATGAACTATGAGATGATGACCTGAGCCGAAGTCAGATGCTTAACCGACTGAGCCACCCAGGTGCCTGTCATTAATTTTTTTTTTTAATGTGTTTATCTGTATGCACATGAGAAACCAAGAAAAGTCTGGAAGAATACACACCAAAGTTTCAAGCATGTTTATCTCTATGTGGTATGATTATGAAAGGTATTCATTTATACTGATAATGTTACACAACGAAAATATATTTATGTAATATAGCAAAGCTAAGTGAACAGCACTTGTCAGAGGGTTACAGAGTATCAGAGAGAGCTAGGTAATCCTTCTGTGTTCAGACCAAATTAATTAGTGATTCTCCATGCAAAGAGAAGCAAAATTCAGATGAACAGTAATTCACTATTTTAATTTATGTACTTCTGTATTTGCAATTTCTGTACATATGTATGTTACTTATATTTAATAAGAAATATTTTAATAAATTAAAAATAATTTTTCAAATCTCCTAATAACACTACTTTAATACCTCTACATTTAGGTTGTATTTATAAAACATAAGGAATCTGGGTAGAGGGTAGAGCATATGTGAAAGCCCCCTAATACTGGAAAGGCAATTCATTCAAATTGGCAGGTTATGGAATCTAAAAGAGTCCTGCTGTGAGTGTGAACTTTATTCTAAAGGGACAAAATGATTTTAAATGGAATAAAACAGATAGGCATTTCCAAAAAATTAGCCCTGAAGACAGTAGGACAGCTGGGACAAGAAGAGGCACATCTGTTTAGAAGTTAATACCTAAGCTCCCATCTGCCTCAAGTCTCAACCTTCTATTGGCTTCGATACTATTATTTTTTGTTCTCAGAATTTCATTATCTCTTCATCTCTATGCTTGCTCTCCACCATTTCTGTAAATAAATATAAAGTCTAAATTTTTAAAAATCTCTTTGTGAGTCTGTTAACTGCCTTATATGAGAAAGTATATTTTACTCTACAGTGCCCTGGCTTGTGCTTTGGGCTCTGTGCTGGTAGCCCACAGCCTGGAGCCTACTTCGGATTCTATGTCTCCCTCTCTCTCTGTCCCCCCCTGCTCACTCCCTCTTTCTCTCAAAAATAAGCAAACATTTAAAAAATACACAAACAAATTAATATTTATAGAATCACGGTAACAAAAGAAACTTACTTAAATAGTAGTTAATGTTTACATCAACACCATAGAGAAAGCTGTGCTCACCAAATCTCTCTCTTCAATCCTCTCTAGGTGGTAAAAAGGTAAAATGAGCAATACTAGACAGAAATGTTCATGGGACGTATAAATCAAAGACAGTAACAGGGAAGTCCAGTTTTGGGGAAGTGGAGGTACACAAAAGAGTATTATTGATACTTTCAATGGTGTATCTACATAATAGCTATTGCTATAGTCAACAGAAGGCAGGTCCAGGAGGGACTCAGGCATTAGAGCCCTTTGTCTCTCTTAGTCCTCAGTATAGAGAACTGGTATGATCCCAAGTGATTGCATTAATCCTTTTCCCTGCTGACTGTGGTTAAGTTTCTACCTTTGATAGTCTGGGAACCTGATGAAGAGTAGGGTATCAACTGTGTTACTTGGAAATATTGCTTACGGCAGAAATGACTCTCACTGGCGGACTGCATCTGAACTGAAAGTAACAATAAATGGGGGCGCGAGGCATATGCACAGCCCAAAGATGACTCCCAGATGACTATGTGCTTGCTGTAGGGACTACTACAAAGATTCACAAAAAAAAGGAAGGCCTTAGTGGCAAACTGGGATTGTGTTCTTTTATCCTTCTCAATAAACTTGTGCTAAATATCCCCAAATGGTAATCCTGAAAATTTTAAAGTCTAGATACCCTGGTAATCATTGCAGAACTACTTCTTTATATTATCAATGGAGCTAATGCTTTAATGTGTATCTGAAACGTCCTGGGATCTTGTCAAAATGCAGATTCTAATTCAGAAGGGATCTGTGATTCTGTATTTCTAACAAGCTCTCAGGTTATACAGATGCTACTGCTTAATGCCGTGGATCCGTGAACCATACTTTGAGTAGCAAAGCTTTAAAATACTACTGAAATAGGTAAGAGTGACATTTTAATTTAAATACTAGGAGTTGTAGAACATTTTTAAAACTTACTAACTTTAGATACAGCAAGAGTTTAGTTATACAGGGAAAAAGACCTTAAAAATGAAAATAATTCATCAGTCATGAAACTCCATTTAGGTAAGTGAAGAACTGATACCTCTAAGAGGTTTCCCTTTTCAGAGGAAGACAAAATTAAAATGGAGTAAGAACATGGTACACCTAGAGACAAAAAAACAAAAAAAACTAAATTATTTGGACCAAGTCACAAGTCATTACTTGTATTTTCAACCCAGGCTCTAATTACCATGGGCTAGCAACAGTGTGATGACCTAAAAAAGGTGCAGAAGATACATATGTTGACCAGGGTGCATATTATTATACTGAGAATTCTCATCATTACTCTTCCTCAGAAAAGAAAATCAATCATCTCACCAACGATTACTAAGCAGGTTTTTGTTTTTGTTTTTTGTTTTCTATTAGTAGACTCCACTGATGTAAAGCTAGTGATGATGAAAAATTTTCCTCATAGCTCTATTAATCAACATAATTTATTTTTTTTTTAATGTTTATTTATTTTTGAGAGACAGAGAGAGAGAGCAGGAGCAGGGCAGAGTCAGAGAGAGAAGAAGACACAGAATCCAAAGCGGGCTTCAGGCTCTGAACTGTCAGCACAGAGCCTGATGTGGGGCTCGAATTCATGAACCATGGGATCATGACCTGAGCTGAAGTCAGACGCTTAACTGCCTGAGCCACCCAGGTGTCCCTCAATATGATTTATTTCTAATACGTCCCAAGTATTACCAAAAATAACTTAAATGGAGAGTGAACAGTATATCCATATCAAAACAACCCCTTCTCAAACATACTTCTCAATGCTACCTGGTAAAGGAATCTTTTAGACTAGATAAACAAAAATAACCTATAGGCAATTAACTTAAAAAGGATCAAAGTATAGGGGTGCCTGGGTGGCTCAGTTGGTTAAACATATGACTTTGGCTCAGGTAATGATCTCACAGTTTGTGGGTTCAAGCCCCGCATGGGGCTCTGTGCTGACAGCTCAGAGCCTGCAGCCTGCTTCAGATTCTGCATCTCCCTCTGTTTCTGTCCCTGCCTCACTCATACTCTCTCTCTCTGTAAAAACTAAAACATTAAAAAAAAAAAAAAAGAATTATACTCTTAAAAAAAAAAAGGACCCAAGTACCATGTTTGATGTTTACTGACAAAACCCTTTAAGAATTGTATTAGAATATATTAATCATCACTTTAATTCACATGTCTATGAAAAATACATTAATGCTTAATAACACTTGTCCCTAAAAACAAAACATAATTTAAAATTACCAAAACCAGAAAAACTTCAAGCTATTAGTTCTAACTCTACTAAAAAAGCAAGAAAAAAAGAGGGAATAATATAATCACAATTAATACAACAGAATCTCCAAAATCAACAAAGGAAATGGGAAATTATACTACAAGGGGAAAGTTGTAACATAATTTAAAAAAAAAAACAACCTCTCAAGAGTTATGTTTTACCTATGATTTATAATTTGCACCTCAACTTTGAATTTATCTGAAGTTCACAGAATTCACAATACTACCAACACAGCAATTATACCACAACATTAAGTTTTACCTAAAGAGGTAGAAAATTATTCAATTTCCCCATTCATTGTCTTCCTTATTTATTTATGCCACATATTAGCTACCTCTCAAAAAAACTTACAAAGCTTCACACTCAAGAGCATTAATTTCCCTTTCCTGTCTTTTGCATTCTCCCAGAACAAAAATAGGTCTCCAATTCTAATGACTCAGTCTCAGAAGAAAAATGAGCAATCATTAGCAAATACTTAAAAACATTTGGAACTTGAACTGCCATCAGAGCTGGTGAAATGAATTATCCAAGAAAATATGCTACGTGACTTTACAGACACAACTTGCTTTGGACCTACATGGAATTACCACTCAGCTTGATCATCTATATTTGTCCGTCTTGACTCAGAAAGAGTTTTTGGCTGTTTCAAAAAACTCAGAGCTACCTTAAAATAAGGTAGATTTGACATAAATGATGCTATTCACCTGAAGCATAGGTCCCATTATGAACCTTTAAGCATGTCAAAGGTACTAGTGCCTTTCCAGAAATCTACATTTGTTTGCACAATGAATCTACTGGGAAAGAATTCATACTAAGAATCCAAGGTGCATAAATCTGAATCAAAGACCACAGAATATATAGGTGATACAGTGTACTGGTCCCCTGTGGACTTGGGCTTGAGTCCCAAAGGCAGAAGCTTTAGAATAATGATTGCTTTACTATCATAGCCATGGGACCTCAAGACCACAAGGCCTTAGCAGCCTGTGTACCAACATCAAGAGACAACACCCTCAAAACAGATGGGGAACTATACATTCAAATAATTCCAGGGAAAAGGCAGCTGACAAAAATGAGTAAGTGATCTGGGAAAGGATTATGGTAAAACAGAAACCAGGCTTTACCAGCAGGAGGCAACCCTATTCAACTCTAGCAAATAGTTGCCCTCAGAGGAAATACTGCTGCCAGCACTTTGAGAAGTTTGAAATCCAAACTGTGTGAAATAAATATCCCAGTTTTTTAATGTTAGGAACCAATTCAGTTTTTTTAAAACCACTGTGCTGGCCTTAAAAAACATATCTCTGGTCAAACCGATGACCTATGAAGTAGAGATAGTGCTCTCAGCATGGTGAGAAATCAACAACATTAACAGGACTGGTCATGCCTGCATCACCCATCAGCAATGACATTTATGGATAGAGGCAGTGGTAACATATTTGTGATCAACAGTGGTATAAATACAACAAATGCATCAGCAGCACAGTAGCTGCTTTTGATTATTCACCTATTTTGCACCTGCTCAAAGGAACCTGAACCATGCCTGGAGGAAGGAAGGAAGGAAGGAAGGAAAGAAGGAAGGAAACAAAACAGACATACACACACCCATGTTGAACTAGTCTGTTTATATTCATTGCCGCTAATCACAAGTGTTCCTTTATAGCTGTCTGACAATAAAATAGACACATAATACACACACACACAATTATGTAAACATTTTCCTAGTCCATTTCATTCTCCCAAATAACTATTTTATATCAACCTCTCTTCCCAAATCTCCAAAACCTCCCTCACCTCTACTCCCTGCTAATGACTTTGCTTCCCATTTCACTGAGAAAACAAGAAGCATTTAAAAAATCAGTTCCACAGCTCTAACCACCACATCTAACAACCTACATACATCTGTATCCATATATCCTCTCCCTCCAGTTACTATGGATACTCATATTTACTCAGTCTCTCCACTTGATGTTGGATCCCATCCCCTCTAGTCTTATACTCAAAGCCCTTGCCCCAGCAACTGCTTCCTTTTCTCTCCTTAAATCATTAACTCTCCTTTCCTGCTGGTCACGTCCACATTAGTATAGCATATTAACATACTATATAATCTCTGCATCAGGGTAGGCAGCCTCTAGGATGGTCCCAATGATCAACCTTCAAATTAACAATTTTAGAATGTCCCCTCCTACATTTAAAATTAACTAGGGCTGGTCTGTGTGAACAATATGTAGAAATTATAGTATTTATTTCTAAAAGTAGGTTACAAAAGTCACTAACTCTCTCATATCATTGCTTCTATCTCTTTCTCTCTCTGATCAATCATTCTGAAGAAAAATATCCTGTCATGAGGAATCTCAGGCCCATACGGTGAAAAATTGAGGTCTCCATCCAAGAGCCACCAGTAACTATTTAAACAAGCTTGGAAGCAGATCCTCCAGACCAAGTCAAGTTTTAAAATGACTAATGCCCAGGCCAACAGCTTTGACTGCAACTTCATGAGAGACCATAAACTGGAATCATCCAACGAACCACTCCTAGATTCTTGACCATTAGAAACTGTGTGAAGTAAAAAATGTTTGTTGTTTTAAACTGATATATTGTGGGATACTTTGTTACATAATAATACATAACTAACACAATATCTAAAATATGAAGAAACAAACCCTCCCTCAAACTCCATAACCCTTTTACCAAAGGTCCCAAACCCTCCCTCAAACTCCATAACCCTTTTACCAAAGGTCCCATCTTACTGCTTCTCTTTCTATAAAAAATCATCATAGGAATTGCATTTAGTCACTTTCCTTCTTCTATTCCCACTTGAACTCTCTTGAATCAAAATAACCAGAGGCTCATGTTACTAAATTCAATGGTAACCTCTTGATTACCATGCTGTGTTTGTTCTGCTTGAGGATATTCATTTCTGCTACAGAAAAACAAAATGAGACAGAAACTTAACATATACAAAGTAAGTAAAGCATGTGTAGTAAACACAGAAAAGGGCAGAAAGACCAAGAAACATTTAACATTCTTGAGCCACCTAGTTACTAAGTATACAGAAGAATAAGGATATATTATATACATGAGATGTGAACACAATATGCATGAGGCCTTACTATGGCCACCCGTCAGTGACACCATTCTGACTCCATGTGTCCATAGCCTAAAAAACACAAAACCCATGGCTATTTTGTAGGTTAACTGCAGAACTAAAGCTGTGACTAGGCATACTTGTCCCTGGATCTGTGCAAGAGAGCATGTCTTAGGCCCAGGGTACCATCTGTGTGGGCTCTCGGGCTGAAAAGGCAGAGAGAAGCAGGACATATACCCACCAACTCTATGTACCTTAGGATTCCGGTGATTTTTCCACCAACTTGTACTCTATCCTAAGTGTGTTAACTAATCTCATTTTTTCCCCTTGCTTCTCTCCATGTATTCTACATTTATTTAATAAACCAAGTAAGGGGCACTTGGGTGGCTCATCAGTTGAGCATCTTGATTTCAGCTCAGGTCACAGTTTCACAGTTCATGTGATCAAACCCCGTGTTGGGCTCTGTGCTGACAGCATGGAACCTCTTTGGGATTCTCCCTCTTCTTCTCTCTCTCTGCCCCTTCCCCATTCATACACATACTCTCTCTCTCAGAATAAATAACCTTTAAAATAAGTAATAAATAAACTCACAAAACATGTAATATAAGCATTTTGTCCATATATCTTTTCTCCTACAACCTTTGAGATGGCTTGCCAGGCAGTATACTTGGGAGTCTACCAATGCATTAGAATAATTTGCCACAGGACATAGGTCTTCATCGGACTCTAAAAACAGAATTTGATAGTTACTCACTTTCTTTGTTTGAAACATTTTCCTTACATAGCCTCTGGGTCAGTACTCCTGGTTCTTCTCCTCTCCCATTCGTCACGTCTTTCCCATCTCCTCTGAAGTGCTAGAACCACTTCACTATTCCCTAAATAGCATATCCAGTCTCACAGCTTTAAATAATATCTACAGGCTGATGAGTCCCAAATTTTTATCTCTAGTCCCACCATCTTACCTAAACTCCAGACAGTTTAAAACCAAATTTTTACTATCTACCTCAAAACCAATTCCTCTCTTTCCATCATTGCAATGGTGTCCTAAATGGTCTCCCTGTTTGCCAATTTAGACCCACTTCAGTCTACTCCCAATCCAACAATCAGAGTGATCCTTCTAAAACATAAATCAAATCATATTAATCCTCTGCCCAAAATTATTTTAGGTATTCCCACATCCATCACAGTCAAAACTAAAATCTATGTAGAGTTCCTGGATGGCTCAGTTGGTTAAGCATCTGACTTTGGCTCAAGGCACCGTCTCACGGTTCATGAGTTCGAGCCTGCATCAAGTGGGCCTGAGCCCTGCATCGGCTGAGCTCCACTTCTCTCTCTCCATCTCTCTCCCTCTCTGCCCGTCATGAGATTCTCTCTCTCCCTCTCTCTGCCCCTGGCTCACTCACGCCCTCTCTCTCAAAATAAAAAAATAAACTGTAAACATCTAAAATAAAATAAAATGAAATGAAATGAAATAAAATAAAATAAAATAAAATAAAATAAAATAAAATAAAATAAATCAAATCAAATCTATGACCTGCAGGGCCTCTCACCTGGTTTGATCCCATCTCTACCTTCACCAGTCACAAGTTTGTTCACACAGTTCCTTCCATTATATAAACACTCCAACCATGTTCCCACTTCAAGATCTTTACACTTGCTACTCCTTTCTAGGACGCTCTTTCCCCAAATAGTTGCATGACTTGCGTCCTTACATCCTTCAGGTCACTGCTCAAATATCACCTTATCAGAAAGGATTTGCTGTTTCACCATTTGTAAATACAAACTTCTACCTGCCCATTAACCACCCCCATCCACAGCATTTCCAATACTCCTTGTCCTGCTTTATTTTTCTCCATTGTCCAGACTACCACCTGATATATATTTATTTTTTTATTTTTTTATTGCCTGTCTCTCTTACTAGACATTAAGCTTCAATGTTTATATCACATGCCTAAATTCTATAGAACGCAAGCATATGGAGGATACTCAATAAACATTATTGAAAAAAATAAGTGAATGAGTAATAGTAATAGGAGACATTTCTAAGGTGAGTCTTCACAGCAAGGAAGGGAAGCTTCATATAAAGGCAAGGAACTGGCTACAGAAGCACAGACCCTGCAGGTTCCATAAGCCCAGCAGAATCCCAGAATTATTTGGGAGGAGGGCTGTAATAGCAAAAGAGCAGGTAAAGACCATAAAAGGCCATAGAAAATCTGTTCTGTAGCAGTCATGGCCTGATGAAAAAAAAATTAACTGATAAGACAAAATAACAACTTTACCACAGAAAAACTTGGAAGACACCGTCTCAACTAACTGATCAAAGTAACATCACCAATAACTAGAAAAATAAACATTCCATGCTTATTAATACAATACAATGAGGACAGAACTCCCGTGGCATTCTTGCCAAAAGTTTGTCACCTGAATCTAACCATAAGAAAAGATAAGAAAAAACTAGTATTAAGGACATTCTATAAAAGAACTGGCCTGTATTCTTCAAAAATGCCAATGGCAGGAAACACAAGGATTCAAGAAATGTTCTAGATTAAAGGTGACCAAGCAGACATAATGATTGAATGCAAAGCATAACCCCGGATTTTATTTTGCTAGATCTGACATTATTGGGTTGACTGGAAAAATATGAATACCATTAGTAAATTACATAGTAGAATTCAATCAATTCTGAGTTTCTAACTTTGATAATTATATGGTTATAATAGTACGGTAGGAAAATGCTCTTGTTGGGGCACCTGGGTGGCTCAGTCGGTTAAGTGTCCAACTTAGGCTCAGATCATGATCTCGCGGTTCGTGGGTTCGAGCCCCACGTCGGGTTCTGTGCTGGCAGCTCAGAGCCTGGAGCCCGTTTCAGATTCTGTGTCTCCCTCTCTCTCTCTGCCCCTCCCCCGCTCATGCTCTGTCTCTCTCTGTCTCAAAAAAAAAAACAAATAAAAACTATAAAAATTTTTTTAAAAAAAGAAAATGCTCTTGTTAAATATACACTGAGGTATTTAGGGGTAGAAGGGGACATTATGCCTACAGTTCATCCTCAAAGAGTTCACAACAAAATTGCTATATGAGAGAAAGTAAAACAGCAAAATATTACCATTTGGGAAATCTGAGCGAAGAATATATGGGAATTCTTTGTACCACTCTTATAACTTTCCTGTAAGTCAGAAGTTATGTCAAAATTTAAAAAATTAAGTGAAAAAAGAAAAAATACATAACGAAAAAGGTTCAAAAATATAATGGGCAAAAACATTTTCAACATATTATAGTCACTCCTATCCTAGATCTTAAAAAACAATCTCTAGGGGTACCTGGGGGGCTCAGTTGGTTAAGCCTCTGACTCTCGATCTCAGCTCAAGTCATGATCTCACAGTTCTTGAGACTGAGCCCTACAATGGGCTCTGTGCTAACAGTGGGGAGCCTGCTTGGCTGTTTGGGGTTCTCTTTCTGCCGCTCTCTGCCCCTCATCTGCCTGCTCTCGCCTTCTGTCTCTCAAAATAAATAAACTTTAAAAAAAAAATAATCTCTATAAATACTCCTTTAAAATTAAAAATTCTAACCAGGAAAGAGGAAACTATGTATCACTACACTTAGAATGTAACTTTTTAAATAATATTCTCCCAGACTAATTTACTAGACTTTTTTCTGTATTTAAATAGACTTTTTCCTGTATCTAAATTTCATTTAAAAACTAGAAATAAATGCCATGAAGGAAAATATTGTTAACACTGAACTTCAAAGAAATGTTATGATTTCCATATATTTCTATTTCAATTATTTAAAAACACATTTTTAAATTAACATAATCTAAAAAATAGCACCCTCATACATTGAGGATTCAGGATGTCGCTTCAATTGAAACACCATGAAATACTGTAGAAGAAACTTACAATAGTACATTTCAAAAGACCTGATTTTACTTTCATTTAAATGCAGTGTCAATTAGCTGTTTCAAAAAGGAGACAAAACAAAACAAAATTACCTTCATGGACCGTAATGCCACAATTGTCACACTGAATTATTTCATCAGCATCCTCGCTATTATCTCCAAGACAAACACAGCAAATCAGAATGTGATCCATTTTTTGAGAACTCCAGTTTTGACTCTTCTCAAGAATCAGCGAGTCCTAATATTAAAATATATCAGAAAATCATGTTTAAATTAAAAGATAATTTCAATAAATAAAATTCCCACTTAAAAGTTATTTTATGCGTGTCTAAAATTATGTTGCATTCTCCATTCCTTTACTAATTTCAAAACATATATTTGAAAGTCCATCTCTTTGTCAAATGACACTCAAAGCACCCTCTAATTTTCATTTTCTCTACAAGTCCTATATTCTCCCTCCTTTAAAAAAAAATGAAAAGGCAAGCATGCAACTCTTCATCTACTTTGCTATTCTATAGTCTGACCCCTTGAACTAGGAGAAAGGAAAAATTAACTCACAAGTAATTATTAACCCTACAATGGGTTTAAAAAGTATAAGACAGGGTTCCTATACTTTGGAAGCTTACATTCCTACCTTAAGAGAGACAAGACACACGTATGTCAAACAGGAAAAAAATCAATTCAAGATAACATATAAGCAAATATGATGTATGTAATGGCATAGTTACAGACTCTATACTCCTTAACTGCTGAGGAATTCAGAAGTTCCAGGGTCATCAAACTACTGGATGACAGATCCAAGAGAGCCTACATAGGCATACCTGCTGTATATACAGGGACAGAAAACTTACTAAAAACGATCCAGGTTGTCCAGTTGCTAGAGAGTGAGAGTACTCTATTAGGTTCATGTCAAGAAATATCTAGTGTAGGTGTCTGGGTGGCTCAGTGGGTTGAGCGTCCAACTTGGACTCAGGTCATAATCCCCCGGTTCATGGGTTCGAGCCCTGCGTCGGGCTTTGTGCTGACAGGTAGCTCAGAGCCCAGAGCCTGTTTCAAAGTATGTGTCTCCCTCTCTCTCTGACTCTCCCCTGCTCACACGGTCTCTGTCTCTCTCTCTCAGAAATAAATAAAAAACATTTTAAAAATAAAAAAAAAGATCTAGTGTAAACTAATAAAAATATGGAGCTAATTATAACATAAAAGGAGGAAGACACAATAAATATAAAGATAAAATTCAAGAAGGAAAAGAATTTACCTGTTTAATTTAAACTGCATTTAGATTTAAACTTTAAATGGTTAACAAGACAATGATTCTCATCAGATTATCAGACTGGACACTGTCTAAGACAGCACTTGAGTCTATGTATTTTAAGAACCTAACCATGCTTTTTTATAGTCTTTTAAACAAACCAATAACCAGAGATAACATTTAGCGTTATCGTTTCACAGCAATTGCAGATGACATTTGTATGATACTTGAATGTCATAATCAATAACATTCTTTTCAATTCTGTCTTATACATCTAAACTTGCAGCTGATCTGTAAGACAATTCAGACAAGAAGGAAAAGTCAACAAGGAGGCAGCGTTATTTCTCTTGAGAACCCCAGTACTTTAAAATTGGGGACGCCTGGGTGGCTCAGTCGATTGAGCATCCAACCCTTGGTTTCAGCTCAGGTCATGATCTCATGGTTTCATGAATTCAAAGCCCACATCAGGCTCTGTGCTGCTTGGGATTCTCTATCTCCTCTCTCGTTGCCCCTCCCCCACTAAAGCGCTCTCGCTCTCTCTCTTAAATAAATACACTTTAAAAAACTGTATATTTTGTTCCTCTTTGTTATAAAGCCAAAGTAGTTTGTAGGAAAAAAGTCATGTTTTATAGTAGTTTGGTACACTAAGCAAAACAAAAATCTACCCAGATTTTCACCCCATTAGCCATGCTTCCAGTGTAATAGCACTTGACTTAAAGTCTAATGTTCTTGGCTTTCATTCTCAGTTCTTACTAAGTAACTGTTGAACCTCGAAGCTGCAGTTTTCTCATCTGTAAAGTGGGATAACAAAAATAATACCTACCTGATGAAATTGTTGTGAAAATTAGCAAGATAATTGTATGGTAAGAATGTTCCCAAGATATGCGAGGTACTCAGTAAGTCTTCATTCTCATTGTCCTTTCCTACTTCTTACAGGTGGTTCAAGAAGAGGAATATGAGCTAACCATTTAGCATACTGAGTACTCTTCCTTGGAATCCCCCAAAATGTTGTAAGCCTCAATGAGCAGTGCTACTTTAAATATCTTCCCATGGTGTCCAAAAAAGACTTTTTTCCCAAAATACCACATTCGGTTAAAAAAGAATCACAGACTAGAAAAAGATCTAGACAATAACCAGAAACCAGAGTTTTATGATTGACAGGCTATTTGTGTTTATGGTGCTGCCAATACTTTTCTGGAAGAACTACAACTAATGAGCCCCTGAAAATAGGTTTACCCATATGGGAAACAAGTAAATTAGCATTAATAGGTAACTCTTATTCCATTATTTTGCTATTTTTCCATTTTTCTCAGAAAAAAAACAGTCAATGTTTCAATTGTATATCTATACCAAATTCTCTATACACATATTATCATTTAGAGGCAGAGAAAACAAAATGAATTGGTATTTTTGGCTCCCTGATCCCCATCATTTGAGACTCTTACCAGAAATGCACTCTAAAGAGAGAGGAATGAGGGGGAACTGGAGTCCTACCAAATGAATGACAGGTAACACTTCAGCGGGAAATCTAAGTAACACATTCTCTTCAAAAACTATACTCTATGCTTTCTTTAATACACCAAACATGGGTTGAACACACTTGTGATCAGAATATAAAAGCAAATTTCATATCAATTTTTATTAGCATACCTCTGAAGATATGTATAATAGTTAATTATAGATAAAATAATTAAGTTCAAGTTTTCACCAAAAAATATATCTTGTGAAAACAGGACTTTTATATAAACACAGAAATTGGGAAAGTTGGTTTTGAAAGGCACAAGAGTATCACCTAGGATATAACTTTAATATTACAGAATAATTTAGTGAAATCTAATGGTAATTAAGAATAAATGGGGCACTGCAGTAATATATCAATGACTACTTAAATTATTTCATTTACCCTTGGGATTTAAAATTTACACCTAAAAAAAATAAAATAAAATAAAATTTACACCTAAAATAGTAATACTGTCCAATGTTCTCCATGGGTTCTAAAACATGTTTACTGTTCATTTATATATGTATTCCACACAGATGCTTATGAATAATGTATACAACAGGGTAAATTCTATCTAAATTTTATGTGTTTAAGAGAAGGGAATTCCAGCACACTTCACGTGACACTAGAATTAAAAGAATCCTATTTCTCTGAAGATGAGAAAAAAATTAGTATACCAAAGAATTTGAGCAATAGTCTTCCTCTAAGTTTTTTTAAGAAAGTTAAATCCTCAAGAATCTCAAATAATTTCTGTACAATATTACAAACTCTCTTTTTAGGTTTTAAAGCAGTTTGCTTTATTTTGAAATGTGTAAAAAGGCACTTAATAAGTCAGAAGCCCCAACAGAAGGAGCTCTTTATAAATTTTGGCAAAATTTTTAATTACCAAAGTCAGATGACAACTGCCATTTCTTCACAACCATGTAACATCTAATTCTAATCCATTTAACATAAGAATATTTTATAAAAAGAAACCAAAAAGTTCCATCTGAAAATTTCTATTGATATGATTTTCTGTCAAATATTACTTCTCAACCAAAGCTCTAGTTTCAAAGTCCTAAAAATGGGACCGATTCTCTGAAAATGCTACACACCCATCCCCAAGACTTACTTCAGAAAACCAAAAAGATAATATGAATTAATTTCAAAAGCATCAAAAGTTTGAAGACATATAACCATATTCCAAGAGGATTATTTAGACCACACTAAATTCAAAAATGTCAAAATGCTACAGTCCAAGGCAAGTGCCCATACGTAAAAAATGCAGGTTTATCAAATGCCCACTTGAAGAACAGTAGTTCTCAAGGTGTGGTCTGCGGGACTCTATCTGATTGGGTCCATAAGGTAAAGGCTATTTTTATAATAATACTAAAGTTATTTGTCTTTGTCACTTTCTTACTTTGGTATACAATATAATTAATATTCCAGAACCATATAACATTAGATAGGGTCATCAATCTGACAACTTGTGTGCTTCTGTGTCTTATTTTTTGAAATTGCTGAGTTTTAATTTGAAATGGCAAAAGATATAACCTACAAAAGTAGTAACTGGGATCCTCAATGATTTTTTAAGAGTGTAAAGGGGTCCTGAGACCAAAAAAAGTTTGAAAACCCCTGCTCTAGAGTATTTCAAGGCCTATGGTATAGGCATGTTAAGGCTTTTAGAGTTACTAGTAAGGGGCGTGGGGGGTGGCTTGGTCGGTTAAACACCCGGGTCTTTGGTTTTGACTCAGGATGTGATCTCATGTTTCATGAGATAGAGCCCTATGTCAGGCTCTGCGCCGAAGTGCAGAGCCTGCTTAGAATTCTTGTTCTCCTCTCTCTGCCCCTTCCTGCTTGTACTCTCTCTCAAAATACATGAAGAAACATTAAAGAAAAAAAAAGTCAGTAGTTATAAAAGGTCCCCAGCTCAAATAAAGGTCCCTGGCTCAAAAATAAATAAATAAATAAATAAAAAATAAAATTCCCCCCCAAAACTTCAAAACCATTCAAGTTTCTGGGCATCATTTACATGATGTCCAGCATCAATTCCCTACAAAAGCACTTGACCTAACAGCCAAAGGAGTTTGCTGCTTATAAACTACATATATCTCTACTGCAAAGTGGTATTTGAACACTTAAAATAAAAGACAAAAATTAAACTTTGAATATAATCAAATATATATGTATTAACTAATAGATACTTGCCAGGTATCACTACCGAAAATAACCCAGAAGACTTAAGATACAAACAATGGCCATAAGGCAATAAGAATTACCTTTAGTCATTTTTACAAAATCTGAGCATATGACCAGGAAATTTAGAAATATACAATAAAATAATAATCTCAATTGATTAGTTTTTATCAAAAATTTTTATCTAATTTGAGTGACATTTAAGTAGAAATAGAATTATCAAAAATTACTGAAGAGTCTTGGGGAAAAATAGTCACCAAGCTTTCAGATGGAATACTATTAAGGGAAAACTAACTTTCTATCAGTTCTTCTACATCTCTACACAGGGTAGAGCAAAAGGAAAATTAACATAAATTAACACAAAAGAAATTAATTTAGCTACTGTAAGAGATTTCTTGACAATATTATCGAGGCACATTTTGAAGAAATACTCTGGAATCTCATTTTTTGGGACTTAGCCCAAACATACAAAGTCCCATTATTTAAAGTCTCTTCTGGTAGGGGGAAAAAAAATTAAAGCAGCACATGCGGCCTTCCAATGCATCATAAAGGACAGTCTACAACCTCTTAAGCAATATGTAATGTATTACAGATTATTAACAAGTGGATAATGTATACATTTTATGTGGCAAATTTCTAAACATATGCAAGTATTCTCCACACCTTAACATAAATCTAACTCTGCCTCTATCGAGAGTTAGCCTACTTTTATGAACATCAGACTAATAAAAATAAAGAAAGTGACATTGCCAAAGGTAAACTTATTAAGCTGATATAGACTGAGACTAAATGCTATATAGTAAACTGGATACAAGCCTAAATCAAATATGAACAAGTGAATTTTCCATATTTCTATTTCCCTAAATTGGCACTGGGAATATGGGACTGTTTGTGCTATAGCATTATAAATATCATATTCCAAATGACACTTTTCCATTATCTAAATATAAGAATTAGAATAGCACTGGAGGCAGGCAACATTCTTCACATGAAAGTGGACAACCTAAAAGTTGGCCAATGTTTATAATTTAAAATATAAACTGCTATTTCATCACTACTGACATATAACTCCCTCAGAGCCTGTTACTTATTTCAGTGAGAAAAATCACCAAGTTTTTAAATGAAACTTACTTAAAATAGGTCATCACTGCTAGGTAAAACTTTTAAGTAGAAGAAATGTAAAAGAATAAATATAGAAGGAAATTCTCCCTACCAGTTTACCCTATTTCAGTGATATGAAAAAAAACAAAAACAAAAAAAAAACACAAAAAATAAGTGCTTGCTAAAGAAGTGAATTTTCGTGACAATAAACACATTAACAGAAATGACAGACTTAATTATTATAGTTCTACATGTTGATGTAACAGGTACATCTACATGTAAGACAACAACTCAATCTTTCTTTTGAAGAAAAACATACATAAACACACAGACAAAGAGACACAGATGTGTTTGACTGAAGAGTCTTGAATGTTGCATCGTGGGCCCAATGGATAAACCTAACTTTCGGTAGTAGAACTTCAAGTGGAAGAAGTGAGTCATTACTGTAGTTTTATGACAGAAATGTTTGTTTTATGATAGGAATGTTTGATGTTTCTTTTTCATTTCTTTGTAGAGAGAACTTATTCACTAAATATATGTAAACATATACTCCCATACATCTAAAGCAAAGACTTGGTGACTATTCAGATGATGAGTGCTACAACTGGTAAAGGAAGCAACCTTAAAATGAGTCTCTAAAAGTCTGAGGCAATCATTAAGCTGTTTGTTGTCCTGCTCTAACGTAGTCTAGAAGTCTAAGTTTTCATGTGGATACAGGATATAACTAGGTTGAAATAAAGGTGACCTTTGTTTTCATAATCCACTGAGCACCGTTCAGCAGTCCTATGAACAATAGGGTGAGAGAATAGAGAGGGGGAAAGAAAGACTAACATTTCCCTTGTCTATGGGTATAAAAATATTTCTTTAACTATAGAGACTGCAAGCTCCTTGAGGACGGTGATTGTGAGCTCCTTGGGGACGGTGACAAATAGTGGATACTCAATAAAGGCTGGTTGACCAAATGAATAAATGTTATAGTTAAGGTGCTCATTGACTCCCACAGCTGTCTATGAATAGGGTTTCAAGGAAGCTACTTAATGTAACGAGTAGAATGGTTTAGAGAAGAATTCCCTTTTCCCCAGACAGACAGAGATCATAAAAATTGGGTTGATCTACCTCATTACTCTTGCTCTGAGATAGTGTCAGGCTATCATTGGTCAGTTCCTCATCATCAGCACTGTTTCTGCTAAGAACTTTACTCTTCTTCTTCTTGCAACCCCCTTCACTGGCAGGGCTGCTGTGATCTTCATCATTGCCTTCATCATTCTCATCCTCATCACTCCCACTTCCCTCATCTTCATCATCCTCATTGTCTCCATCACTGCCTTCTTTCTGAGAGGCAGATCTTCCCTTTCTCTTTACTACAGTTGGTCGCCAATCATTGTCATCTTCACTGTCGTAGTCATCCATATCATTTAGCTCTTCCATGGATACAAAATCCAAAAGTGGTCGATTTCGACGAAGGTTCCACTTTTTTGGCTCACTGACTTGCTCCTCTGTAGTGGTTGTTGTAGTGGGAACTGATGGAGATGTGTTAACAGCAGGAGGACTTGTGGCTGGTGTGGTGGAAGCAGCAGAAGCAGCCACATTATCAGATACTGTTGCTTTTTCTTTATCCTCTCTCTCCTTCTCTTTTTCTTTCTCCTTCTCTTTTTCCTTGTCTTTCTCTTTCTCCTTTTTCTTTCTAGGTCTTTCTCCATTCTCTTCTTCCTCCTTCTTTTCCATCTTAATTAACTGCTTTTCTGATGACAGTATTTCTTCCTCTGCAGAATTTTTAAGTTGTTCTTCCTTCACTTTAATACCTTCATTCAGTTCTTCTTCTAAAATATTTTCTTCAGAATCACTACAGGAACCTTCTCCACTGTCCTTTGAAGGATCTTCACTTCCATTACCACTCCCTTCAGAATCTGTTGAAAATATGAGAAAAAAAAACCACACATATGTATATACATACACACACACACACACAACGCTGACACAAATGAAACCACCAAAATTTGTGAGTAACTTGCAAAACAATATAAACAAATTTAAGTCAAAGAATGGTAGACGCTCCCAACCTGATTAAATAAATCAATGAAGTTGGTATAATGGTTTTAATTCAATATAGCACTAATGAAGATGAATATATGTAACTCTAAATTAAAACATGCTTTAAAAAGAGGAGCACTATTTTGTGTCATATAGCTCATGCTATATTTGGTACCCTAAAAGCAATTTTTTTCTAAAAGTAAAGGTATTTCTTTTTAAATTGGGCACTTGATTTTTAACTTAATGATACAATACAGATCAAATTCTTCTTCTCCTCCATCTTCCTTTCATAAACTATATGAACGTACTAGTGTTGAGTCACATTCAGAAGAAGGAAAATCTGGCCCAAAAAACTTGGTTTCATTTATTTCACTCTTTACCCAGCAAAAATTAGCACAGGTATTTATGATAGTCAACATCCCTAACACACCAATCAATTATAGAAGTACCAAGTTCACAGGTGAAAAGGATAAAAGCAACAGCACAGTTAATAGAAATTGCAAGAGCTGTTATCAATTTTCCTGCTTAATAAGATACCTTTCCAATCAGTAAGAGCCACCTAAACTTTCAAAAATTCTAGGCAGTAACTACAATAGCCCCCAGAATGAAAGAAATTAACAAGTTTTTTAAAAATGAATCTATCTTGGAAATGAGCAAGCACAGCAGTCATTAAAATACAGACTGAGACTATTAAAGAATGCATGCATGACTACAGGCTTCCTGCCAAGTTTCTTCCACTCCTACTGAGGCCAGGCCAGACTGTCTTAGACCAACACTACTCAGAACCTCCTAATCCTCTTTATATCTAATCAAAGTAATAAAAATCCAAAATAAAGTAAAAGAGAAAAAAGGAAAGGAGAGAAAAAAGGAAAGGAACAGGAAGAAGTAAGAAACAACCAGTCATAATGAAGTCGTGGTCAACACGATTAGTAAAATCTGTAGAGTGATAAATTTTTTGAACATATAACCAAGGAGGGGTTATTAATAAAATGGTGAAAAAGTCTATGTTTGCACATCATTTTAATTTCTGTTAATAAGCCATATACTTAACTGGCCATTAAAAGAAAGAAAGTTGTAATTAGACTCTGGTGTCTAAAATATCCTAGAAATACTTTACAAATGACTGATTAAAAAAAAAATCCGCAAGTTAAGTCACATAAAAAATAAAGACTAACATACAATAGATATTGACCCACCCTACAAAATAATTGTCAATCTCAAGATTACCATGCAGGAACCTCAAGGCTTATTCAAAACTGTTGTGGGGGGAAAAAAAAAACCGCTCTAACCAAATTTACCTAGGACACAATGGCAGTATCATGTAGGTCAACAATCCCTTATTTGAAACTTTTGGAGCCAGATGTCTTTCAGAATTTTGATTGTTTTCAGATTTTAGAAGGGTAGCATGGTGTATACACAATATATTACACTAAAATCTCCAGTGAGGTACTATCCTATAATAAAACACATTTCTGCTTTGAAAAGTATAAATATTTACAAGTATGATAAGGCAACACTACAAATAAACTATCAGTTCCAGTTAAGTTTTACCATCAAACAAGTGAGGCAAACAAGCATGTACCAAACATCTTTGGATTTCAAAAAAGAGTCTGAATCCAATTATCATCCATAACTAGGTAACATGTTTTCAGTCCAACAGTTCTGCAAATCATTAAGAAAACTGTGATTTTTCTTTAACACCACTCATAATTAAACCCAACCTACCAAGAAGACTACTTATGGTAAAAATAATAATAATGTCTAGATATTTTTAAATAAGAATCTAATAAATAATAAACAAAATTGACTAAACACTTCTAAGGCAAAAAAGAATCTTCATACATACTGACTACAGAAAATTGGAACATCTTGCAAGCAATGCCATATTTAAGAGAGACGGACACAATTAAGAGAGATACTTTTTAGAAGTACCTAAAAAGCATTCCTACTAATTTTTACCAATAAAAACAACAATAGACACAAAAGTAAGATTAACTGGGCCACAAATGTGGGTACCTAATCAAAACTAAGACCAATCCAACTTTGCTATTGCTTGGTAAATTTTACAAAATGTTAAGAGTTTTCATGATTCTGTTTTGGTTGTTGTTGCCAATGCCAACCAATTATTTTTAAATGTATAAGGAAAACTGACACTCTTTTATTCTGCTTTTGTTTTGTAATCATGTCTGAAGAGAAAGCAATTTGAAAAAAGATTTAAATGCTTTACATCTGTTAACATATTATTACTGAATCTGAAATTTTTCCACAAATCCAAATCCTAGTAGCTTACCCAACCCTTCATTCTCCAAATACAATACATTATTCATACTCCACTGCAGGCATCAGGAATATATCAAATTTTATCTTTCTTTGAATCCTGAAAAATAATTTCTTCACATCTGATTAGTCATCACTTCTTTTTGGTATATATGCACTTGAGGGATGGAGATAAACAATATTTAGTTACAAACACAGCTTGACAAAAATAGCAATGAGAAAAATCAGTCTATGGCTGTCTATATTTTTATAGGCTGCAAAGAAAATTCTACAAATACTACAAATTCAAACAATGACTCTGTCAAGTTCCAAATCCATCACTCTTACATCTTTTTTTAAAGAAACAGTAAAAATAGACTAGAGAAGCAGTCAGATACATCAAATAAGTCAGATACTTCTTAACATTAGAAGTAATTCTAACTCTTCAATAAACTTATTTTTCTTTAGAAAAAAACTCTTTAAAATTGAAATCCCTCCTTCCTATTCAGTTAAATAAAAGCTAACTTTTCTCAAATATACAATATAGCAAAATCTCTCCAAACAATAGCGATTTCAACCATTAAGGAATTTTTTACACAGAATTAAAAAAAAAAAACCTTCCATAATAAAAATTAAACAGTAAAATCATTATGATTTTATTCAGTTTTATTTCAGCTTTGCAATGTAAACAATGATCTTTGTTCATCAACCTTAATTAACTATTCTCTTCATTGATCTAGTGCAATAGTGATTAGCATTCATAAATATACACAACACAGAATAGACAGATCACCAGTCTACAGGTTATTTAGTTATTTCCTTGGGACCATTTTTGACTAATCCTGTACACCTTTCTTAAAAAGCAGGTCAACGAACACAACCCCTCCTCTATTCATTATCTGTGTCATTTAACATTTTCTGGGTAAATTCAGACCAGTGTTCTCAAGTAAGAACAGTTTTGAATTCTGTATCTCAGAGAACATTTGGCAATGTCTAAAGTCAATGGATGAATAGTCTCCATGACAGAGAGGAGTGCTGATAGGGGTGGAAGGAAGAAGAGATACTACAGGCATTTAGTAAGTAGACAGATGCTGCTAAACATCCTACAAAAAACAGGACAAGCCTCTATTACAAAGAGTTACATAACACAACATACTAATAGTGCCAAGACTGAGAAACCCTATTCTAGCAATATAAGACTTCAATCTAACCTCATTATACTTTCCCAGGCACATCTATTTATTCTTTTACTCAATCCTGATCCCCAAATATAAATGACATTTTTCAGCCTCCACACTTCTAATACTTAATGTTTCCCTCACCTAGACTGCTTCTCTTTCAGTTTCTAATTCAACTCATCTCCTCAATGAATTATTCTAGATAAAGTAGTCCTATCTCCTTGATTTGAACTACACAAGTCATCAATCATGCCTTGCATTGTTATTTTACAATTGAATTATTTTAATATTATTACATTTCTTTGTGAAATCACCATAATATCCAGCAAAGTGCTTTTAAACAAAACTAAGGATCATCAATAAATGTATCTTGACCAATTAGCCAAAATTAGATTAAGTGCAAAATACTACCAAAGCAAAGTCTCAGCCTGACTCTTCCAGTTAAATTATTTTCTGGCAATTTGTCCTAACTAAACTAAGGCTCAAGATCTAAAGTTGGCTAGCACGTTAGTGAAGACACCGCACTACTATTTTTTTTATTTAACAAAAGTCACACAAGCACTCATCTTCAAAAACATTCTATTTATACATCAGATTACTTAATGTAATCTATCCTAACCCCAATCTTAGGATCAAGTCTCAAATATAATCACTCTAACTAGGTCAAATGATAACATTGCCAATAATCTAAAATTGGTAATTTCGTGTGGTTCAATTTAACATTTCCACATACTGTTCTTCTAGTGGTTATCACCATAATTCTAATATGTTTTAAAACTTACTAACTTTACAATTTATTTACTGACTGCCCTCAATCAAAAATGAGAAATTTAGGGGTGCCTGGGTGGCTTAGTCGGTTAAGCGTCCGACTTTCGCTTAGGTCATGATCTCACGGTTCGTGGGTTCGAGCCCTGCGTCGGGCTCTGTGCTGACTGCCAGCTCAGAGCCTGGAGCCTGTTTCAGTCTGTGACTCCCTCCCTCCCCTGCTCACGCTGTCTCTCTCTCTCTCTCTCTCTCCTAGAAATAAATAAAACATTAAAAAAAAAAAGAGGCCAACCAATATAATCATCTTAATATTAGGTTCTAAGGGAGTCAGTATTTCATTCAACAAGTCAATTCTAGATGTTATTTTTAAAAGCTTTTATTAAATAGATGCTAAGCTATTTCTCCACCTCCGGTTCCATAGTTTCATCTACTCATACAGAGGATTGGGATTCCACAACTCTATCATGACTGAAAACCAGTGATGAATCTAATGTCTTATTTCTTCTGAGTACAACTATCTCAGGCAAAGAAAGGATTCAAACAGGAAACTTTAGTAAGCTAGATTAAGTCACCATCTCAGCTATGGGGGAATATGGATGCACCTTAATCAAGAATGGTAATTTGCACTATCACTGCACTATTAACTATTTTAAACAAAATCATTTTCTACTATAATCTCCTTTATAATAACATAATAGAACTGCACAAGGGCCAAAGAAGTAAATTACAAACAGAGCAGACTAGGTATGATGACAAGAAGGAACAGAAAATATATATATATTTAGTGTTTTTAAGAGATTTTTTAAAAATTATCAGCCTAACAACTCATCCTCCCACTTTTCACACATAAGTGATAATTCTCATCAACTCTGATTAAGATTTACAAGATCAGGAATCTATACTTAGCTTGATACCAAAAATTACTTTTAAAAAGTAGTTTTTATCATTAGGTTGTCTTAACCTTTGTAAAGAGAAGTGGTGATACAACTCAATAAATGAAAAGGAAAAAATCTACAAAGTCAGGATTTATTGTCATAGAAACAATTATGGAACACTAAAGATCTAGCTTTAGAGTTTCTTCATAAAGGTATTCAATTAAGTCATAACTTCTGAGACCCAACAACTGTTGTTACAGTTAACAACCTTGACCAAAACTACATCTCAATAAATAAAAAGGAAAAAATCTACAAAGTCAGGATTGTCATAGAAACAATTATGGAATACTAAAGATCTGGCTTTAGAGTTTTTTCATAAAAGTATTCAATTAAGTCATAACTTCTGAGACCCAACAACTGTTGTCACAGTTAACAACCTTGATCAAAAGTACATTCTCAACAAAAATATTCTTATTTGCCAAAGTCCTCACCAAGTGAACTTAAATACTTTAGGATTTTACCTCCCTTCCCTTCCCTTTTTTGCCCTTCTTTGGAAGGACCAAATATCAGTGAATTGACTAAATGAGAGAGAAAGCTGAGAAGCAAAGATTAAAAGACAAGATAAACTTAACTTCTCTGATTGTTGCGAGCGACCTCAATTAGTCATAACATACAAGTAGTTTCAGTTTAAGATCACATCTACTTACTTTTAGGATCTAAGCAGTGAAAAGATTATTAAATTTTAGAGTCAAAATACATCCATTATGGACTAAGTGACCTAATGCAAGTTCTTTGAATTCAGTCCTCTGTTACTATAAAATAGTATCTCCTTGATTAAGTGATTATAAAAGTTAAATGAGATTATGGAAATAAAAAATTCTCAGTAAATCACAATGCAAATTCTAATTACTGATGCTACTGAAAGTATTAACAGAAACACAACACAACCTAATTTCATCTCCTACCATCCCTAGCAGGAGAAAAAAAAGAAAAACCAGAGGAAAAGAGATAGGACTAAGCATAGAAAGCTCTCTGGAGGAATATATTTACATGATTAAAGGGATGAAATTGAAAAGGCTTCAATTCCTCATTTTATTTAAATCTCCACCAAAAAGGACAGATTTACAAATAATTTTTATTGTTCATGTGTGTATTAATATTTTTCACATAAAATATTTAAAAACAATTAGTACGCATTTCTCAGATTCCTGCCATTAAAACTATATACATGAAATACAATAAACAGAGGATATCATGGAAAACCATATTTTTCTATGGTTCCCATTCTTGTACAATGTGAATATATGACCTTTTTAAAAAGTTCACTGTTTTCAGAATCACAACATATAATGAGCAAACAAGTATCTTTATACTTCAGAGATTTCTTTGAAAGGCCCAATCCACAGAGTCCAACACCTATTACTAAGTACAACTTTTTACTCTGGCTAATTTTATTCTGGAAGGGGAGCTAACAGACAAAAAGCAAAACTCTCCTCAGAGGGTACCAAGTGATTTGAAAAGAACTCTGCCCGTGGGCTGTATATGGCTCATGTTACTCTCAGGGTATTTACTGACTTCATGATATATCTCGATTTTTTTTCCCTCTACTCATAAAATAAGCATAAATGTATATTTTTGAGGAAAGAATAGAGAAAAATCTTTGGTATCAATAGAGTAAGTTCTTCTCTGCCTAATTATCTGAGTATCAACATAAACAAAAGCAACGGTAGGATCTAGTAAAAGAACCTTAGGGTAATGTGGGAAATCATATTGACAAAATAAATGACCTTTATGTGCTTTAACTTTAAATCGGCACTTAAATCAAAACCGATTTTTAAAAGGGTCTGAAAATAAGCCCAATTCCAGAAAGCTGGGAAAAGGGAAGAGAGAAGGAAGCATTTACCTGAAGCATCTCCAACTTTAAAATCACTGTCATCTGAACTATCATAATCGAGAGCTTCTAGCAGAGAAGCTGCCAAAGGCTTCACCTGCCTCCTCTTGGAGCTGCGATCCACTGTTAAGAGAAAAGCATTACATCGTCATTAATAATCACACCAAGGACAGAAGACAGCTGTGATGCTGAGGGAAGACGCTGATGACCTCGTGCAGGGAATCTCTGTCTAATTTAGTTCTCAGCAAATGGTGTAGGAAGCTTGCGGTGGGTACACCGGGAGGGGAGGGCTGGGCAGCAACACCGACAGCTCCAGCCTGGCAAAGGCGAGCCCAGGCCGGCCAAAATCAGAACTGACCCTCTTGCACACTGTTATGTTTCTGCCACTTGTTCGTAATCCCTCACTTAGACACGGTAACAGTCAATACAAAGAAAACGCAAAGCCCAGGGAATAAAAGAAGCCCTGTTCATTCCCGTGTACGTGGAAGGTCTAAAAAAGGTCCAATTTCCCGCAGGAACCTGCCACCCCCACCCTGCTCCCACAGGCCCTGACTTCTAGAAGGGCTGAAATGCACCTTTCTCCCGGCGGAGGCCTCCGACACACTTACTAAGGAATCCGAGAGGTGGTCGTTTGGAGGAGACCTAAGGAGAGGCTGTGAGAGCCCAAGCAGCGCCGAGGTCGGGACAGATACCGCGGAAACAANGCGCTCCCCTGTCAGAGGCGCCCCCAGGCCCCAGCAGCCCTGGGCAGTAAATTTCCTCCGTTAAAACTGTTAGAAAAAAAATAATAAAAGAAAGAAAAACTTTATTAGCCTGCCCCAGAAGCAACAAAAGACCCAGAATTTGCAAAGTCTGAGGCCGTTTGCCCGAGACAATAGAGACAGCAACGACCCGGATACAGCTCTGGAGAGAAGGAAGTGAAAATACACAGCAAAGCGCGGCCCTAAAAGCAGCAAGAGGCGTGAACGCATGCGCTGAACTTGCCGCCGCTCTCTCGGCATCGCGCTCTCTCTCCCGCAGGGAGGAGGAGCCGAACAGAGCCGAGCGAGAACCGAGAGGAAACCGAGAGGAGCCGAGTAGTGACGAGAGGGAGCCGAGAGCCCTCGCAGACCCTGCGCCGCTCTTCCCACAAATCCCTGAGGTTTCACCCCCAGCTCAAATCCGTGGGAGGCAATTTTTGTTTCTAGCTTTCGTTTAAGGAGTTACCCAATGTACACTTGACATAAAAAGAGAAGTTGCTAACTTAGGTGACTACTAAAAATATGCAAATAGTACCGAGAACCACACTCTACCTGCTGCTTCCGTAAATTGCATCGCTTTAAATATCTTGAAACTTGCGAAGTTTTTATTTCCTGAAAGAGGGAAGTGTGAAAATTGCATTAGACTTTGATGGCTGGGGCTTTGAAAAGCACCAATGTAACAGGGAAGAAAAGTAGGAATTTAATTATAATAATATTACAACGAGTGTACTGTGGACACTAATTTTCACACAAATATAACAGTTTTAATTTTACTAAGAGAGAATTCGTCTAGCGGGAAATATTCCATTTCACAAGTATATCATGTGTTACCTCAGGATGTGTGTCCATATGAGTATGAAATAATGCCTTGCATCCACTTGGGAAATTTATTTTTTGAGAGGAATGTTTAAACCCATAAAAACAGGTAAGTATGTACAACTGGATATGGTATTTCTCCAAAGGTCGCTTTTTTAAAAAAAAATTTTTTTTTAATGTTTTATTTATTTCTGAGAGAGAGAGAGAGAGAGAGAGGCAGTGTGAACAGGGGAGGGCCAGAGAGAGGGAGACAGAGAATCCGAAGCAGGCTCCAGGCTCTGAGCTAGCTGTCAGCACAGAGCCCAATGTGGGGCTGGGACCCACAAACCATGAGATCATGACCTGAGCGAAAGTCGGATGTTTAACTGACTGAGCCACCCAGGCGCCCGAATCTCCAACAGTTTCAAATGCCACATCACATACAGGTTAAATACTTTTTACATGATATTAAAATGTTAGAATCTGACTAGTATTAATATTTTTCAAAAGGTTATATATCAGGCAGAGAAAGATTTGGATGAAATTGATTTGGTTCATTAGTTTATTCCACACATAAGCGTGTTGTGGCAGTGTTTGTAATATGGGGAAATAAATGTGTAGGAATCAAATTATAAGTTGTGGAACTTTTAAAAAAAATGTGTTGAATTATTTTGTAAACTAGAATTGAATTTTATAATATTAAACTTGTAAAAGTAGCAAATATTTACTATAATAAAGTGCAATTTATGGAGTGATTACATAGAGGCTGTACCTTCTGCAAGACAGTGGTCTCTTTCTTCCAGAACTTAAGAGATCACTGTGTATGGTGAGAAAGGCTGCCAGAGAAAAAGTACACATGCAAAAAGGAGAGAAAGCTCTCAGGAAAGGCTTCCTGATGTAAGTTATAGATCCAAACAGGCTGAACTGGGCTGGGAAAGGGAGAAAAGGAGATGGAGGTGTTCCAGACCAAGAAAAATTCATATGCAAGTCCTGAGGGCTAGGAAAGCATGGCTAGTTAGATTTCCCAAAAGCTGGACGACTTCTAATACCCCAGGACATTTCACCATAATAGTAGTTGTATAAATTACATTGCAACCTCATCTTTCTGTGTTCCTCATTGCTGCTAAAAGTGTAAACTACTCCAATCTTTAAGTATCTCTAGTTCCCTGAACCAAACCACTGCCATGTGCCCCCTCAAACATCTCCACAGTGCTCTAGAAACTTAAATTTGTTAAAACCTACATAGTAAACCCTCTTCCTTTTCAATGATCATTTACCCACTTCCTTGTCTAAAATGGGAAATTACCCCATAGCCCTCTCAACTAGAGGCCACTCAGCCCTTCCACACCTCATTTTCTCAAGATCCAGAGGTTGCATCATATCCTTCATATTCCTCACTGGGCTTCAGACCTGTTACTCCTCTAGTTAAAAGTCTAGCAACTTAATTATTTCACCAGCTCCACTTTGGAACTTAATTTCCATTCTATTTGAAACATCAACCATACTGGGGTGCCCGGGTGGCTCATCTGTTAAGTGTCTGACTTGGTATCGGCTCAGGTCATGTCTCAAGGTTCATGAGATTGAGCCCTGCATCAGGCTCTGTGCTGACAATATGGAGCCTGCTTAGGATTCTCTCTTTGTCCCTCTCTCTCTGCTTCTCCCTCACTTGCATTTGCACACACACACTCTCTCTCTCAAATAAATAAATAAACAAATAAATGAATAAAACCATACTAAGGATTGTTTTACCTCTGAAGTTAAAAAAACAATCATTCCACTCTCTAACAACCTCCTAGATTCATTGGGAGGAATTATGCCAAATTATCTAAAAGGGAAAAGACACTCCAAAAGCTAGCATTCACGTTTCTATAAGAGAAATTCCTAGAAATAGGTTGTCTTTTTTTTTTCTTTTTCAAAGATTTTTATTAAAGGTCTTTACAGAGCAAAATCCAGATTCCAGATCCAGCTGCCAAGGAAACTTTGTTATGCTATGGGTACTGGCTGCAGCATGGCAGGCCTCTCTGGCTTCACACCCTTTTGTTCTGAGATGGGGGTGATAAGCAGTATCTCATCTTTGGGTTCCACAATGCTCACATGATCAGGCAGGAGCTTCTTAGGGCCAATCTACCATTTGGGTCCAAGGGAGGCATGATCTTCACTTTCATACCCTGTACACCCTGTCTGAGCGGCACATGGTACACACTAGAATCATATAGTAGTTAACAGGGCCCCCACTGTGAGTCATCAGGCCATCCACAAACATCATGGATTTAGCCCTCTGTCCTTGTAGTTTTCCAGACACCATGACCTCACAGCCTTGGTCCCACTCTTCACACAGGAGTTTGTAATGCAGAGACTCTGCCTGGACACTAGGACACAGATCTCTTGTGGCCACCTTTTCAGTATAAAGCTCTACACTGCCCTCCAGGAAGCCAAACCTCTTCTGAATCACAGGGGTCAGTTCCCAGAACAACCAGCTGTGTACTCGCGGCCAAGGTAACGATTGCTGTCCTGGTTGATGTAACTCAGACCTCAACCCCAGAGTAGCCATGTTCAGCCAGCTCCTGAGTGAGAAACTCATTCAATTCAGCATTAAAGATGCCATCTGCTATAAACTCCCTTTCCTTGGAAATGTGCACCGCCATCTTGCCACTGTGCCCTGCTGATAGAAATAGATTTTCTGAATAAAAAAATATAAACATTTATACTTAATAAATAATGCTTGGGGTACCTGGGTGACTCAGTTGGTTAAGCGTCTGACTTCGGCTCAGGTTATGATCTAACAGTTCGCGGGTTCAAGCCCTGCGTTGGGCTCTGTGCTGACAACTAGCTCAGAGCCTGGAGCCTGTTTCAGATTCTGTGTCTCCCTCTCTCTCTCTGACCCTCCCCTGTTCATGCTGTCTCTCTCTCTCTCAGAAATAAATAAAAAACCATTTTAAAAAATTTAATAAATAATGCTTAATTGCTCTCTAAAAACAGGCTATAATATATATTACCACCAAGAGTACATGAGAATTCTTTCCAAACCCCTGGCCATTGAGTATTAGCAATCTTTTTTTTACCTTTTTTTACCTTTTTATTTTTAAGTAATTTTATATATATGAAAGAATGCAACAATAATACTGAGTTTGTGTATACTTCTTATCCTGCTTCCACGAATGTCAACATCTTGCATGACCATGTTATATCTACAAAACTAAGAAATTAACATTAGTACAACATTATTAAACTACAGTCTATATTTGGATTCTACTAGCATTTTGTTCCACGATCTCATCCAGAGGACCATACTACATTTTTTTTAAGTTTATTTATTTATTTGGGGGTAGGGAGCATGAGCAGGAAAGGGACAGAGAGAGAGAGAGAGAGAAGCCCAAAGAGACTTCACACTGTCAGTGCAGAGCCCAGCTTCAGGCTTCATCTCACGAACCATGGGATCATGACCTGAGCCAAAATCAAGAGCTGAATGCTTAACCAACTGACCCACCCAGGCACCCCAACATTGCACTTAAGTTAGCAATCTTTTTAACCTGTGCAATCCATGGGATAAAAGAAAGAAAAAGACAAAAATGAAGAAAAGGAAGGAAAGAAACAGAGAAAGAAAAAAATTTAAATAGCAAATTGCATAAATGTGAAAAAACCATTACTTCTTTTCTAATACCTATTATCCTTTCTTCAAAAATAAAAGCCCCAAATTTTGACCAGATACAAGTTTTTCAAGAATAGATACTACATTACTTAACTTTCTCAAAGTTATACGTGGTTACATAATTAGGTTCTGACCAATGGGATGCTACCAGAAAAGGTTTGTGCAACTTCCAGGAAAGTACATGAAATAAATTCTTATTTCTTTTCATGTCTTCTTTTTTTTTCTTGTGTAATTGTACTGGATCGAACCTCTGGTACACTGTTGAATAAAAGTAGTGAGGGTGCACTTCTTTGTCTTTTTCTTGATCTTAGGAAGAAAGCTTTCAATCTTTCACTATTTAGTCTGATGTTAGCTGTGGGTTTTCATAGACATCCTTTATCACATTGAAGAACTTCTTTTCTGCTACTAATTTGTTGATTTTTTTCATTTTGAAATGAAATTCTTAAAGAGTTTTGAGTTTTATTAAATGCTTTCCCTGTATCTATTGGAAAAATCATGTGTTTCTTTATACTTTTGCAATTTTAGTACACTGATTGATTTTCATCTGTTGAGCCAAACTTGCATTACTGGCATAAATTCCAATTAGTCATGGTGTATATGTTACTGGATTCAGTTTTGCTAGTAACTATTGAGTATTTTTACATTATGTCCATAAAGGCTATTGCTTTGCTATTATTTTTCTGTCATATAAAGAATCGTTATTATTTATGAGCTGCTTTATTAGCATCTCCTATAATATTTTTCTCTGTCTTGAAGACACACATTGTAAATTACTGTCGGCATTCTTAACTCCAACAAATGTGAATCTTCACATGATCTGCCATCTTCTTGTAAAAATACCTGTGTTACATAATCCATCATGTTTTTCATTTTATTCTATGTTCAATTCAAGGTATTCATGCATTAAAACACATATTACAAGAATACTTATTTCATAATATTACAATTACGGACAGCCTTAATGTAGTATTTTGTCAAAGCATATTCTTAATGTTCACAATTATCTTCAACTAATCAAGATGAACATGACTGTACAAGTACCATCAAAAGTAACTATAAAAAGCAGATTTATATTTAAAAATGATCCTTAAAACTACTCCTACAAAAACGTGAAGTAAGCAGCATAGTGTTACATGGACATTTTCTATATGAAAAAGAAATGAACAGAAAAACAAAAGACAGCAGTGAATATGCAGACCTAAATTTGAGTCTAGGCTTTGCCAATGAGCTTCTGTGTTACCTTTAAAATGTCAACTTTATCTCTCTTTGAGCCTCTGATTCTTTCTTTTTTATTTTAATTGTTTTAAATGTTTATTTATTTTTGAGAGAGAAACAGACATACAGAGAGTCAAAGAGCAAGCAGGGGAGTGGCAGAGAGAGAGGGAGACACAGAATCTGAAGCAGGTTCCAGGCTCTGAGCTGTCAGCACAGAGCCCACCAGGGGGCTCGAACTCATAAACAGTGAGATCACAACCTGAGCCAAAGTAGGATGCTTGACCAACTGAGCCACTCAGGCGCCCCTCTGATTCTTTCTTTCTATCTTTCTTTCTTTCTTTCTTTCTTTCTTTCTTTCTTTCTTTCTTTCTCTTCCTTTCTTCCTTCCTTCTTTCCTTCCTTCCTTCTTTCCTTATTTATTTATTTAAGAGAGTGCACATGAGTGGGGGAGAGGAATAGAGTGAGAGAGAGAATTTAAGCAGGCTCCACACTCAGCATGGAGCCCAATGCAGGGCTTGATCCCATGACCCTGGGATCATGACCTGAACTGAAATCAAGAATCAGGCACTCAACCAACTGAGCCACCCAGGCACCCTAAGCTTCTGACTCTTCATTTAGAATCTGGGGATGATAATAATAACCACCCTAGTTAAATAAAAAGTGTTGAGAAGCAGATGACAAGGGATTCTACTTCCAAAATTACGCCAGAAAATTGAAAAAAAAAAATCCAGGAACTAGGGGGGCATACAATGCAAATAATTATGTAAAAGAAAAGGAAAATACAAGTTATAGTTAAATATTAATAATTATTGATGATGAAATTGTGGAATTTAATACAAGTATTAAGCAAAGATAGGTAACCAGAAGAGTTATAATTCTAAGATTATAACCAAATCCAAGAGATTTAGAGGTAAAGAGGTAGGTGCATGGGGAAAGTAAAATAAGAGAAATTAAAACAAAAATTAAATGTTTTATCTGACTCAAAGGAGAGGCTGTTGACACTGATTATTTTGTTAAGCAGCCAGGAAAGTACAAATCAGTTTGTTAAAAATCTAAGAATAATAGGTCTGGTTCACAAAAGGTAATTGAACACATGAATTGCCTTTGTACCCTCCCCAAATTTCACTGAAATTACAGAATACATATAAAAATAGAAATAAGGCCATAAAACCATACTGTTCTTATAAACTCAGGGACAGTGTCACCAATAAACTTTTGAGGGGTATCAAGGAATTTTGACAGATACGGAGGTAGGCTCTGATTGCCAATGAAATCCACCAAACTAAGAAGTTAATAATTTCATCCAGGTGAAAGAAAGGAGTTACAGAAGTGAGATTTGCCTGTAAAGTGTTTGTATAACCTTCAAATGAGAGCTAAATGAGGACTTTGAAAGGGCTAAGACTTGGACAACAGGCTGGATAATTCATTAAAAGGAAAAAATCCACACAGCAATTCTGTTTTCAGAGAAGCTGAAAACAGTGTTTCTCTCCAGAATAAAAGTCCAAGTTCAGTTCTGGTTGTTTTTAATTTTTAAAAAATGTTTATTTTTGAGAGAGAGACAGAGCGTGAGGGAGGAGGGGCAGAAAGAGAGGGAGACACCGGATGTGAAACAGGCTCCAGGCTCTGAGCTGTCAGCATAGAGCCTAAAGTAGGGCTCAAAATCACAAACTGCGAGATCATGACCTGAGCCAAAGTCAGATGCTTAACTGACTGAGCCACCCAGTTGCCCGACAAGTTTAGTTCTATTAAGTGGAAAGTCTGACTCCAGAAATTTTCAGATTGGGCACCAGGTTTATAAGAGAAAGGAAGATAGTGAGCACAGTGACTATCAACTGCCAAAAGAAATTGAGAAATTTAGCATTATAAACTACTAATAAGCCATAAAAGATAGCCTACTCATTCCCATGCACCTTCCCTGTACCACCAACCTTCTTCCCACCCACTATAATCATCAGAGAAAAGACATCTTTAAACAGAACATGCATCCATTATCTATTTGCCAGGTGAACAGGGCTTCTTATTTAGGTAAGGTATGTAAATTCTAGCTACCAATACCATGCAATCTATGTATACAGACATATAAGAAAACAAGATTAATTAAATATTAAAGTAAAACTAACAACATGAGAGGAACTAAACTTTCAAAAACCTTTCAGACAATTCTGTAATTCAGAAATATCAGGGCCCTACATACATCATGAGATTTAGAAGGTAAAAGGGAGGCAGAGGCCATCCTCTGTTAGCTGCAGCAGCACTAAAACAAGCTCCATTCACATTCTGACAACTACTCACCAGCTTCGAAGGTGTAAGGTTACAGCGAGGAACAGTTCTAGAAGAGGTTAGTAGCAATAGGTGCACTCATTTTCTCACTTCTACATCACAGCTACAATTGTATGATTTTGAAACTAAATGTCTCATTGGGTCCCTGACTTTCATTCTCCAGTCTTTCAAATGATTATGTATGCACCAAATTTCTTTTCAGAGTAACATACCTAGACTAGTTTCTATTTCCTCTACTAAAATCTTATCTGTCTGGTACAGTGCTTAGTACAGAAAGATGTTCAAAAAAGAAAGAAAGAAAATCTCAAAATGGGAATCTAAGATTTATTATTTGATGTGGTACGGATCAAAAGACAGTGATAATTTTTTTAAAATATTTATTTTGAGAGAGAGAGAAAGCACATGTGCATGAGCAGAGGAGGGGCAGAGTAAGAGAGAGAGAGAGAGAGAGACAGAATCCCAAGCAGACTCTGCACTGTCAATGCAAAGCCCAATGGGGGCTCTACTCCACGACCCTGAAATCATGACCTGGTGTCTGTTAAAGGCCAGTGTTTGGTAACAAGTATTTGTTATGATAGCATGCTAAGATGGAAAGAAGAAATATTGAGCTGGATTGTAGCCAGAAGAAGCCAGAAACTAGCTATCATTTATGATCCTTTAAGGATATTCCTTGCAGAAAGCCCATGGCTCATTTTATTTTCCCATAATTAATATATTCAGATATATTCAAGAGAAAGCATTAATGATGAAGAAAAGGTTGCACTCAAATTTCTGAACTTCAGGAAGATTCTAAATGTTCTCATAGGGAAAAGACAGAATATAGACAAAGGAATAGGAATCAGATTCAAAACAGAATTCCCAACTGCAGCTTTGAAGGTCTGGGAAATTCTAAAATCATTTTATACTTTGTAATAAAGGGTTCATTAATAATCATTCTTTTCGAACTATATAAAACATACCACAGGATTTTCTTTAAGAATTTAGGTAGCAAGGATCTACTACAGTATTACATGAATAAAAACTTTCTACATATTTAATGAATAAATAATATTGAAAATATCTTTAAGTTAATCAATTTTCACAGCTAGTATGTATGCACAGTACAAAAAATTTTAATGCACAAAAGAGTATCATGAAAATAAATTATCAGCTTATCTTTTTACTTTAGCCAGTCATCTTTCTAATATAATAAGATTACCTTTTTGTAAAAAAAGGTGCTTAGCTCAGGGCTGAGTTCTTATAATAGTTTTATCGAGATATAATTCAAACACCATAAAACTCACCCTTTCTTGGGTAAAATTCAGCAGTTTTTAGCATATTCAACAGTTGTATAACCATTCACCACTATATAATTCTAGGACATTTACATTACTCCAGAAAGAAACCTCATATCCATTAGTAGTCACTCCTCATTTCCCCTATTCCTAGTCTTGGCAATTTCTGTCTCTTTGGACTTGCTTCCTCTAGGTATGTCATACAAATGGAATAAAAAAAATGTGTGATCTCATGTGTCTGGATTCTTTTATCAAGCAGTGTTTTCATGGTGTTTTATCAACCATGGTTTTCATGGTTCATTCACATAGTAACATAGCTTTTTTTAAAAAAACTAACATGACACCAGGATGGCGTCCTGTTAAGATGGCAGAGAAGTAGGGGGACCGCAATTTGCCTCATCCCTCAAACACAGCTGTATTGAGGTCAGAACACTTGGAATACCCAGGAATGCAGGCTGTGGAGTCACAGAAAAAGCTCCACAGGTGGAAAGAGACAGCTTGGCAGAACAGAGGTGCGTGTTCGAGAATTGGGAGACAGAAAACCAGTGGTGTAGGCATGGATGGGAGGGTACCCCGTCTGTGGAGAGACAAAAGGAAGAGAAAAAGAGGCTTGGAAGTGTAGTCTTATATTTGAACAAGAGAAAAACCTCTCCAGACCATGGGTTAGAGAACAAAAAATATGGAGAGAGCCAGTTTCTACTTTGCAAACAGCCTTAGGAGCTAAAGATCAGTTTTCAGGGGTGCACAGTTTTCTTTGGACTGAAGCCAGCCATGTGCAGGCATTCAGGGGAGAAGGGGAGCCAGCATAGGTATGCTGTAGCTATTCTCAGGTGCACACTGGGGAAAATAGTCCCCTCCCTTCAGTACTGTGGGAAAAGGGTATATTGCCCCTCCAAGGACTAAAGACTCTACAGACACCCGCCAGAGGCCCTTTGTCATCTGGGCAGAGTGGCAGTACCCCAGAACTAGGTCATGGAGTGAATGCTTTAAGACAATGGGTTTTTAATCCCAGCCCAGTGCCAAGGAGGCATGGGAGACTGTGGAGCAGGGCAAGCCATCTGGCTGTGCTACTTTGTGAGTGCTGCCTGAACAGTGTGATTTGAAACACCAGGTCTGGGGAGGAGAGATTGTGGTGTCTCCATTTTTCTCCCGGCCACCAAAATGGTGGGGCTTCAGGGAACAGGACAGCAGCCCCCAGAGGAGGCGGGACCCACTTACACCAAACCATGCCCCTCCATGCCTGGTAACTGCTTATCTATGGAATGGGACTGTCACTGACAGAACCAAACAGCCTCTCCTCCAGACCAGCACAGCCTCCAGTTCCAGGCACCAACAGACCACTGTCCTGTGGTTTTGTATGGTTACTTCAACGAACAAATCAAAGCACACCTGGTGGAAGGTCCAAACAATCCACCACTGAGGGGAATAAGTTTAGGAACTCCCTGAGCTTGCACCAATTGGTTAACAAGGCTAGAGCGGAGGCAGCGCAGAGCTAAAGTGCCCTGCATAGAAGAAAGCATAGAACAGGAAACCTCTTCCACAGGACAAAGGTGTCAGGGAATAGGTAGACAGGGCGGAAGCACCCCAGCAGAGCAGAAAGATAAACAGGAAGACCTCCAAAGCAGGGTGAAATTGCCTGGAGCTCATTAAAAAAAACAAAGTGCCTTGTTGACCCTGAGGCAGCATCCTCTATCTGTCTTATTCAAGTTAAGATAGACACAGCACTTGGTGCCTGCGGTAAACAGCCATCTGCTCAGTGCCAGGATTTTGTTTTGTACTGACCCAAATCCCTACCACCTCATATCTTTGAAACCCCCTTTCTCTCACACATATGAGTTAATGATCACTGTTTTATTGTCTCTTTCTGCACATCCATAATGTTTGTAAGCTTTATGATCCTAATAAATACTGAGCAAGGACCCTTACTTGGGGCTCTTGTCTCCTCCCAGACATTACTTTCTCTCATATTCAATTCTGCATCTGCTGTCTTGGTGAACAAGAGAAAACTCCAGACTCAAAGTCTGAGACAAGCCACTATGAACAGTGGGATAGAATAGCCAAAGATCCAACAACAGAGTGCATGCAACACACTCCAAAAATACTTCCTGAAGTGCCAAGTCCTGGAAAGTATATGATCTCTTTTTAATATAGTAGTACTTGCAGGTGCAGGACACATAATAAGCTAGTAAAACACATAAAAGACAGTAACCTATTCAAAATGATGAAACAGAAGAATTCTCCTCAAAAGAAATTCCAGGAAGAAATGACAGGCAGAGAACTGCTCAAAACAGATAAAAACAATATGTCTGAACAAGAATTTAGAATAACAGTCATAAGACTAAAACCTGTGCTTGAAAAAAGCATACAAGACAGCAGAGAACCTATTGCTACAGAGATCAAGGACCTAAGAAATAGTCACAATGAATTAAGAAATGCTGTAAATGAGGTGCAAAATAAACTATATGCAGTGACAGCAAGGATGGAAGAAACAGAGGAGAAAAAAGGTGAAATAGAAGATAAAACTATGAGAAATGATGGAACTGACAAAAAGAGGGAAAAGAAATTACTAGACAATGAGGGGAGAATTAAAGACCTAAGTGATTCAATGAAACAAAATAATATCCATATTAAAGGAGTTCAAGAAGAAGAAGAGAGAGAGAGTGCCAGAAAGTTTATTTGAACAAATTATAGCTGAGAAAACTTCCCTAATCTGCGGAAGAAAACAAGACATCCAAGTCCAGGAGGCATAGAGAACTATCTTCAAAATCAACAAAAACAGGTTGACACCATGACATATCAGAGTGAAACTGGCAAAATACAAACAGGCCCTAACCTACAAGGGTAGACACATAAAGGGTAGTAGTAGACCTACCCAATGAAATTTGGCAGGCCAGAAGGGTGAGGCAGGAAATATTCAATGTGCTGAAAGGAAAAAATGCAGCCAAGAATCCTTTGCCCAGCAAGGCTGTCATTCAGAATAGAAGGAGAGATAAAGGTTTTCCTAAACAAAAACTAAAGGAATTCATGACCATCAAACCATCCCTGCAGGAGATCCTAAGAGGGACTCTGTGAATGGAAAGCAGCAAAGACTACCAAGGACCAGAGACATCACCACAAGCATGAAACCTACAGATAACACAATGACACTAAATCCATATCTTTCAATAATCATTCTGAATGTCAATGGACTAAATGCCCCAATCAACAGACATAGGGTTTCAGAATGGATTTAAAAAACCAAGATCCATCTATTCCATCTATATGCTGCCTACAAGAGACTCATTTTATATCCAAGGACATCTGCAGATTGAAAGTAAGGGGATGGAGAACCATCTATCATGCTACTGGATGTCAATAGAAAGTTGGAGTAGCCATATTTATATCAGACAAACTAGATTTTAAAACCAAAGACTATAACAAGAGATGAAGAAGGACATTATATCATAATTAAGGGGTCTATCCATCAAGAAGAGGCAATGATTGTAAATGTCTATGCCCCCAATGTGAGAATATCTCAAAATATAAATCAATTAATCACAAACATAAATAAATGTATAGATAATATTGTGATTGCAGAGGACTTTAATACTCCATTTATAGCAATGGACAAATCATGTAAGCAGAAAATCAATAAGAAAACAATGGCTCTGAATGACACATTGGTCCAGATGGACTTAACAGATATATCAGAACTTTTCATCCAAAAGCAGCAAAATACATATACTTCGTGAGTGCACATGGAACATTCTCCAAAATAAATCACATGATGGGTCACAAAACAGCCCTCAACAAATATAAAAGCATTGTGGGTGGGCTAAATGGGCAGGAGGCATTAAGGAAGACATCTGTTGGGATGAGTAGCGGGTATTATATGTAGGGAACAAATCACTGGATTCCATACTGAAATCATTATTGCACTATATGCTAACTAAGTTGGATATAAATTTAAAAATATGTATGTATATAAAAGGATTGAGATCATACCATGCATATTTTCAGATCACAATGTTATAAAACTTGAAATCAACCACAGGAAAAAAAATTGGAAAGCCCAATACATAGAGGTTACAGAACATCTGCTAAAGAATGAATGAGTGAACCAGGAAATTAAAGAAGAAATTTAAAAATATATGGAAGCAAATGAAAATGAAAACATGACAGTCCAAATCCTTTAAGATGCTGCAAAGGCAATCATAAGAGGAAAATACATTGCAATCCAGGCCTAAGTCAAGAAGCAATAAAGGTCTCAAATACAGAGCCTAACTTCACATTTAAAGGAATTAGAAAAGCAGCATCAAAAAAAAAAAAAAAATCCCAAAGCCAGCAGAAGAACAAAAATAGTAGAAAAGATTAGAGCAGAAATAAACAATATAGAATCCCCCCCAAAAAAACAGTAGAACAGATCAATGAATCTAAAAGCTAATTTTTTAAAAGAATAAACAATATTGATAAATCCCTAGTCAGATTTCTCAAAAAAGCAAAAAAGAAAGAACCCAAAAAATCATGAATAAAAGAGCAGAGATCATAACCAACACCATAGAAGTAAATCGATTATTAAAGAATAGTATGAAAAATTATATACCAACAAAATTAACAATCTGGAAGAAATGGACATATTCCTAGACACCCACACACTACCAAACCTCAAAAAGGAAAAAATAGAAAACCAGTGAAGAACTTGAATCAGTTATCAAAAATCTCCCAACAAATAAGAGTCCTGGGCCAGACAGCTTCCCAGGGGAATTCTACCAGACATTTAAAACAGAGTTAATATCCATTCTTCTCAAGCTGTTCCAAAAAATATAAACAGAAGGAAAGTTTCCAAACTCATTCAATGAAGCCAGAATTACCTTGATTCCCAAACAACACAGAGATCCCACTAAAAAGGAGAATTACAGGCCAATATCCTTAATGAACATGGCCGCAAAAATTCTCAACAAGATACTAGCAAATCAAACTCAAAGTATATTAAAAGAATTATTCACCATGATCAAGCGGGATTCATTCTTGGGCTGCAGAGCTAGTCCAATATTCGTAAATCAATTATGATACATCATCACATTAATAGAAGAAAAGATATGAACCATATGATCCTGTCAACAGATACAGAAAAAGCATCTGACAAAATACAGCATCCTTTCTTGATAAAAACCTTCAAGAAAGTCAGGATAGAAGGAACATACCTTAACATCATAACAGCCATATATGAAAGACCCATTGCTAATATCATCCTCAATGGGAAAAAACAGAGCTTTCCCCCTGAGATAAGGAACACAGGGATGTCCACTCTCATCACTTGTTTAACATAGTGCTGGGAGTTCTAGCATCAACAATCAGACAACAAAATGAAATTAAAGGCATACAAATTAGCAAAGAAGTCAAACTTCACTTTTCACTGCCATGATACTTTACATGGAAAACCTAAATGACTCCACCAAAAAACTGCTAGAATTGATACATGAATTCAGCAAAGTTGCAGGATATAAAGTCAGTGTACAGAAATCGGTTTCATTTTCTCACAAAGAAATGGAAAAAATATTCCATGCTCATAGATGGGAAGAACAAACATTGTTAAAATATCTCTAGTACCCTAAGCAGTTTACACATTCAATGCAATACCAATCAAAATAGCACCAGTATCCCTCACAGAGCCAGAACAAATAATCCTAAAATTTGTATGAAGCCACAAAAGACTCTGAATAGCCAAAGTAATGTTGAAGAAGAAAACCAAAGCTGGAGGTATCACAATTAGAGACTTTAGCCTGTACTACAAAGCTGTAATCATCAAGACACTATGGTATTGGCACAAAAACAGACACACAGGCCAATGAAACAGAATAGAGAACCCAGAAATGGACCCACAAATATATGACAAACTAATCTTCAACAAAGCAGGAAAGAATATCCAATAGAAGAAAAGACAGTCTCTTTAGCAAATGGGATTGGGAAAACTGGACAGCGACATGCAGAAGAATGAACCTAGACCACTTTCTTACATAATACACAAAAATAAATTTGACAAGGATGAAAGACCTAAATGTGAGACAGGAAGCCATCAAAATTATAGAGGAGAAAAGAGGCAACAACCTCTTTGTCCTCGGTTACAGCAACTTCTTACTTGACATGTCTCTGAAGGCAAGGGAAACAGAAGCAAAAATGAACTATTGAGACCTCATCAAAATAAAAACCTTCTGCACAGCAAAGGAAAACAATCAACAAAACTAAAAGGGAACCAACAGAATGGGAAAGGATATTTGCAAATGACGTATCAGATAAAAGGTTAATATCAAAAATCTACAAAGAATTCACCAAACTCAACACCTAAAAACAATCCAGTGAAGAAATGGGCAGAAGACATGAATAGACAGTTTTGCAAAAAGACATCCAGATGGCAAAAAGATACATGAAAAGATGCTCAACATCAGGGAAATACAAGTCAAAACCACAATAAGATACCACCTCACACCAGTCAGAATGGCAAAAATTAACAACTCAGGAAACAACAGATGTTGGTGAGGATGCAGAGGAAGAGGAACCCTCTTGCACTATTGGTTGGAATGCAAACTGATGCAGCCTCTCTGGAAAACAGTGTAGAGATCCTCAAAAAAATTAAAAATAGAACTGCCCTATGACCCAGCAATTGCACTACTAGGAATTTATCTAAAGGGATACAGGAGTGCTGTTTCAAAGGGGCACATGCACACCAATGTTTATAGCAGTGCTATCAACAATAGTCAAAGTATGGAAAGAGCCCAAATGTCCATCAGCTGATGAATGTGTATGTGTGTGTGTGTGTGTGTGTGTGTGTGTGTGTGTGTACATACATACCTTGGAATACTACTTGGTGATGAAAAAGAATCCAAATCTTGCATTTGCAACAACATGGATAGAACTAGAGGGATTTATGCTGAGTGAAATAAGTCAGAGAAAAGAGAAAGACAGATATATGTTTTCATTCATATGTGGGATTTGAGAAACTTAACAGAAGACCATAGAGGAAGGGAAGGAAAAATAAGTTACAAACAGAGAGGGAGGCTAACCATAGAGACTTTTAAATACAGCAAACAAACTGAGGGTTGACAGGGGTAGAGGTTTGTGGCTGTGGGGAAAATGAGTGATGGGCATTGAGAAGGGCACTTGTTGGGATGAGCACTGGGTATTATATGTAAGTGATGAATCACTGGGTTCTACTCCTAAAGCTAAGACTACACTGCATGTTAGCTAAGTTAACAATAAATTGTTTTAAAAAAAAAAAAAAAAGAACCATGATACTATGAAATGTGATCAGTATTTGTTCTGTATGAAGATAAAATTGAAAGGTGAATACTTCAATATTTGTTATAATAGCTATTTATTAGACAGATATCTTAGACAAGCTAATGTATTTAATTATTTTTCAGTGGATGAATGGCAGTCTTAGGAGCTGTGTTTCACAAGGGGCAAGTCCCAAGAGAGCAGAGCAGATGGGCAAAGACAGCATCAGTGGAGCGACATCATAAAATGTACAATATTGGATGTTAGAGAGACAAATAAGGTTAGTTAGAGACAGGTTTCATGTCATCAACTCAAAAGGTGGAGAAGCTTTCAAACAAACAAAAATGCATAAATGATACCTTCTGTTCTTTTTTAATCCATCAGATCTTTAAGTAACAATTTATAAGCAAATCCTTTAACACTGTTCTAAATCTACACAATTCATTTTAAAAAATTATTGGACAATAACAGAAAAAAGTGAAAAATATATAAATGTACAGATCAAAGGATCATCAAGAAGCAAACACCTTCTAAACACCATGCCAAGACCAATGGAAGCCTCTCTTGATCCCCCTTAATTCATACTGCCTACTTCCTATAAAGTTAGTCATTACCCTGAGTCTAATACTGTTTTTACATTTTACATAAATGGACACAGTATGTGTTGTTTTTTTTCTGGTTTCTTTGACTAATATTTGTGTGTGTGTGTCAGAATCACTTACATTGTTGTGTGTAGATGTAGTTTATTTGAAACACATGCTTGAATGTACTACATTTATTTATTAATTTGCCCTTGATAAACATTTTTGTTCTTTCCAGTTCTATTTCCATTCTAAAAATTGGTTCTAATAATTAGAATTTCCATTCTAAATAATGATTCCATATGCATTCTTCTTTATGTCTCTTGGTGCATATAAGCACACATCACTGTTGGGTTTATATCTCAGAGTGAAATTACTGGATCACATAATATTCAAATATTCAACTTTAGTACAAAAAGTCAAGCAGATTTTCAAAAGCAGTACCAATTTACACTCTCATCAGCAATGTATTTAGGTCTGGTTTTCTTTTCTTCTATATGGTACTTAAAGAGAGTCTGGAATCTTTAGTTTGATATCTTATATCAGATTTGAAACAGTCTTTGTTGTTACAGCTCCAATTTTTCCTCCAAATCTCCTAGTCATCTCCAGGACTTCAATTTCATGGATCCTGTATGTCTTTTGGACTATCTCTATTTTGCTTAACAGTTCCTTTTTTATTCTTTTCCTATTGTGTTTTACTGTAAGTATCAAGGAGAAACAAGTCTGTACCTTCAACACTTTACTTGGAAATCTTCTCAGCTAAATATCCAAATTCATCATTGACAAGTTCTACTTTATAGTCAACAATAGGACACAATTTAGCCAAGTTTTCTGCTGCTTATAACAAGGATCACCTTTCCTCCAATGTTCAATAACACGTTCCTTATTTCTTCTGTTACCAGAAGTATAGTTTAAAAAAAATTTTTTTTTGATGTTTATTCGTTTTTGAGAGAGAGAGCCAACACAAGTGGGGGAGGGCAGAGACAGAGAGAGGGAGACACAGAATCTGAAAGAGGCTCCAGGCTCTGAGAGCCTGACACAGGGCTCAAACTCGGAAATGGTGAGATCATGACCTGAGCCGAAGTCAGACACTTAACCGACAGCCATCCAGGGGCCCCCAGAAGTACCTTTAATATTCATATTTCTACCAATATTCTGTTCATGATATTATGTGTATTCTCTAAGATGACAGAGGCTTTCTCTACCATGCTCCTCACTTTCATTTGGACCCTCATCGGAATTGCCTTTGATGTCCATATTTCTACTGACTGTATCTTCAAGGCAATCCAGGATGTTTCTATCATGCACTTCAAAATTCTAGCCTCTACCTGTTACCCATTTCCAAAGGCATTTCCTCTTTTTTTAGGTATGTGTTACAGTATTAACTCACTTCTGGTACCAAAATCTATGTTTGTTTTCAAAGTTTACCATAAAAATGATTAAAATCAAATGAATTAAAACAGCAGGAATTTATTTTCTCACAGTTCTGGGAGTCAGAAATCTGAAATCAAGAGTTTGACAGGGGCATACTTGCTCCAAAAACTCTAGGAGACACTCTTTCCTTGCCTCTTCCAGTTCCTGGTGGCTCCTGGTGTTCCTGAGCTTGTGGTAGCATAACTCCAATCTCTGTCTCTGTCTTCACATGGACTTCTTTGTGTGTTTCTGTCTTCTCTTCTTCTTCTTCTTCTTTTTTTTTTAAATATTAGTCATTGGACTTAGGACCTATCCTAATTAAGTATGACCTTAACTAATTACATCTGCAATGACCCTAGTTCCAAATAAGTTCGTATTTTGAGGTTGTAAGTGCTCATGAATTTTCAGTGGACATTATTCAATGCTCCACACTAATGTCTTTGAAAAGAAAAAGGTAGTCTGCATTGTCTGAATAACCTAGTCTGCCAATCTTGGCAGTGAAAGTCTATGAAAAGTTTCTAAATCAAGTAATTTTAACTCATAATAGTTCACTAGGGCCCCACATTTTGAGAGATCTTATATTTCTTCGATAAAACCATTGTGATTAGATTGTCTGCGATTAAAGAAAACATGGATGGACTATTCTTGCCAAGTTTTATTATGAGGTTAATGCTTGCTTTGAAATGTGAATTTGGAAGATTCCTTTTTCAAAGTTATGGTTCAAATTTAATAGCACAGAAATTATCTACACCTTGAAGGCTTGCTAGCTATTATGGACTGAATGTTTGTATGCTCCCCCCCACCCTCCAGTATGATAATATTTGGAGATGGGGGCTTTGAGAGGTACTTAGGTTTAGATGAGATCATGGGGGTAGAGCCCCCGTGATGAGATTAGTGTCATAAGAAAAAGAGAGGCCAGAGCTTGCTCCCTCACAAGTGAGGATGGCCTCCATCTGCAAGCCAGGAAAAGGATTCTCACTAGGGACTGAATCTGTTGGTACCTTAAGTTTGGACCCATGAATGCTTTTATATATTTATAGATGTTATTGAAGACCAACAAAAGTAGTTTGCTTTCTGTAGATGAGTAATACACTTTCACTGTCTTATCTTGTGGATACATCAGTTCTGCAGCCCTATTACAGGGTACTTGATTTATTCCAAAGAAATTCATGTTGGTCAATTGCATGGATGGTATTATGCTGATTGAACATAGTAAGAAAGAAGAAACTAGTTAGGACATAGGTAAGATAATTATACGTCAGATGTTGAGAAATGAATCTGACCAAAAAAAGGTTTCTACCACTTTAAATTTCTAGGGTTCCAGTGGTCTGGTACATGTCAAGATAGCACTTTCAAAGAGAAGAACAGATTATTGCATTTGGTTCCTCTTATCACAAAGATGATTTCTACTATGTGAGCCTCTTTGGATTTTGGAGGCAATATTTACCTCATCTGTGTGCTACTCTGATCCATTTACTGAGCAACTTGAAAAGCTGCTAGTTTTGGGCAGGGTCCTGCAACAGGTCTGGAATGCCACACAAATTGTTCGTCAACTAAGATGTATAACCTAGTAGATCTGTTGGTGCTTGAAGCAAATTACCATGCTACCTCAGTTAGCCATCATGAACTGGGTCTTATCTGATCAACAGAGCTATAAGATCGCATATGCATAGCAGCATTTCATCATCAAATGGAAACCATGACCAGTTGGATCTAAGCAGGTCCTGAAAGTGTAAATTGCATGTCCATGTTCTATTCTCCCCTCTCAACCTGCACCTATGGTATGGAGCATTCCCTATGACAAGTTAACTAAGAAAAACATATTTGAGTCTGGTTTACAGATGGCTCTGTATAAAATGCTATCAACCTTCCAAAGTAGAAAGTGGTAATACTTAAGTCTCACTTGGGATTGATCCTAAAGGACATTGGTGAAGGATAATATGGTGTGATTTCCTACTATTTTCCCTAGTTATCCACTAGTAAAATTATGACATCCCATCTCTGCAACTGTGGTTTTGCTGATCTAGAAGTCATAATTTCAAGGGAAGAATGCTCTATTACTCTATTATCTTGGGTGGTTGATTTTGATTAGCAAGGGGAAATTGGGATACTGCAACTCAATGAGCGCAAGGAGGAGTGATTATGTCTTGAATGCGTGAGATTCCCCTAGAGCATTTCCTTACTATTCCTTTTCTTGTGGAATTCCTCCTTCAGTTTCCGTATTCCTGAACTAGGTTTATATCTAATTCTGTGACAAAGGGCTCTAGAAACAGGGTGGCTCTCTCCTCATGGGTTCCACCCATCCCTATAGGTTCTAACATATCTTTGCTTCTGCACTTCATGTTCCTCTTCCCTTATTGACTGCCTCCCCTGTTGACTTCAGACTGCAATAAGACAATACATAATGTCAATTGCTTAAAATAAATTCTTTATTATCCATGTATATTTCCTAGATTTTCTGTTTCTCTGGCCAAACCCTGATTAACTTGATCTAACTTTTCTGTTCTGACTCCTCTCTCCTGGCCTGGTCCTGCTTTTGTTCACATTCTTTAGGGGTTTAGCATTGACCCTCTTCTCCTTCATACACTTTCCTTCATACACATTCATCATGGAGAAGCTCATCTGTTCCCAACAACTAACCTATATCTCCTTTCCTTTTGTAGTGTAATTACCTCTAAGATCAAACTTCTCTTTTGAACTGAAGAGTGATGTTTCTGACAGCCTTCAGAGTATCTCTAATTGGATATTTCATAGGTACCCAAAACTTAACATTTCCAAAGATTAATTTATAATCTTGATCTTGGTTAGGACACTATATACCCAGTAACCTAAGTCATATATCAGTGTCTATTATAGCATATATCATAAAACTTGGTAATAATTATACCCCTAGCTCCACTAGACTTGAAGATGTTGAAGAAAGACAGCAGTGTTATTCTTCTTATCCTAAGCACACAGCATGAGGAGCAATACATAGTGGGCACTTAATATATGTTTACTGAATGAATAAATGGTGGGGCCTTTGGGTGCCTCAGTAGGTTAAGCATTGACTCTTGATTCTGGCTCAAGTCACTATCTCACAGTTCATGGGTTTAAGCCCTGCATGGGGCTCTGTGCTGACTATGCAGAGCCTGTTTGGGATTCTTTCTCTCCCTCTCTCTCTGCCCCTCCCCTGCTTGTGCATGTGCATGCTCTCTCTCTCTCTCTCTCAAGATAAATAAACATTAAAAATATGAGTGAATAAATGGATTCATAGAGAAGATAAAAATTTCAGAGAGATAATAAATAACAAACAACACTGAAGAAGAATAGAACATAGCTATTCTAAATAATTTCTAATGTGAAGATCTAAGTTTATGGTATGATTTTCCAAAAATTATAAATATGCAGTTTTACTAAAATATTATTTGATCAGAAAGTGTGAGTGAAAATACCAGTTTAAAATTTTTTTTTTTAATGTTTTATTTATTTCTAGGAGAGAGAGAGGGAGAGAGACAGCGTGAGCAGGGGAGGGTCAGAGAGAGAGGGAGTCACAGACTCTGAAACAGGCTCCAGGCTCTGAGCTGGCAGTCAGCACAGAGCCCGACGCGGGGCCCGAACCCACGAACCGCGAGATCATGACCTAAGGGAAAGTCGGACGCTTAACCGACTAAGCCACCCAGGTGCCCCGAAAATACCAGTTTTAAATTGTTAGAGTTTCTTTACTTTTTAGTATTCATTGAATTTTGTACATAAAGTTCTTCAGGTATTTTAGGCTAATGACAGTATTTGAAGCTTTGAGATGTATAACAGTGGAAGTAAACTTCCATAAACCAAAATATGTTTTCATTTTTCTAATAGAAATTTTATAATTAAATACAGTTTATGCTAAGTAACCATAATACTAGTGGAAGAACATTTATTTTTAGATTAAGGATAGCTACAAAATCTTCATTAACAAGAGAAGCTATAATTTGTATTTGTGTTATCAGAAAAAACAACCACAGTTGTCAATTTATCTACCAGAAAAATAATTAAATGCCTAAATGCAAGCAGAGAAAAAAAATATAAGATTCTGCCTTCAACTTGCATTAATGTAATTGTATTCCATGGCTCACTTATCAAATTATTCCTCTCTAAAGAAGCTATTTCTTTACTGTCACACATTAATAATAACAACACATAATCACTATACCTTCCAGAATTTTCTAGGCTCGAATTTTCAGGGAAACTATGCAAGAAAAATAATTTTTGGAGGGCGCTATTGATATAACTGCTTAGACTTTTCTAAAGCTATTCACAGTACAACTTACATTCAATTTAGACAACCACTATGTATACATTTTTGTATTTTGTTTATTTTTTTTAATGTTTTATTTATTTCTAGGAGAGAGAGAGAGAGAGACAGCATGAGCAGGGGAGGGTCAGAGAGGGAGTCACAGACTGAAACAGGCTCCAGGCTCTGAGCTGGCAGTCAGCACAGAGCCCGATGCGGGGCTCAAACCCACCAACTGCAAGATCATGACCCAAGCGAAAGTCGGACGCTTAACCGACTAAGCCACCCAGGCGCCCCTGTATTTTAAAATAATTCACAAAACTAAATCAAACAAAGTCAGAGTCTTTCATCCAAAGGTGATGGTTGTTTTAACAGTATTTACACTACTTTTATTTGATTCGAGTCAACTCCATCCACCAATGGCTATACTCACAATTCTTTTTAGTCATACCTCCTTCTTTCTCTAGATTTAATTTCAGTCACCTTGATCCTGTCAGGCTTTGATGAGAGAGCTACACTCTTATCTCTTTGTCCAGACTTTCAAATTGTTCAGTTGAGAGGATTTACTGAGACACCTTAATTTATTGAGATGTTTCAATAAAGGTGTGAGGGCTATACTCCTCATTGGGTTGTTATCTTGAGATTTTAATTGATCTTTTTGGCTAAACATCAGTCTCAGTTTTATCTTATACAGGTAGAGATAATATCAGCTATATCTTCTAACTCTACAAGTCTCTGAATTTCTAGATCTCCATTCCTTGTCACCGCAGCTTTCAAACCGAACAATTATTTTCTGAGCCCACTTCTTTATTGTACATACTTATAAACTGTTGCCAATAGTACCCGACAGATGTGGCTAACATACCCTTTGCCTGCCATTTCGCTGAAATCTGTGAGTTTATGAGGGTCATTAACTGCCTTCCAATTGAGAACAATTTCATCAAATGTTCTAGCACTGTATAACTTAAATTGCCATTCGTCTACTCTCTGGTAAGTTACCTTGTTACTTGTTGATGTTACCTGAATCCAATGCCACATATTTTAGGATTTTTATTATGGTAATATAATAAAAACTGCCACCTCACTTTCAATGCCAAATTCTTTATTAAAGTAGGTTAAGTTAGGCTGCAGTAACAAACTATTCTCAAATCTGGTGACTCGCAGCACTAAAGTTTTATTTCTCATTCTCAGTATGAGTTCATTGTATGTCAGCAATGTCTCTGCTCCAAGTAATTTTCATCCTGACACCTAAGCCTCTATCTAAACACTGTAGATCTTGTGGTAGACAGAAAAGAAAGAACATGGCAGATTTTGGCTCTTAAAGCTTCTGCTTGTGCATGACACAGGTTATATGTTTCCCATTTCATTTGCTAATAAAGCAAATCATCCTAACAATCCTGACATTGAGGCAAGTGAGTGATACCTCTTTCAGGGAGAGGCAACAGGTATTTGTATACAATAAAATCTACCACACATACCAAAACTACTTCTAAAAGCCAAAATATATTTTTTATATATCCTCCACTCTGACTTCTTTTCCTTGAATGTCTCTATTCTTTCAATCATTGATTAAAATAGAGGCCACAGACTCTTTCCTCTAACTTTAATATGCATAATTCAAACTTTTGTAATTTGACATTCTGGTTAATATATAATGATATTTATATTTTGCCACCCTAATTTGTTAATATTTCCAAAGGCATCACTTATCTACCTATGTTTTTGTCACATCCAGAACTAGATCAATGACAAAAAAGTGAGCCACTAGATTTTACTTTCTTATTAACAGTGGTATTCACGTATACTTATTTTATTATAACTTATTAAAAATAAAATATTGAAGGGTGCCTGGATGGCTCAGTTGGTTAAGCATCCGACTTTGGATCAGGTCATAATCCTGTAATTCGTGAGTTTGAGCCCCATGTTGGGCTCTGTGCTGACAGTTCAGAGCCTGGAGCCTGCTTCAAATCTGTTACTCCCTCTCTCTCTCTGCCCCTTCCCTGCTCATGCTCTCGCTCTGTCTCTCAAGAAATAAATGATGGACAAAAAAATTAAAAGGAAAGAAAAGAAAATATGGCAAGAAATCTTCCTCCTAATTCTTTGCTGAAAGTCCACCTACACTTATTGCTGTTAGGTTTCTGGGTTCACGTTTATGTATTTTCCATGATTTTTGTGTGGATTTAAGAAATATAGCCATATTCCTCACCACCGTTTATAAAGTCAATGTCAAAGAGTTTATAAACTCTTTCATCTCATTTTCTTTTCTCCTTTGATATGGATCAGCCGCATTGGCTTTGAGTTTGGTCTTTTTTTATCTCAAAGCCATTGCTTTTGACAATTGGAACATATTTCATCAATATCATCACCAGGTTACCTCCTTATTTAAGTTTCAGCTCAAATTTTACCTCCTCAGAGGGACCTTCCTTGTCTATTCTCACTAAAGTAACATTCTTTCCTCCAGTCCTGCATGTCCTTCTCCCTTATTTTATATTTTAAAATATAAGTAAAATACTGTATATAAAGGTATATATACTTAAATTTTATATAATTTAATATTTATATTATATATAAGTATGTACCATNCATATTTAATATGAATTCATACTTAATATTTTATATATATACTTAATATGAATTCATACTTAATATTACATATACACTTAATATTTTATATACTTTAATATTTTATACAATTTATTATTTACATTACACATATATATATATTTAAGTAGGCTCCATGCAACATGGGGCTTGAATTCATGACCCTAGGATCAAGACCTAAGCAGAGATCTAGAGACAGATGCTCAATCAACTGAACCACCCATATGTCCCTCTTATTATTATATTTTACTGGTTTATCACTATCCAAAATTATCTTAACTGTTTATGGTTTCTTTTTTCAATTTCCATTTAATCTTCTTTAGGACAAAACAATGTTTTCATTCAAGGCTTTCTCCCAGATTAGAAGACTCAGTAAGTACTTAGGATAAAATTTACTGAATGAATGAATGAAACACCAGTTTTCCTAAGCTTCATGACCTATCATCTTAATTACCATTTATCTTTTTTCTTTTCCACCTTGTTGGCCTTATTTCCTCTACTAAACATTGCATGTTGGAATTCTCAGCTCCACGTCCTTTGTCTCTTTTGTTACCTTCTACTTCTCTCCCTAAGCAATCTCATTCAGTCATATGGTGTCATTTCCCATCAATAAACCGAGTCCTAAATATATCTGTGTAGCTGGTCAAAACTGAGCCTCTGAAATTATCCTGGGCTGCTTCTCCTCACTTCTCCATATTCAACCAATCACCAAGTCCTTGTTGGTGCTGCCTCTTAAATATCTCCGCAATGGTTTCTTCATCATCACATTTCCCACACTGGTCAAAGCTACTATTTGTATTTATCTTACAAAGACTACTACAGCGGCCCTTGACCAGTCCCTCCCTCTTCATGCCTATCTCCTTTAATCCAATCTTTGTAGACAAAGCAATCACTGAAAACTAAAGCAACCCCCCTACCCCCCCGCATAACTTCCTAAGGGTCTCAGCATTAAACCCTTGATGTACTACTGGCACAGCAGATCCGATTCCCACCTTTCACTCTCTCCCTTTTCCAAGTTACCACCACACCAGACCTCCTACATTTCCTCAAAGGGTATTTCTAGTTTCAGACTGTCACTTATTAGCACTATTTGTACAGCAGCATTATCCGTTTTCACTTGTTTGCTTCTCCTTTAGGTCTCACGTTGCTTTTTTCAGACTCCTTTTCCTAGTCTTCCAGTCCCAAACACTTGTGATTTGATTGTTTAAACTACGCAGGAAATTGGAGAGGGTTCAGATTGTCCCCAGAGGCCCTAAACGCCTGTCTCACGTTAAGACTTTCGGTTGTAAAAACAAACAAAACAAAATTTAAGAAGAACATAACAGATACATGAAAATTATGTTAGAGTACTGGAAAAACTGTATGTAGGAACACGACCACTGAAAGCATTTTAAAAATCAACTGTGGGGCGCCTGGGTGGCTTAGTCGGTTAAGCGTCCGACTTTCGCTTAGGTCATGATCTCACGGTTCGTGGGTTCGAGCCCCGCGTCGGGCTCTGTACTGACTGCCTGGCGCCCGGAGCCTGTTTCAGTCTGTGACTCCCTCTCTCTCTCACCCTCCCCTGCTCGCGCTGTCTCTCTCTCTCCTAAAAATGAATAAAACATTTAAAAAATAAATAAAAATCAATTTTGGGTCCGGGGAGAATGTAGACTGGCATGGCAATGAACATTAAATCGAGGGCCAAGACCCGGGGAATCTAAAGCTTACGCTGACAAAAGACTTTTGCCATCTGTAAGTCATTTAAAAGCTTTTAACTTCTGCCTATATGCGACAATCTAAGACAGGAAGCAGCTGCAGTCTTTTTAAACCGCAGTCGCTGACCTTAGCAGCAAGAGACTCGACCTGCCCTCTCAGCGCCGGGCGCCGGGCGCCGCGCGGCTCCCTCAGCGCCTGTGAAGAACTGCAGGCGCGCGCCGAGCACGCGCGCCCCCAGAGCCTCTACGCGCGGCCCGCTCGCAGGAGCTTACCAAGAAGACCCCGCCCACCCTCTTTCTCAATGAGTGTCTTCCCGAGAAAGTGCCTGTTTAGTCAATGAAAGTGTTCCAGTTTCAACGAAAAAATTTACCGCTCAGAAGAATATATAGGACAGGATTGAGAATGCTGCGTTTGGGACTGGAACGTAAGGGTCTGGCTAGGTCAGGGCGGATGCGTGAGTTTCTTGATCAAAGCAGGCACTGTTAAGGACAGCCGCATCCGGGCGCTCTTGCCGCAAGCTGCCCTCCGCGCCAGGGGTCCTTAGGTAGGAGGTTCTGGGTGACTTTGGACGTCCGTTCATCCAAGGTGTAAGTGCTGATTACTGCTGGGCCTTCCAGGTTTGATCTTTTCTGCTCCTGAAGCCGAGGCCCCTGCCGCAGCCATGCTACTCAAGATGTTCAGTCAGGCCAAGAAGCACCCGAGCGTAAGTTCGTGACACCTTTTGCAGTGTTTTCACTTGTCCATCCTGTGTCCAGCTGCGGTGCCTCAGTTCCCTAGGGACTTTCCTCCTTGACGATCATAAGCAGGTTCTCGGGGCTGGACCTTGGCTCACTTGTGATTTTCTCTTACTTCGCCCCCAAGCCCTTGAGTTCTGACTTTCCACGCCATGCATTCAGGGTTTTGGGCTGGCCGGCGGAAGATGAGGGATACCTTAGAGGAAAATAAACTAGTGAATGTTGAAACAGTCTGGTGGTTGCACCCTCTTGTAAGTTGGCCCGACCCGGGGATAATGGTGCGCCGTGGGGGTTAGAGACAGCAGGTCAGGTTTCCTATTTGTTATGTTATGCCAGCTCTTAAAGATCTCGTACTGCACTGCCACACCAGGCCTGTGGCAGATACAAAGGCCTGTAATCTTGGAATCCTCAGTTTGCTTGACAGCTTTAGATTTTGCGAGAGTTTGGTAGTGCCGAGGTGAATCAGAATTAAGTTTTTCTGTGTCTTAATTTTTCCCCCAGCACATCAGCGTGCTATAGTCCTAAAACCCAGTTCCTCAGTCTTTATCTTAAACCCATTACCTAACTACGCATTAAGCATGGTGGTAATATGTCTTCAGAGATTTATGCCTGTGACCGATGTTTGTCACAGGTATGTTTCTGTTTCGTCTCTTTATTTCACAGAATTTATGTTTTTCGGTGAAAAAGAAGGCAGGCCAAGAAGTTGTTTTACAAGCCTTGAGATAAAGGAAGCTGCGAAATTTAATGAGAACGTGTATAAATATTAGGTAGAGAAGACTTGATATCTGGAAATTTAAAAATTTGAGTATAATTTTTTTCCACACTAAACCAGAATGGTCTTCATGTCTTATCATGTCTCCGTTTTTCAACACAGTTATAAGAAGTCTTACCCCAATATAAGGTCTACCTTTATTCAAATTTTAAAAGATCAAAATATAGCAATCTGAGACCTGAGAATCATTGTGTAGGAATTACTCTAGCCTTTCTTTTATCAAAATCTAGGTATTTGAAGCTGGCTGTTAATTCGTGTCTATTTTGTGTTTGGTTCTAGTTGATCCCCCTCTTCATATTTATTGGAGCGGGAGGCACTGGAGCAGCACTGTATGTCTTGCGTCTGGCATTGTTCAATCCAGATGTCAGGTAAGTGCTTAAAAATGTTTAGAACATAGATGGTTTATGAAGCTGCTTTGGGAGCCAGTGTTTAGGGAAGCAACATCGAGTACTAGAAAGCCTAAGTTTTATAGTCATATCTAAGAAGTGGAGAGCCTTTTGTCATTTTCTTTCCCTGGTTCATAAAATTGTCTAAATTTCTTTGAGTCTCATTTTTCTCATCCATAGAGTAAAACTGCGCATTATTTGGAGTCTTGTGAGAATTGAGATAACTATTTTTATAAACTACTTAATCAGAGTTGCTGATACACATAAATGTTTTTTTGTTTGCTTTTCTTCAATAGGGAATGTTTCTTTTTGAAGAGAATCAACAGGCAACAAAAAAGTTGATTTATTGTTATTCTCTACTTTAATATATAACACTTCTTAAATGAAAGCCAAGTTAATTATTTTAAATTTTCATGTTTTTGTTTATTTTTGAAAGAGAGGGCATGCACATGAGCAGAAGGTCAGAGAGGGAGAAAGAACGTGAACCAGGCTCCAGGCTCTGAGCTGTCAGCACAGACCCTGATGCTGCACTTGAACCCATGAACCGTGAGATAATGACCTGAGCTAAAGTCAGCACTTAACTGACTAAGCCACCTAAGCATCCCAAAAGCCAAGTTTATGGTTTCCCATGAGAGGGATAGGGACAAATAAACTGCCCAAGAGGTTCTCTGTTCTACTCTTTTTTCTAATTAATTACATGGGATTGTTAAATAATAGAACCTTCCTCTGTTTCAACTCTTAAGGAAAACGACATTGTACTTCATCTAATAGAAAATGAGATCTATTCAATATATTAGCTCCTTAGGAAATGTAAAACTATTTTGAATTGTGTTTTATTACTATAGCAGTTATAATGTTTGTTTCTTTTAGTTGGGATAGGAAGAATAACCCAGAACCCTGGAACAAACTGGGTCCCAATGATCAATACAAGGTAAGCTACAAAATTGTTTCAGAATTACTAGAAAGTGTATTTTAATACATTTTCTCATAATGTAGTTTTGTTTTGAAATTGGATATACATGTAAAATTCTATTATAATGAACTTTGAGGAGGAAGTGCCAGATTGTTTTGTGAAATTAAAATGACATATTTCCCTAGCAGATATTTTCTTCTAAGTATTTTTTATTCACAGATCTTAGACTCTGGATGTGAAATTAAGATAATGTTTTCATTCTACTGATTTGACTGAGGGAAAAAGAGGTAGTAGAGCTATCACATACCATTTTCTTAGATCTTGAATAGTCTAGTGTAGTATTTGTAAACTTCCGTGTACATAGTTCTCAACTGGAGAGGTGGTTAAAACACATGTTGTTCAGCTCCATGCACTTAGATTCTTATTTAGTTGGTCTGTTGTGGAGACTAAGAATTTTAATTTCTAACAGTTTCAGATGATGCTGATGCTGCTGGTCCATGGACCACACTTTGAGTAGCACTATTTCAGTGGATAATTTGGTTGACTGTTCTTTCTTGTTGGTATGGTGGAAATATTTCAAGTGAAGGTAATTAGAAATGAAATCGGTTGAAACTTAAATTTTACCATGAATCTTTTACTAAACTTTTTAATATCTTTCCTGAAAAGTAGTTTGTGGAACTACTCTTTCATAGAATGAGTTCATAGACAGACCATTTATTCTGTTGAGATACTGGCATATAAAATTATGTAAGTTTAAAGTATACAAGGTGTTGGTTTGATAAATTTATATATTGTAATATGATTACTATAGTACCATAAGCTAACACTTCTGTCCTTTCACATAATTACTGTTGTGTTTGTGTGTGTGTGTGTGTGTGTTGAGAACAATTAAGATCTAGTCTCTTAGCAGCTTTGAAGTTTATAATGCAGTATTGTTGACTATAATTCCTATGTTGTGTATTCAGTCTCCAGAATTTATTTACTAGCTGCAAGTTTGTACTCTTAAACAACATCTCCCAATTCCCCCACCCCTTGCTCCTGGTAACCACTATTCTACTTTTGTACATTTAAGCTTTTTTAGATTCCACATATAAGTGATATCATGCAGTATTTATCTTTCCATGTGTGACTGACTGACTTAGTATAATGCTCTTAAGGTCCATCTGTGTTATAAATCTGAGACCATTTATTAATTGCCTAAATATAACCTTGTGTATAAAAATTTTGCATACAGAGACTAACTCTGGAAATGTTAAAACCAAGGCAGTTTTATTCAGATATAATTCACATTTCATACAACTTAACGATTTAAGGTGTATATATAACTCACCACATGCACTTTCCAGCATACTTGGCTGCTTCATCAAAAGAAATAACAATATGCTTAAGCATTCTCAAGAAGGGGTGCTCTGACCAGGACACATTAGCAGCTCTACATCCTTGATGAAGATGGATGCTATTATTACTGATGAGAGCAACTTTTAAGATAATTATCGCCTTTTGCTGTTTCCAAGCTTTCCACTTAATTGTCTGATCATAATTTGGCTCCCAGTTCTGAGTGGATCTCCCTATAAGAAAAATGGTCTGTCAAAGCTGAAATGAGCCATCTAACCTGTGTATTACATCAAAAAAAAAAAAAGATAAATGTTCATCCTGATTTATTTTTCGTCTTTTCAGTTTAAGCACCTTCTAGAGAAAATGATTCCACATCTAATAAACTTTAAAAAAGAAAAAAACAAAACAAAACCAAAAACAGGCTTTGGTCCTTCACCAAATTGTGTATTAGTCTCTGGGTAGGTGTAGTTCAAAAAGCTCTTCAAGTGATTCTGATAATGAAGGCAAATTACCAGTGTCCTGGAACATGATAATACATGTCAGTATGAGGACATGGAAGTTGGAAATGGAATGTTGCTGCAACAAAAATCTAATTTGTTTGGCATGAATGGGATGAGTAGCTATGACACTGATTTCAAGACTGGAAAGATAAACCATTAGATAATGGCAAAATATTTGATAAAGTATCACCTGCTGTAACTTAGAAGGTAGACCATGTGCCTAAAGAAGTTTGTGATAGAAAAAGATTTTGGAAAACAGGATGTTAGTAGACTGTTATTGACTCTATTTGCCAAGAGATGAACTTGTAGAAAAATTGGGCAATTTGCATTCAGAAATGAAAGGGAACCAAGTTCAGAAAATAAGCCCAGAGCGAATGAAGCCGGCTAGTGCTTCTGAACACAGTGAAGTAAACTAGATTATTTTATCACTCACTACTCATTAAGAAAATTGGGGTGTGTGTGTGTGTGTGTGTGTGTTTTGTTAATGACTTGTTAACATCAGGTTTAGTCTCACAACTCTGGAAAATCTTGATGAAGACATGATATCTCCCATCACTGAGCCAGTGTGTGGTTCCTCCATTGTTCTTTGTCATCTGTCCTGAGACCAAAATAGACAATTAAGGGTTATTCATTCAGCCCAGATTTGCAATGAAGAGAACATGAAGCAGTCAGCTTACAAATGACATATAATGTGAGTGAAACGTGAATCTTTGTTGTTGTAAAGCACTAAGTTTTGGGGATTGTTTGTGCCCCTTTGCAAATCTAGCCAAATGTAGACAGAGAGGACTAAAATAAAATAGGATTTAAGCATTAAAGACCCAGCAATCCTTCTCAATTGATTAAATGTCCCAAAGCCACAATCTGAATATTTTGTGCCTTCCCAACTATTGTTCCAGAGACCTTCAAGGTAGCCACCATTAAATTGGGAAAAAGAATGAGGCATGGAAGCTGAAAAATAAAATAGGTTTGATAATTACTTTGTTACTTCAGCAGAATTTTGATGTGGGCACATGGAACTGAATAGAAGCAAATACATCAGAAGCCTGCTTAGTTTTGAGAAAATTGGCAAAGATATTATGACCTTTCCACCCTGCATGAGTATAGGGGCTTGATCCTGCTTCTCATTCATTGGGGAATCCTATAACTTGATCTTCAATTTGCTACTTTTATAAAGTAAGAATGAGTAAGGCCATGGTAGTTAAACGTAAAGCATTGTGCCCAGTGTCTGGCATTCTTTGGAAGAAACCAGTGTTTATTTTCTTGACATAGAGCTTGTAGTTCTTTTATAGATATTCTCTCTAATTTTGTCAATAGTGTTTAGGATAGCACACAATTAGTTTCTTTTAAAAAAAACTCTAGATGCATTTGCTTCTTAAAACTGTCAGAACAAAGATTATTGCTCTATGGGTTATTTGTACTTACTGTCTCTGCAACTTTGTGTTTATCTCCAGGATAAACTTTACAACTTGAGAATTTTCCTTTTTTTCAAAACTAGTAAAATAAGAACTTTTCAGTAGAGATAAAGAAGTTAGGGTATGTTTGGGAAAATAAATAAAAGGGTTTGAAGAAATAATAGATACAAATTTATGGCTGCTTAAAATCCCTGAAGAAAATGTTGATTTTGCAGTTTTAGTTCTTTTGGAGTTAAATAATGTAATCCTCAAGTAATTTTAACAACCTCTTCAGTGTTCTCTGGCACAGGAATGAGTAAACTATTTAAGAACTTTCATACCAGAAGTGGTGAGATGATCAGATTTTGATGCAATCTGGCTTAAGAAATTAAGGGAACATACTAACACTGTTCTGAGGTAGATTGAATGTTTTTACCTTACCAAAATCATTAATAAAGGACTGGAATTTCAGTATCTTTCTTTGGATGACTTTTATATTCTTAAATATTTGTAGTAAAAAATTCATGTCTGTAATTGTTACTATAGGAAGCTGAATAAAAGTAATTCTAAAGCTTCTGTACCATCTCTTTGTATTTGATGGATTATCTAAAATATCTTTCTTCTTTTCCAAGTTCTACTCCGTGAATGTAGATTACAGCAAACTGAAGAAAGAAGGCCCAGACTTCTAAATGAAATGTTTCACTATAAAGCTGCTTAAAATGAAGGTCTTCCAGAAGCCATCCGCACAATTTTCCACTTATTCAGGAAATATTTCCCCTCTGAATGCATGAAATCATGTTGATGTGTTATGTTGGGATTTACACTGACTAATAAATAAATACCTGAAACTTGATATGTGTCACTTTTTAATGCTGAAAATCTGCTTTGAACTTTATAACTAGGGTAGGAAATTAACTTAGAATTTAAGGAATTTTTTGAATTTCCATCTGTTTATAATTTGAAAATATGACCTGCTCAAAACACTTTTCACTTTTTGTATAGGCCCTTGGTAACTTCTCTAGAGTTTATTTAACAACTGAAAGTAGAAATTATGCAAAGACAGATTGGAAGAGTATTCAAGTGTCTGGCATTGGCAGAGTGGAAACTCAGGATTTCTGCTACTGACAGATGTCGAAGTATGCAGTTGTAAATGATTTTTACCATGGCAATCTTTTTGCTAAAGATTTTCAAGGTTATTAGAAATTGTAGTTGGATCTGAGCTAGTGGCATAAATGGCCATTTATGCTTTTAGTGTGCTGTTGTAATCACACAACAGGCTGCTTTGTCAGTTCCTTACCTTACTGAAGTTACGAAGCAAAGTTGCGTTTAAATACTGAGGTCTTGGGTTAGCGTTGATGTATATTTGATGAGTTGCAGTTTTCAGAATTTGCAGATGATTCCCAGTAGACCTTTGGAAAAAAAGGGAACCAAGCAAAGATTATTAAATTTCACTTTGAATTTTATTAACTCAGCCTGAGCAGGTTTTACTCTTATCACTTTACTAAAAATGCTTCTGTTTAAGTGACCTCATGTTTCTAAATTCAAAAGTCAGTACTCACTTTGACCTAACACTTAACAGCTGACATAACCTCCTTGAAACATTCTCATCCTGTAGTCTCTAGAACAATATACTCTGTTTTCCTTTTACATCAGTGGCTTTTCTACTTGGTTTCTTAGTGGTGCACTTTTATCTTTGTGACATTTAATATTGGAATGCTCCAGAGGAAAAACACTTAGGACCCTTTAACTATCTGTAATCTTCATCCAGTCTCATTTTCAGGTATGATGCTGTAAATGTCCAAGGTAATTTTTCAGACCCAGTGTTTTTCCATATGTATGTGTCTACACATACATGTATTCTATATGGTTATATCTGTGTTTGCTCAACCTCTCCATGTGGATGTCTAATAGGCATCTTAAATTTAACATGTCAGTTCTGAATTTGTGAACTTCTCAGACTGTACAATCTTCACTCTAACTCTTTAATCATATCAGTTTATAGGAACACCATCCTTAAAGTTCAGGCCAAAATCGTTGGAGTCTGAACCGTTTTGAATACCATAATATATCATTAAGTCAGGTTCTACCTTCAAAATATACCCAGAATCTCACTGTTTTCAACACAGTTCCTCCCTTGCCACCCTGACCCTAAGCCATTGTCAGCTAATTTCAATTACTAAAATAACATCTCAGTGAGTTTCCGTCTGTAGTTCTCAACACAACAGCCTAAGTGATCTTAAATATATGTCAGAATATGACAATCCTTTGCTCAGCCCACCAACATTTTCCCATTTAGTTCAAAAGCTAGATATTTCAACCTGATTACACTTTCTGTTGAACACCTCCACCAAGTGGATTTCCTTGGTCTTCCCATCAGATGCATATTCTTGCCAGAGGGGTCTGACCACCTCTGATTTAGAATTATCTTCCCCAAATATTGGCATGGCTTGCTCTCACTTTTCCTAGTCTTTCTCCAGTGTTACAATGAAGCCTTCCCTGTCCAAAATTTTGCATCCTGGTTCACGCTTATCACTTTGTATCTCTTCCCCCATATTTATGACCATCTTAATATATAATTAGCCTACTTTGTTTGAAATCTCTCCCCTCACTAAAATTTAAGCTCCATCAGAACGAATGGAGTGTCTAATCTTTTTTTTAAATATTTTTTTATAGTTTATTTTTGAGACAGAGAGACAGAGCATGCATGAGTAGGAGAGGGGCGGAGAGAGAGGGAGACACAGAATCCGAAACAGGCTTCAGGCTCTGAGCTGTCAGCACAGAGCCTGATGCGGGGCTTGAACCCACGAACCGTGAGATCTGACCTGAGCTCAAGTTGGAAGCTTAACCGACTGAGCCACGCAGGTGNCGCCCCCCCCACCCCCCCCCCGAGTATCTAATCTTAAGTGGACACAAGTGACTCTTGGTGGAAGCAGAGAATCAGAATTAGGTATGGCGAAACACCTAATAACAAAAGCTATGAGCTATGTTCCCTCATCACCGCTCCCCGGTTGGTAATATTTTTTCCCAGTTGATAATTTTTAATACGTTTTTAAATTTTCCAACTAGAGCATTATGCTTGTACTAGAACATCATCTCCTATTCTGGAATTTGAAGGTTATTTTCTTTCACAACACTGCAACCAAGATATCAAAATGAATGTCAATGAAGAAAGGAAAAGAAGTACAGGCACAAATAAAACCAGATAGATCCTTTTTTTATTTAAAAAAAAAAAGTTCTTGAGTCCCCAATACCATAGTCATTATTGCCAAAACTATCCATTATTTCTTTCCAATTATAAAAGCACAGTTAAAGTAATTAACAGAAAATACATATCTAAGGCTTGTTTTTATTGTGTAGAGAATATGTTACATGCTATTTATAACTGTTTTCTCAAAAATGCTCAAATGTGGCATTCAGGAACTTCATTATTTTGACAAATAACAGTTACTGTTAAACAGACCATATACAGTAATTTGAAGTTTAAATTTCAAATCAAATGATGAAAAATATATATTATACATATAAATTATGTACATTTACTACATTTCAACATTTCCACTGTAAGTATATCCCTTTCCTCTGGAGTGGTTGGTAGAATTCATTTTTTGGAGGAAATCTCTACATCCCTTGGTTATGTAAAAGTTAGTGAAAAAAACAGGCTTATAAGAGGGCATTTTATAACAGAATGAAACTAATAGTAATAATAACATTCAGCAAGGCACCACACTTGCTCCTTGCATGTATTCCTTTATTACTAATTACAACATTGTATGGCAGACAATGTCTGCCCACTTTTTTTTTTTTTGACAAATCAGGAAACTAAGGCATAAAAATATGCCCAACGTCAAACATGATTAGGAAGTGGTGGAGCCAGGATTTGAATCCAAGGAATTTGATTTCAGAATTCATTCTCAGAGCCCTCTAGAACTGTCTCATAGGATTGTCTTTAGAATTAAATAAGATACTATATGTAAGAGGCTTAGTGTATTTCCTAGCAGAATAAACATTACTTAAGTTATTAGCTATTGTAATTATAAACCCTGGAGTTTATTTCTAGAGTTTCTATTAGAAACTTTGATCAGAAACTTGTTAAAAGCCATGTTATATAAAACCTAAAGAAAAGTACTATTTAGTAAAATCTTATCCAACTACCAACACTCTGATCAAATGATTTTTTTTATTATAAATATCTTTGATTTCAACATGTGGTTAAGGTGGACTACCTTTTATACCAGAGCTCTAAGGCTTAAGGAGTGGTGTGATATATGTTTCTCACTAAGTTTGCTAAAGCAGTGCCTACCCACATAGTGTGCCATAATAATGTTCCACCCTCTCTGGTTTGCATTGTGACTCAGTGAATTAAAATCTTGATATGCAGGTCATCTCTTCCAGGGTGAAAATGATACTGAATTATTCATGCCTCATACTGAAAGAATTATTTGATCCTATATGAATGACAAATAGCATCTGGGAAAACTCCTTAAGCCTTGCTGGTGTGTGTGGGTGTGTGTTTAAATCTTAAAAGGCAACAGCTCCTGTACTTTATAATAATGGCTTCCTGTTTGATCCTAACCAGGAAGAGCTAATGCTACATAAGATTTTTAGACTCCATATTAATTCATCCTAAGTTAAGATACTTTGCAAACTTAATTTGTTTTAAACTGTTCAAAGAGTAATTTGTCCTTCCCAGTTATCTAATGTATTTAAACATCTTAAGTTGCAAAGCAACTTTGTTAGAATTGTGTAAATTGCTTTAATCCTATAATTCTTATAAGAATTTTGTTTCTTGTTCCCTCATGATTACTTGTAGCGGTGGTGAACTGGTAAATGTTTAACAACTGGCTTTCTGGCACAAAGAATCCTGATTTTTAGCAATTTTTGCTAGTTTCTGTTATTGGCAGATTAATGCCTTCCCCCTCAAAGCAATTCACTTCCTAATACCTGGAACCTGAGAATGTGTTAAATTAAATGGCAAAGGAGAAGTAAGCTTGCAAATGAAATTGATATTGCTAATCAACTGACCTTAAAATAGGGAAGTTATCTTGAATTATCCAGAGCTCTTTATTATCAGAAGAGTCCTTAAAAGTGAAAGAGGGAGGCCTAAGTAAAAAGTCATAGGGGGATGTAACTGCAAAATAACAATCAAAGAAATGCAATGTTCCTGGCTTTTTAAAGATGGAGAAAGGGGCCATGAGCCAAGGAATGTAGGAGGCCTTTACAATCCGGAAAATCTGAAGAAATGAATTTTCTTAGAGCATCCAGAAAGAAATTCAGCCCAATGAGACCTATGACAGACTTCTAACCTACATAACTAAAATATTAAATTTGTATTGTTTTAAACCCCAGATTCATGGTAATTTGTTGTAATAACAATAGAAAAATAAAACATCCATCGTGGCAGGGTTCAAGGCACCAGGTTGGTGTTATTGATCACAGGTTGGGAAAAGATGAGAACATTCAGGTCTTAGGAAATGATGTGAGTTGGTTCCTGCACACAACTGAGTGGATTCAAATAAAAGTTTTGTTAATTTTCTTTTTATATTTTATGGTAGAATAATAACCTAGATAATAAGTGACTAATAGAAATCTCATACTATCATTAAGCCATTTCATAGTACTTACTTTTTCTCTGGCTTTTTGGCAGTTGGAAGGTAGCTGGAAGGTAGGAAGTGAGCAGTTAGGGAGGGGAAAGGATATGGGTCAGGGTTATCACATTGGGTAACTCCTGAGACGGCATTTTCCTAAGGACTGTGATACAAAAGACATCCCATGGAATTGAGCAAAATTAAATCTCTAAAATATAGTTTTAGATGTTTACACAAATATGAAAACTGCTGCTCTTTGATCAACTGTTCTTTTTAGTTTTGAGGGTTTTTTTCATTAAAATTTTTGAATCATGTAGGGAAAAGTATACTCGGGATTTAAAGTCATTTGAGTTTAATTCCCGTCTAGCCAAGAGACCAGAGAGAAATGCAAGAGAGCAAAACACTAACAGAAATGAAGAATGCCTTTGATGGGCTCTACATAGACTGGATATGGTTGAGATAAAATCTCTGAGCAAAGGAACATATCAATAGAATCCTTAAAAACTGAAAAACAAAGTGAACAAAGATTGGAAAAAATTAACAATATCCAAGGACTCTGGGACAACTATAAAAGATATACATATAATGGAAATACAAGAAGGAGAAGAAGGAAATACAAGAAGAAGGGACAGAAGAATATTCGAAACAATAATGGTTCACCGTTTGCTAAAATTAAGGTCAGAAAGCAGACCAAAGATCTGGGGAGTTTGAGAACACCAAGCAAATTACAAAAACAAAACAAAATAACAAAAAAACAACATATTGTTTTCAAACAATAGAAAATCAAATTTAAAGAAAATAAATCCTGAAAGAGAAACAAATATGCTAAGAAAGGAGAGAAAAGGGTTATATATAGAATGTTCAATTAAAGCCACAAACGGTAGAAAAAGAGTAGAAGACAAAAAATGGGAACAAACAAAGAACAAGAGCAACAAACAGAAAACAATGACAAGTGTGTAATTTGCTATTCCAACTATGTCAATAATCACCTGAATGACAATGATCTAAATGTACCAATTAAAGATATTGTCAATGTGGATCAAAAAATGATCCAGCTATATGTTGTCTATAGAAAGGCATATATTAAAAGTAAATGAATGGATAAAAGTACACCATGCTAACACTAATCAAAGGAGAGCAGGAGTAGCTGTAATAATTTAGATAGAGTGGATATCTAATATAATTCAGATAGCGTAGGTATCAAAGCAAGAAGGTTATCAGGAAAAAAGAGGGGTGTTACATAATGTAACAAAAGGGGTCAAATCTACAAGATGGCATAATAATCCTTCAAGTGTATGCACCTAACAATAGAGTGTCAAACTATAGGAGGCAAAAAGTGATAGAACTTCAGGGGCGCCTGGGTGGCTTAGGCGGTTAGGCGTCCGACTTTCGCTTGGGTCATGATCTCGTGGTTCGTGGGTTCGAGCCCCGCGTCGGGCTCTGTGCTGACTGCCAGCTCAGAGCCTGGAGCCTGTTTCAGAGTCTGTGTCTCCCTCTCTCTTTGATCCTCCCCTGCTCACGCTGTCTCTCTCTCTCTCTCCTAGAAATAAATAAAATACATTTTTAAAAAAAGTGATAGAACTTCAAGGAGAAGGAAAAATAGATGAATCATCATAGTTGGAGACTTCAATACCCTTCTGTCAGGTATGGACAGGTCCAGCAGACAGAAAATCAGTAAGGATATAGTTGAACTCAACAATACCATCAATCAATGGGATATCATTGACATCTGCATACTACTTCATCCAGCAACAGCAGAATACACATATTTTTTCAAGCTTACACAGAACATTCAACAAGACCACATTTTGTAACATAAAACACACCTTAACAAATTTAAAAGAATAAAAACCATGCAATGTTTGCACTCAGACCACAATGAAATTAAACTAGAAATCAGTAACAGAAAAAGAACTGGAAAATCCCAAAATAAATGGAGAATAAACAATACAGTTCTTCTATTTTTTAAAGTTTATTTCTGTATTTTGAGAGAGAAAGAACATAAATGATGAAGGGGCAGAGAGGGAGCAAGGGAGAGAATCCCAAGCAGGCTCCACACTGCCAGTGCAGAGTCTGACATGGGGCTTGATCTCGACTGTGAGATCATAATTTGAGCCAAGATTATAAGACAGTCATTAATTGACTGAGCCACCCAGGTGCCCCTAAACAATACACTTCTAAACAACATATGGGTCAAAGAAGAAATCTCAACAGAAATTTAAAAATATTTTCAATGAATGAAAATGAAAATACAGTGTATCAGCATTTGTGGTGTGCCTTGAAAACAGTATTAAGGGAAACAGTATTATAGTACTGAATGTACATACAAGAAAAGAAGAAAGATCTTAAATAATCTAAATTCCCACCTTAAGAAACTAGAAAAAGAAGAGAAAATTAAGTCCAAAGTAAACAGTAGAAAAGGAATAATAAGAATTTGAACAGAAATCAGTGATAATGAAAACAACAAATCAATGAAACCAATAAAATTAAGAAGCCTTTAGCCAAGGCAGCTGGAGAAAAAAAAAAAAGAGAGAGAGAGAACACAAATTACTAACATCAGAAATGAAAGAGGGACCATTATGACATATTTCAGAGACTTATTAAAAGAATACTATGAACAACCCATGAATTTGATAATTTAGATGAAATTGACCAATTACTTGAACAAAACAATTTGTCAAATCTCACATGGGAAGAAATAGACAATCTCAATAGACCTATATCTATAGAAGAAACTGACTCAGTAAAGAATAAAAGAAACTGACTCAGTAAAGAATAACCATCAAAAGCAGAAAGCACCAAACCTAAATGTTTAATGGTAGTGGGTTTCACCATTTAGGGAAGAATTTAGGGAAGAATTACAACAATTCTCTACACTCTCTTTCAGAGGATAGAAACAGAGAGAATACTCCCTGACTCCTTTTATGAGACCAGAATTACCATAATAGCAAGACCAGAAAAAGGACATTACAAGATACCTGTAGATCAATACTTCTCATGAACTTAGGTACAAAAATCTTCAAAACATATTAGCAAAATGAATGCAACAATGTATACAATAATTATACCAAGTGGGATTTATCCCGAGTATGCAAGTCTGGAGCAATATTTGAATATCAATTAATGCAATCCACAAAATCACATCAAGAGGCTATAAAAGAAAAATTGCAGGGGTGCCTGTGTGGCTCAATTGGTTAAGTGTCCAACTTCAGCTCAGGTCATGATCTCAAGGTTTATAGGTTCAAGCCCCACATAAAACTCTGTGCTGACAGCTCAGAGCCTGGAGCTTGCTTCAGTTTCTGTGTCTTCCTCTCTCTCTGCTCCTCCCCTGCTCACACTCTGATTCTCTCTCAAAAATAAATAAACATTAAAAAAAAATCCAGAATGTGACTTCTAGCCTAGATTCTTTTCCCCCTTGGGCCTCCCATAATACATGGCCATGGATTTATTTATGATGGCTATCAAAACTATGTTTAAATCTACTTCCCCATTTCACATATTTTGAGTGCAACACTGAGGTTTTCTGTGCATCCAGGAGAACAGCATCTGTGCTTGTTTTGCTCATCATTATATCCCCAAGGCCTCACTGTCCCCCTACTTAATAGGCCTACAAGTATTCACTGATTGAGTATATAGAACATAATGTGATTGCAGAGGCTTTTGATTTATAGACATTTTCTCAGTGACTGTATAACTTAATTTGTAGATGGTAGTTGAATTTTGAATGAATGTTTAGAAGCAACAGCTCAAGTGCTTACAGGTTATTAAAATGAAAATAAAATGCATTAAAGTATGTTTTTTTATAAGCCTGAAGGGATCACATATAAAACAGCAATGAAATAGTGGTTGAAAAAGCCCTAATTACTGACAGTTGTTTACTGTGTAGACACCTTATATGACATTTCTAGATGGAAGGTATTAATTTGAATTACTCTAGAAAAATAATGTATGTAGGCATTTGTAGTTTATCATTATAATATGGTGATATGCTCCCCTTTTTACTAGAATCCCACAGTGCCTAAAAGTCATGAATAAATTTATAGACTTGTTTTTCATATTGAAGCAAAATGACTCTGAGCATTAAATGTCCTCTTCTTTTAGTTTCTTTACTCCAGGCAAATAAAACAAAAGACCTAGTGGATAATGGGAGTAAATTACTCCATGGAGGAACAGAACTAGATGCCTATTATTAATTTTCAGGTCCATAAACAAACAAAAAGTCATATTACTGGTCAATACTGGTAAACAATAATTTTAATTTTACTTTTGAAGTAGACTTTCAAATAAGTGTAATTTTTGAATTCAAGTAAGTGCTGCCAGGAGAAGAAATGGGTATGATATTTGCTAACATATAAACATGTAGACTTGACTATAGATCATAAGCAATTGCAAGAAATACAGTGCTATTTATTTATTAGAATGAGGTGAGAATTAGTTCACTGGAAAAAAAAAAACCAGAAAGACATTTTAGCTAATTTATATTGCTTCTTAAGAGCACCAACCTAATGAAATATTGTATTAGGAAAGAATTGCTTAGAAAGCAAAGCACATGGAGAAACATACTGCTAAGGATAATAAATAAAGCTTCAGGAATTAGGGGGATTAATTTTGCTTTTGCTTCTGTAATGGATAGTGAGGGGAGAGCAGGGAGATCATGTTTGAATATGCAAGGCTATTTGCTTGGCTTATCTCACTTATTATCATCCCTTCAATCCTATTGGGTGCATTATTTTATATATTTTCATATAGGAGAAATGAAGTCCAGACAGCTTGGTAGAATAAGGGATTTTAAAGTCACACTACTAGCTTATAGGAGCAGGTATTTGAATCCAAATCTACAGAGCTCCAAAATCTATTTTCTTTCTGCTATCCCATACTTCTCTGATAAATTCTCTCTACTTGTCCAACTATGCCTGTCAGGGCAGCACATGAAAAGTGTCAGTAATTTTGAGTACTAAAGCCATTCGCAAAATGATTGACTTTACAAAACTACAAACCTGGTGGGAGTGGCTTAATCTTTCCTTTTCTGTAACTTGCTCTTTTCATTGCCTTTGGGCTATTTTTATTCCTGTTTTCACAGATGAATAAATGAGTATTGCTGTTATTAAGTAAATTACATATGGTTACATAGACACAAATTGCTGAAATGGGATTTGAAACCAGGCAGGGTAACTCCAGAGTCCACCTGCTTAACCAGTGTACTAAAATGCCGGGGCCTCATGGAAGAGAAAATATAATCCTTCCTCCCTGCCTCAGGTTTCCTTATCTTCTGGTAATTTATACTGTTTGTGGAAAAGTGGTTGGGGATAAGGGAATGCGTGGGAGGGGAGTGCAGAGGGAAGGGAACTCAAATGCAGTTAATTACTCTGGCGATTATTTTATGGTTTTATACCTGCTCTTGGTATATGTAGTGGGAGGTAGGAAAGAAAATATATATTTAGACAGTGATAAATAGGGACATAAGGTATAAGGTTTATAGCATAAGGTATGTAAGCTGATAGTAAGAGATAAGAATGAAAATGTGTGTTGAGAACAGATCAAAAAAATAAGAAAAGATTGAATTTTATATGGTAGGTGAAGAGGGGCATTTGATAGACACAATCATGATAGAGATTACCTTTAAGAGATTAATCTGGTATATTTTGTATGTGGTGAATTGGAGAGACGAGACTTTTTTAAAGTGTATTTATTTGTGTTTGTTTGTGTGTGTGTGTGTGTGTGAGAGAGAGAGAGAGAGAGAGGAGGAGCAGAGAGAGAGGGAGACACAGAATCCGAAGCAGCCACCAGGCTCTGAGCTGTCAGCACAGAGCCCGATGTGGGGCTCAAAGTCGTGAACCATGAGATCATGACCTGAGCAGAACTTGGAAGCTTAACTGACTTAGCTATCCAGGCACCCTGAGAAGACTTTTGAATTAGAAAGTACATCTGAAAGGCTGTTTGAAAAATAATATACATTACATATATTCATTAAGTAAATATTGTTAAAACAGATAAATCTCGCTGTCTTAGTTGGGCTACAATAACAAAATACCATAGACTGAGTGACTTAAACAACCGAAATTTATTTTCTCACGACTCTGAAAGCTGGAAGTCCAAGATTAAGGTGCTTATATGGCTCAATTTCTGGTGAGAACACCTTCTTAGCTTGTAGCCTTCTCTCTATGTAGCTTTTTCTCTATGTCATCACATAATGGAGAGAGAGCGAGAGTGAAAGAGAGACAGAGTGCAAACTCTAAGGTGTCTATTTTTTATGAGGGCATTAATGCCATCATGAGGGTATTACCCTTATGACTTCATCTATCCCTACTTACCTCCCAAAAGCCCCATTTCAAATGCCATTCATTACATTGGTGTTTGGGGCCTCAACATTTGAGGGAACATAAACATTCAGTCCATAACACTCCAAATCTTCATGTCTTAATACAATATAATTTAGTCAAGTCCAACACAGGAATTCCTTGGCAGGATGATTTCAATATGGTTCATACTCTGGGATCTTCCTGTGTGTGATGCTACCCTTTTATAGCACCTTGGAATCTTCTGCATTTATCTGGCAAATAGGTAAAGAGAATAGAGGGTCGTACATGGGAAGTTTTACAGGACATGCCTGCAACTTGTTCATATCACATCTGTCACACTTCTTATACAAGAACTCCTTCATATATCAATAGCTAACTGCAAGGGAGACAGTCTGGACAACGTTCATTAGATGTATCAGTCAAGATCAGCTAGGTTTTGCTATTGTAAAAAGCAACACCAAAAGCAACATGAAAATTTAGTCTTCACTCATAGACCATTTTCAAAACAGGTCAGTGAGGGAGCTCTGCTTTGCAAAACCACTCTGCATCCTAGCTACTGAGGGCCTTATTTCCTAGGCTACTCTTTTGATCACTAAGAATTTGACTCATTTCTCTTTTCTCAAGTAAAGTGGCTACCTCCTAATTTGCATCTAGACATTGAATTAACTTCAAAGTTAAGACTGATTCCTGGGTGATACATAATAGTTTCTACATCAGGGAATACTGTAGTAATTTCTAAATTCTAAATTATAGCTCTTTTTATATAGGATATAACTCCTCTTGTTTCAGAGACTTGAGAACTACAAGATAAACTATATATCCCACATATTCAATATACAGTGGTAGAATAGGCACAAGACACTCACAATAAACATTCCCATTCAGAAAAAGGAAGAATAGGCCAAAAGTCTCTGGCCTATTAAAATTCCAAAATCCCTCTATGTTATGAGGGTCCACAACTTTAGGAATAAAAAATGCTCTTTGATTGGGTCATTTCTATTTTCTAGGAGATGCCACTCAGTCCATTGTTCTCTGTCTCTTGCTTTTTGAAGGTCTTGCTTTTTGAAGATTCTTCCTTTCCATTATTCCTCTCAGTTTTATCTTAGGTGAACATTGTAGAGTATGTCCTCCTTGAAGGCTAAATAGCTTTTATTCAACCTGTTTGCAGCCCAAGAAAGTTTGGAGGCAAAGGGTCATTCTAAGTCTTAAACTGTCATAGATATTTCTAGTATACTCTTGTGATATTTTAAAAGTTTATTTATTTACTTGAGAGAGAGAGGGAGGGAGCATGAGCAGGGATGGGGCAGAGAGAGAGAGAGAGTGAGAGAGAGAATCCCAATGAGACTCTATGCTGTATCACAAATCGTGAGATGATGACCTGAGCCAAAATCAAGAGGCAGACACTTCACTAACTGGCTGAACCACTCAGACACTCCATAGAAATGATTTTTATTTAAATAAAAACGTTCTTGTACTTAATAGGCATTTAATATGATTCATTACTTTTATGTGCCAGTAACACATCCATAGTTCTTTTCTAGACATATGTAGTTTTACTAACTTTTCTTTTTCATCACTGTTTGCTCTCTCTCTCACTATTACTCTCATGCTCATCATATCCCCTTGGTATCTCAGCTTAATTGAAGTACCTTGGATTTATCAGACTTCACTGGCAGAACATGCCCTTGGTTTATTTTCTCTGGGTCATTTCGACCAATTAAAAACATATAATGAGTACCAACTCAATTTATTCACAAACTTTAGGTTTGCTCTCTGTTAGAAGGCTGTTTTAGTTGGTCTTTCTTGCTCAAAGGTCTTCTCTGTTTCATCTTTAACTATTTGAGTTTGAGGAGTTACGTCTTCTAACCATACGAGTCACCAAATTTAGGAATTCTTTCTATATTCAGTAGATTCCTGCTTGTTACTAACCAGCAGGTCTTTTCATGACCTTCTCATATTCTTGTAAGACCTCATGGAACGTAGACAACACCAATTAAAACATGCTACTACACTTCTCTTTCTAACGTTTTCCCTTATGGCCACAAGCTCATTAAGTATATAATCTTCCACTTAAGTTTTTCCGGTTGTCAGGTCTATCAAATGCTTTGGCATGGCATAGTATTGGCAAATTATATTTTCACATTCTGAAAAGAGTTTCCTGTTATCTGAACACAATGCCGCATTTGTTAGGTTTTGTTGTTATGACATTACCTGACTGGTAAGTACTATTTTATGCATTTTTTTCAGGATAGGGCAGATATAGAATAAAAAACTCCCGCATCTCAGTGACTTACTGAACTAAAATTTATTTTCTTTCGTCCTACATTCCTGGTGTGCATCGGATGAAAGGTTCTGTTCATAAAGGACGCTGTGGAATCAAGGCTAGTAGAGGTTTAATTTAAAAACCACTTTCTTCCAAAAGCATAGGGTGACCAAGCCATTCTGTTTTGGCTAGATCATTCCCAGATATAGTATTGAAAACCCTGCTTCCCATGAGTGCTCATTTGTCCCAGTCAAACCAAGACTGAGACTATTCCATTTTTAAATCAGGAAGTCCTATGTCTGAGGAACCCCCTCAGTTTTGGGCAAATTGGGATGGTTGGTCGCCCCATGTAATCCCTAAAGCAGTGGGAAGGAAATGTTGCTCTTAAGGCATAAGCCCAATAATGACACCTGTTACTTCTTCTTCCTACTGACCAAGGCAAGCCAGATGTCATTGCCTAAAATCAAAGTGGGCAGAGGAGAACAAACTACCACGTGTATGGAAAGCAGAAATATTTAGTGAACAGTACAAAGAACTATCACACTAGCTTTGTGCTCAGGAAGAAGGAAAAATATTTGATAAGCAGCTGGTTAGACCACAACAAAGAAAAGAGATTGTGGTGGCTTAAGATGCTAAAATTTATGAAAAGTAGCACAAATAAAAGCAGTATAAAATGGTAAAAATAGGTGTTTATTTTATTAAAAAATTTTAATGTTTTTTATTTTATTTTTGAGAGACAGCATGATCGGGGGAGGGGCAGGATTACAAAGAACAGTCTGATTGCTGTTTGGAGAATGGATGGAAGAGGGCAAGATTAAAGGCAAGAAAACTAATTAGGAGGCACTTTCAACAATCTTGTTAAGTTAAAATTACCTTTGGATTAGAGTGGTGACTGTGGGGATGAAGAGAAGAGGATGGATTTTTAGATCTAATGTGGAGCTAGCAGCAATAGGACTTAATGGATGTAAGATGAGAAAGAGAAGGATTAAGAATGATTCATTAATTTTTGGCTTAAGAAACTCAGTGAGTGGATGTGCCCTTTACCAACCTGTGGACAACTTAGAAAGAAACAGGCTCTATGGGAAAAACCAAGATTTCTGTTATGTGTTAGATATCCAAGAGGGTGTATCATGTAAGCACTTGGATATGTGGGTCTGGGGACCTGGAGAGAAGGCATTTATGAGACATCAGCGTATTGATGGTATTTAATGGTAGGGTAGTGGTTACGAATGTGTAGGAAATAGCATATAGATACAGAAGCGAAAAAGGTCCTGGACAGATTGGAAGAATTCCAACATTTAGAGATTTTGTAGACAGAGAGGAGCAGAAAAGGCGAATGAGACGATGCAGCTCAGAGAGACATAGTGTAGTATAATAGACACCACGTAAGGAGACTGTTTCAAGAAGGATGGTGCTGGTGGTGAATTGTGCTATTGCTAAAAAGTTCAATAAGAAAAGGACAGAAAATAACCACCACATCTGGCAACATACAGACATGAGCAGTCTTCATGGAATAGGTTGAAGAATGAGTGGAAAATGAAGAAATGGAGCCAGTGAGTATAGATAAAGATCTTCAGGCATACACTAATCATATTAAATATAAATAGCTGTACCATAATTAAGTGGCAACCTAATATACTAAATGGAAAATTTATCAGTTCATAATTATATTACTTATCTCTAGATGTAAATTAATTAACAGACGATGATAGTGCGCACAGAGCCCTACAAAGGGGAGACCGAAGTCCAGTAATCAAGTGGTTAATCCAACACGTTCAAACAGAGAGTGACAGTGAACCTAGAAGGAAGAACTGTCTTCATTATCACAGAGCTGACTTGGTGGAGAGCAAGGAGAATTATTCAGATTTCATTATTCTCTGAATAGAAATTTCCACAATACTATTTCTCTTCACTTTGCTTTCTTCCCTACCAGACAGTCTTCTTACTAATAATTCATTGCCCCCAAGTAACTTGATACCTGAGAGAAGGGAAAGAGAAACAGAGAGGAGCTTTGATGGAAGACTACAGATGAAAGGATTAATTTTGGAGATAAGAGGTTTTTCTTTTTCCTAAGAATCAAGTAGAGAAGATAGTATGTAATCAGACACAGCAAAATATGTAGTAAGTAACCAAGTTACTTCTCTACAATGGTGTACTAGTCAGCTCAGACTGCCCTAAGAGAGTACTAAAGACTGGTGGTTTAAACAGAGACTTTTATTTTATCATAGTTCTGGAGGTTGGAAACCCATGATCAAGGTGCTGGCAAATTCAGTTTCTGGTAAGAACTCTTTTCCCGGCTTGCTGATTGCTACCTTCTCCTTCACATGACTTTCCTTCTCTGTGTGTGATGTCTCTTCCTCTTCTTAAAAGGGTACCAACCACTCCTGTTTGATTAGGACTCCACCCATATGATCTCATTAAATTACCTCCCTAAAGACCCAGTCTCCAAATATAGTTACTTTGGGGGTTCCGGTTTCAACATATGAGTTTTGTGGGAGAATATGATTCAGTCCATAACAGTTGGTTTTACTCTTCTAAATAAAAGAGGGTACATTCCTCTTGACATTTATAAGTAATGTAGTTTGATTATGTTCTCAAACAAGACATGGCAGGCTGGGAGTAGGACTTTGTATAAATGCCAGGAATTAAACAGGATTGCAAAATGGAGTAGTAGACATAAACAAGTGTGTTTGGGAGAGTGGGGGCAGAGATGAGGAAAAGACAATATTGTTTTTGTATTTTAATTCTCAAGTTAGTTAACATACATAGTCTTGGCTTCAGGAGTAGAACCCAGTGATTCATCACTTACATATAACACCAGTTCTCATCCCAACAAATGCCCTTTTAATGCCCATCACCAGTTTTCTCCACCCCCATCAACCCTCAGATTGTTGTCTATATTTAAGAGTCTCTTACGGTTTGCCTCCCTCTCTGTTTTTATCTTAAGAACAAACTATTGCTAATAAGGGCTTCCTCAAAATGGTTGCCAATTGGATTTAAACTATTACTTTCCTAAATTTCTCCATGTCATGGCAGGAAAATGAAAAACAAACAACAATTTTTGTGGCATTTGGGGTTATCTATATGGGTCTTAGTGGAAAAGTTTTTTCCCCCCATTGGACACTTTTTCCCGCATTGTCAGAGATGAGTTGGCCTCTAGGTGTAATATTATGTTGTTTATTTGAGACTTTTCTTGCTTCTTGAAGTAGGCTTGTACAGCTATAAACTTCCCTTTTAGAAGAGCTTTTGCTGTATTCTAAGTATTTTGGACCACTGTGTTTTCATTTTCATTTGTCTCCATGTATTTTTTTAAATTTCTTCTTTGATATCTTGGTTGACCCATTCATTTTTTAGTAGCATGTTATTAACCTCCATATATTATTGGGGTTTTTTCCCCCACAAATGTCAGATCAGGCATTTGCCAGAAATGCAGTAGCACCCAACTGCAGGAGAATGCAAGGAAAGGGCATGTGTTGCCAGCAAGTTTCATTCTGGCTGGAAGGAACCTCCAGCTTCCAGGGAACCACGGCAAGCCAGGTCAGAGGGGATAGATCAGCACAAGTATGTGGGGGCAGGATGGCAGCGTGAACAAAGTTTGCACAAGCCTGCTATGATATGGGACCTAAAACTGGGGCCTGGCTAGAGGGGGTATGTCTGTAGGAGAAAGCAGAGGAAGATGTTCTGTTGACAAGTTAGGTAATAAGTATTGACAGCACACTGGTTCCTGCAGGTGTCCATGTGTCCAGGCTGGGGGGGTGGGGCAGGGAAATGCATTTGCCAGTTCCTTTGTTCCTAGGGAAGTCTCCCAATGGTCCCTGATCCTTCAGCACACACTCTTAGATTAGTAAACAAATCTCACTCCTGTATACCCTAGGCATTTTTCAAACTGTTAACTTTTATGCTGTATCTGCATGGGGCTGTTTGTTGTGCTGTCTCTTAACGGGTGGGGACTCACTTTCCTCTCATCCTCCCAGGAGCCTGCTGACTTTTAAAATTCTATGTTTTAAGCCCCAGTGATTGTAAGACCTCATGAAATTTGATCCTTCTGGTTTTCAAAAACAAATGTTATGGTATTTTGTTTTCCCCATATAGTCTCCCTGGTTTGAGATTTTGTTCTTTTCTCTCTTTGTACCTGCAGTGTCTCTCCCTCCTGTGGACAGTCCATTTAGCTGCTGACTGCATCTCTGCTTTTCCTACCCTCTTTAATGTGGCCTCTTCTCTGCATTTAGCTGTAGAGTTTTTTCTTCCACTTTTCAGGTTGATTTCTGTCTTATTTATACCAGCGTGATTGTTATCTAGTTGTATCTGTCGAGTGAAGTGACTTAGGATCTTCCCACATCACCATTTCCCCTGGAGAACCTGATTGCTACTAAATTTATTACTACAGTGTAATCAGGTCTATATTATAGAAAATTGGTACCAGAAGTAGGGGCTGTCATAATACAGAAGTCTAAGATATGTGGCATTGTCTTGGGCATTTGAAGATAATCTTCAAAAATGGTTATTGGAGGGGTGCCTGAGTGACTCAGTCAGTTGAGCATCTGACTTTGGCTCAGGACATGATCTCATGGTCTCATTATCTCATGATCTCAGGGAGCCCCACTCTGACAGCACGGAGCCCACTTCAGATCCTCTACCCAACACTCCGCCTCTTTGCTCCTCTCCCACTCTCTCTGTCTCTCTCAAAAGTAAATAAGCATTTAAAAAATGGTTATTGGACACTGGAAGGATAGAAAAACCCCTACATATTGCTATGGTAAAACTCTTAGGGAAAATGTTTTATGAAATGACTTAGAAGGAAAACCATGAACCAAATGAATTTGTTATTCTTAGGGAAGAGGATTTAAGGAATGTATTATAAACATAAGTGAGCTTCTTTTGATTTGACAAGGGATTACAAGACAGAAACAAGCTCAGAAAAGAATTGGTCTGCTTATAAGCAGGGACTAAAGAGAATGGGATGAAACTATAAATTCAGAAACTTGTAGGACTAGACAAAGAGACAGCTTCACAATCCCAACTAATAAAAAATGACAAGGCTGTTACAATTCATCTATATATTAAGGATCAAACATTAATATCTGCTGATGGTATTCATTGTTAAAACTTATGAATGGCTTAAGGGAGCATTTAGTAAAGACTCTAAACTGAGCAAAAAAATCTTAGCAAAAGATTAAAGTGGTTAACTTCTTGATAGGTTCATAGAATACATAACTGTATTGAAGGTGTGTGTGGCATTGTGGGAAGAAAGCAAAACAAAAGAAACAAATAGCAAATTAAAGAAATATATCTAGAAATGAATTATGTGTGTGGCTACTGGCACACTGAGATGACTAAAATCAAACAGATAAAACATTTGTTGTGTTTGTAAGAAAGTGGTACTGATAAACCATTATCCTGGAGTACAAAAAGTTTATGACTATTTGGGGCTTTACATATTTCATCTATGGGCAGGAGAGAGCTCTTCAAAACTCATGAAGGGCATATATCTTGAAGCTTACATTTTATGTGGCCAAAGAAACTAAGGAGAGAGAGGAATATCTCAGAGGATGGGCTGGGGACCCTGAAGAAAAATGGGAAGAGTGTTACTTTCAGTAACTGAAATAAGTGCTTAACCAAAAGTCATTTCTCACCTCTTTTAAGGGGGCCCTCACAATTCTGCCCTGTAGATTTCAAAATTGTTAAGGACCAATATCTTCTATGGTGTGTCTCCCATTTTGTTTTCACTTTGTGAATATATTTATTTAGATTGACCTATTCTATTTCACTGTTGTATATTTGGCTTGTGGGAATGATAACTTGCACTTTTATTTCATAGGACTCTGGATCAAAAAAAAAGAAAACTACATACAAGACTTTATACTAATCTCAGATGCAGAGATTTTTGTGCATTACCCAGAGATCTTGAACTCTGAGCTTGATGCCATAACGTTTGAATTGAATCAATGGGGAGGTGATGAGTATATTTTGCCTGTGAAAGAACAATGAACAGGATATTTGGTGTGGTGTTGGGCATAGTATTATGTTGGTTATTATTGCTGTTAACCAAAATTTTCTAGTCCTTTTCTTCTTTTAGGTATATGGCAGGATTGTTTTTCTTGTACCTTTAAAGCTTGGTAGGACTCTGTGTCTTGCTTTGACCAATACAATGTGAGCAGTAATGCCATTTCTGGGTAACATTTTAGAGCTTTTATGTGACTTGCTGCTCTCCTCTCTTATTGGCTTACAACATAGGGATAGAGCCTTTTCTCCTTGTGGCCCTGGGTGATGACAACCAGAGCTGACACCCTTCCTCACGCCACCCCTGCCACCACCAGTGGACCTGTGGTGATATCTTGATATGGATAAATATATCTCAGTCTACATCTTTATTATGTGTATTTTGTTCTAATCTTTATTACAGGCTTAATTGCTCCTCCAAAAAGACCTAGAATCTAGTGGATAATTAATGCACAATTAAAATAACATTGCATCGAACTTGTGGGCTGTAACTGTTGTGGTATTTATTGACCATCCTTACATCATCAATTAATGTAAGCAGTCCTGACGTTAGCTGAATTTGACATAAGCCAGAGACCTGAAACCTAAGACCCATCCTGAGAATTGGAAATATTTTGCTACCCAACTTTGGAGTTAAGTGAATCAAGAGCAACTGGTACTAGTTCTCCAAAAACAGAGTCCATATGAGATGAGACTGAGGATATGTTATAAAATAATGTTAACTGAAAAAGAGAACGAGTAGCCTATGCAATACCACCTTTGTTTTTTAAAAATTATTTTAACATTTAATGAGATTTGAATACAGACATATACAGATCACATAATTAATTTACATTGTTAAGTTCTTTAGCATTTTATTGAGCTAATATTCACATCTGATGCTTTATATAGAATAAAAATTCCACTATATTTATTATGTAAATTAGTCCCAAAATAATTTGGTTGTTACCTTCAGCTATAAACAGATATGACAAATTCAAGCTGATTTGGGAAATTATTTAATCAGTGAGAGACAAAATGTGTGTAAATGAAAATGAAATGTCATATTGTACAAATCAGTTTCAAGCTGAAGTAATATCATTTCTACATAAAATCTGAGCTTCCCATAAATATTAACAATGCAATGCCAAAGCTGCATCTTTACATTTATATCACTCCATGATAACATTTTTCAAGGATATATTAATGTGAGTTACAGAAAATGAGACTCTACTTGTAAAACTTTACCAGAATGAAACTCAGAAGAAAACCCCCATGATTGTATATATTACTTTAATTAGGTTTATTACATATTTATATTTTATGTGTGGAGTTTGTATTTCAATTACATATGTAACAAAAAACTAATATTTATATGTTTATAATCATGTGCAGACTGGTGCTAAGTGCTATCTATCTACACCCACACCCACACATATACACATTTGTGTGTGTATACACACACACACACACACGTACATGTACATATTTTATCTTTACAACTAGTCTATAAGAGAGGCACTATCATTATCATACCAGTTTTATAATAAGGAAATAGACACTTAGAAAGGTTAAATAACCTGCCTAAGATTAAACTGCTAATAATTGATGAAGCTGGTAAATACCTGTTTTTCTGACTATAAGATTCATATTTTTATGCTATAATACTCCTTCCTCCCACAATATTCTCATATTAATTTATGTACATTTTGGAGAACTTTATGACTAATAAAGAAAATAGAAAAGAAGGAAAAACTTCAAATGGCTTCTACTCTTTCAAATGGAAATTTCATATGATTTTTTTCTCAGGGTACATTTAAATATCTCAACAGATGATTTAGCAAGATATCTTAAAAAAACAAGATATCATGACTTAATATTTCCCTAAGAACATTGGAAACTTTGACAACATTTGTAAAAGATTAAAAAATTGTCTGTTCAAACCCAGAACATGTGTGTGTGTGTGTGTGTGTGTGTGTTTAGTCTGATTGAAAAAAAGGTAACTTGAGTTGACTTAGTAGCAGTTTATTTTTTATGGAAAAACTGTTGTGGTCCATTTTATTATACAAAACTACCAATGAAATTGAAGGGGTTTGGTTATCTGTGCTTCTAACAGATGAAACCATCTCCTGTGGTAAATCAGTGTTTGTCTAGGAAGTGGGTAGATCGGCATTTCCTTACTTCTATGTGTCATTTCCTTTGAAGAAGAGATTCTTTTTCAGTGGATATCATGGAAGGGAACTCCTAACTGGCTTGCTTCAGCAACAGATCACAAGTAATCTATGCCTGAAGACAGGAAGAGTCAATTCATTGGATAAATATTTATTGAGCATCATCTGTGGATCAAACACTGTGGGAGGTGCTAGAATACAGCAATAAATATAATACAAAAGTCTCTGTGCCCTAATTCTAGCAGAGGGAGGCAGATAATATGTAAAATATATTGTCTATCAGAAGTTTGTAAGTGCCCTGGAGAGGGGAATGGGAAATGTGTTGGGTGGTCTTACAATTACATTTATTTAGAAATAACTTCAAACTTAAAAAAAAAAATGCTAGTGCAAAAAACTTATGTTTTCAAGACCCATTTTACAGTAAGTTGCTGTTACCCCTGACTCCTTTACAATAAACAAGGACTTTCTCCTACATCATCATAATATAGGCATAAAAATCAGGAAATCAGCACTGATTCTTCACCACTCATGCAGTTTCATTAGTTGTCCCAATAATGTTCTTTATACAAAAAGGCCCTATTCAGGATCACATATTGCACTTAGCTGTTGTGTCTTCTTAGTGTCCTAAATCAAAAATAGTTCTTCACTGATGGGGGGAAATCCTTTAGCAGTGTGTGTGTGTGTGTGTGTGTGTCACTTAAAATAATTATATTGTACACTTTAAATGTCTTATAATTTATTTGTCAATTATAGCTTGATAAAGCTGGGGAAAAAAACTCCAGGTTTTTAAATATTTCTTTGACTTTCAACCTTAATAGTTTAAATAATTAGTTGCTGTTAAACATTTTGTAGAATGTCCTAGTATATGGGTTTGTCTGATGATTCCTCCAGGTTAGATGCCAATTATACATTTTTGGTAAGAAAGCCATATAAGTCAAATTGTATTCTTATTGCATACAATCAAATGAGAAGTAATTTCAATTTGTCTCATAATTGTTAACGTTAACTTTGATCACTTCATTAAGAAGACATCTTCAGGCAACTCCACTGCAAAGTTATTCTTTTTCCCTTCATAATTAAAAAGCATTTTATAGGGAACTATTTTGAGAGTATGTAAATATCTCATTCCATATTGATTTTCATTCACTAGTTTTAGCATCTGTTGATGTTTCTTGGTTGATTACCATCATAGTCTGACTTTCACTATATTTTTAGTCCTCATTCTACTATAGAGAAAATTTTTCTCTTCTCTGCATTTACTTATTATGTGGAAAATTTATATCAGGATAAACTCATGGATTTTATTTTTTCAGCAGGTTATATAATTTTTGGCATTACTACTTAATTTGATACTCAAATATTCCCAGCTTTGGTCAGTGGAAGCCCTATTAAGCTATACATGTGTCATTTTGACAAAACCCCATCTTTGAGTGCTTCCTTTTTCTTTGACATAAAAAGTTGCATCAGGCCTATCCTGTAATTTCTCTACTTAGCCTTGGAATCAGCCACTTTGGAGGATCCCTGGATCTCTTAAGTGGAGAATGACATTGGATATTTGGAAACCAAGATCTGAATGCTGGATATATTTGTTGCTACCAGATCTTTTTAGTGCTCAGCGTTGGGTTTATATGTATGAATATATACACATATATGCATGCATCTGCATATTTATTTCTTTATATATTTCAAAAGCATGAGTTAACACTAACCTCCGGCTCCAATCCAGTAAATCCACAGCGTTCATTTTAGTTTTCTCCCATTCAATATTGTATTCTCTTCTCTCCCAGTGAGAAATATGGCTGCCATAACCTTCAATATTATGTATTAGATGAATCTTTTCTGAATACAATCAACCTCCTGTTACTGATATCAGGCCCCTTCTTTCATAGGGCTAAACTCTTCAGTCTCCACCACTTTATCCTGTTGAGGTTTCAACGCTCTGCTCCAAGTTTCCTCTCTCACTGTTCCCTGCATAGATGACCTCCTCAACTTATGGATTGCTGCACAATGCACAGATCTTTTGCCTTCCCCAGCCCAGTTATGCATAGATGACTACCTTTCTGGGCTTTTGGGGAAAAAAAAATATTTAGGGAGGCAGGAAGAATACAGGGTTGTAATTTTCAATTAATTGGTCAGGAAACATCTTGCTAAGATTAGATGTTGAAGGAAGTCTGAAGCTGGTGACAGAGTGGATCATATGGATATTTGGAGAACAGTATCCTAGGCAGAGCGATTAACTTGTACAGGGGTCCCAAGGCACAAAGGTGCCCTGTGAGTTGAAAGCAGAGAAGCTACCATTATTGGAGCTCAGTGAAGAGAGAGAAAGAGTAAGGAGGTCAGAGAGATGTCAATAAGATGGACTCTCTAAGCCCTGTTGACCATTGTACAGTCTTGACCTTTCTCTAAGTGAGCAAGGAGGCCATAGGAGGGTATTGAGCAGTGAAATGATGTAATCTGACTTTTGCTTTAAAGGATAATTCTAGTTCCTGTGATAAGAATAGACTCTGTGTGTGTGTGTGTGTGTGTGTGTGTGTGTGTGTGGTGGTTGTGGGGTGGGAAGAGGGAAGTTGAAAGCAAGCATTATGGTTAAAATATCATTGGGATCTTTAGAAGAAAAATTAGACTAAGTGTGGTAACTGTGGAGGTGGTGAGAGGCTATTGGATTCTAGATATATTCTGAAGGTAGAGTTGATGAGATGTGCTGACCAGACAGACATGGAGTGTAAGAATAAAAGGTAGATAGGTAACAAATACTTACAAAATACTGAAATGTAAACTCAAGGAGGTCAGGAATTTGTTTTTGTTTTTTCTTTTTGGTCAGTTTTGTTCACTGTTGTGCCCTCAATTCCTGGAACAATGCCTGACACATAACAGATATTGAACAAGTGGTTGTTGAATTGTTGAAGAAAAAAATAAAAAGTAAAGAGGAAATCTGGTTCAGGGGCCTCTGGGTGGCTCACTTGGTGAGCATCTGACTTTTGATTTTGGCTCAGGTCATGATCCCAGGGTTGTGGGATCGAGCACCACGTTGAGCTCTGTGCTGACAGCATGGAGCCTGTTTGGGATTCTCTCTTTCCCTCTCCTTCTGCCCTTCCCCCACTCAGACTGGTCTCTCTCTCTGTCTCTGTCTCTCTCTCAAAAATACAAGTAAATTAATAAAAATTAAAAAAAGAGGAAACCTAGTCTTGGTGCTTTTTCGGGAATTCACATCTTCTTTAATAGTGGGTTTAGAAATTACCACTGAAAATTTGGGGGAAATTAAATGTTTTATTTCACTGAAAATACCTTCTTAAAATGAATATTTGGAAAATGGAAGGGAACTGATTGTGTTCAGTATCTTCTATGTTGGGACATCAGCACTTATCCACCACGATATGATGGATTCTTATGCGCATGGGGTGAATGGCAAGAAATTTGCCTATGCATAATGAGGAAGCACCAAGTTTGAATAGGATATTTTTAATAGAGTGAAATAAGAGCAGATGTGATTATTCTTATTATAGTTGACTCTCTCTCTCTCTCTGAATTAGACAAAGTAGCATATTTGCAACAAGTACACTGAAAAATGTACACAACATGAGACCTTTCTCATCTCTTCCACACTGATAGTGTAAACTCATATAAACTTTCTAGAATGATATTGAGAATGCATATCGGAAACTTTAAACATGTTTGTGAAGGTTGACAGCATGATTCCAATAATGTATCTCGCTCAGTGTTGTTATGTACATGGATTGACCTGTTTCATGAGCCTGGTTAAATAGAAAGTCACATTCAGTTGAAAAATTCACATAATTCACATACATTTCTCAAGACTCCACATGCTCAAAGTAGTAGAACATCTGGTGGCTCACTTTTGAAGCTTTTATGATTATAAAATATTACACATGTATATGGGCTAATACAAAAAACAACTGCCAACTAACATTTCAGACCATTTCTTTTTCTTAATTTTAAAATTTTACTTAAATCCAAGTTAATTAACATATAGTGTAATAATGATTTCAAGAGCAGAATTTAGTGATTCATCACACACATTTAACACCCAGTCCTCATCCCAACAAGTGCCCCCCTTAATGCCCATCATCCATTTAGCCTATCCTCCCACCAAACACCCTTCCAGCAATGCTGTTTGTTCTCTGTATTTATGAGCCTCTTATAGTTTGCCTCCCTCTCTCTTTTTATCTTATTTTTCCTTTCCTTCTCCATTTCTTTTCTTTCTTTCTCTATTGTTGAGATCTTAACATAATTCTTCTTTTCTTAATATTTACCTATTATACTTAATATATTATTTTCCCATAGTTTTGGAGTTTTTTTAAATAATGATTTTTAATAGTTACAAAATATACCATTGTAAGAGTTACCAAAATTGATTTAAGTAATCCCTGATTGTTGGACATTTAGATTGTTTTGTCACTTCTTCCTTTTGAAGTGTCCTTATGCCAGGATTTCAGTTGAGCAGATGAAGGGATTAAAGATTTGCATACTTGATGATCATGAGTTTGGGAGATAAATTGTGGTATGAAATAATCTGTTGCATGCATAGTTATTATTATTAGTTTCATTATAGCCCTAACTTTATTTTATATTTTATAGCCCTAACTTTAAAACCAGGTTCTCACTTAGGCCTGAGGGTGGTGGGATCACAGAACAATGGCACCAATTACATGTCATGTTTCTTTTTTTAGGTCATATTTACATGATGTTTAAATAACCCATCAAGTAATTCAATTCAGTAAAAATATGACTTTATTGTTTCATGTTCTGCCATGCTACTAATGGCTGCTAGAGGGCAGCAGAAGCCATGAACTAGCAAGAAAAGCACTAGCTTGAAAAGACTCAAGAGGCCCTGCCCAGACCTGGGGAACCATCTGTTCAGGGTTGAGACGGAAGATTAGGTTCAAAGAGTCTGCAATAAGGATTTTTTATTTAGTAACTTGAGAGGCTAACAAAATAAAGGAATGACAAGACTGCTAAAAGGGTTAGGTGCTTAAGAGACATTTAACCTTAAACCTTTTGGAGGAGTGAATCTAACACATGAAGACTAGGAAGAATCACTCAGTTTAAGCCAAAAGCCATGGGATACCGGGTTATCCATTTGAAGGAGAGGGTAGAGTTAAAGCTGTGTCAAATTTAAAGTGCAAATATCAGGGAAACAAGATGTCTGTACAAGAACTGAGGATGTCAGGTGTCCATGACAATGTGACATTATCTGAGCAAATCCTTCATTTGAAGAGGACACATACTAAGGCCACAAGTGTGTTAGAGCATACCAACCCAGGAGGTTTGGAAACTCTAGGAAGAGGAAATATTTTTGTAAAACAGTTTCTAAGTTCTGGTGGTAGAAAAAACACGGAGCAGGAGTACTCAGAGCTGGATTTAAGGTCTACCACAAAATAGTTGTATGCTGTGAGGATGTCACTTAGTTTTCATGGGTTTCTGGTTTCTCATGGAGAAATTGGGGGGTTGGACTGGGTGAATCGCAAGATACATAAAATATCTGAAATCCTAGAAGTGGATTGATTGATAGTTAATTTAATCAAAACCATCACCCAATTACACCATGTAGTTAGAGTAAGAAAACAGTCCAGCCCATCAATTCTTTTTTGGTCTCTACAAATTATTCTACTGTACCTAGCCAAGGAATGTTGCAATCCCACCATTTCTTATTTGTACTTACATGAAGAACAGAAGCCAGACTATTTGGTGTTACATACTGTTTATTCATGTAAAAGGAAGAAGAAAGAGCAGGATTTCTTAGGAGTTGTTGATCCTGTTTTGAAGAGACTGGTGTGTGTCTTTATGAAATCTTTAAAGGATTTGTGAATGAATGCACAGAAACTCAGCATTGCTGTTTAGACTCTTTAGTTGTTGACATTTTGAGCCCTAGAGTTAGGAAGACTTTAAAGAAACTTTAGGGTATTTTAGATTTTTCCAATCACAGTTGATATTTTTGAATTCTAAAGTACTAGATAATGAAAAACACATTGTCAAAATGTTCATCATTCCTTTCCCCTAATTATTGCTGTATTATTACAATTTTTTTTGCGTTGAAATTTCTTTAAATTTGTAATCCTCATGTTAAAATGGGAGATATTGGGGTGTCTGGGTGGTTCATTTGGTTAAGCCTCTGACTCTTGATTTTGGCTCAGGTCATGATCTCCCAGTTTGTGAGTTTGAGCACCACGTTGGGCTCTGCACTGATGCATGGAGATTGGGATGCATGGAGATTGGGATTCTCTGTCTCCCTCTCTCTCTGCCCCTCCCCTGCTCTGTCTCTCCCTCTCAAAATAAAGACATACATTAAAAACATAAAATGGGAGTTATTGCTGTTTGAATTTTATACTTTTGTGGAGAAATTCACTGAGCCTCTAAGGAGGCTGGTTATAGTTATCAGATTACAAGCTTTTTTTTTTTTTTTGAAAAGCTACTCTCCTGTGCATAGACATAGGAGAATGTCAAATGTAGACATTTTAAAATTTCAACAATTTGGGGTGCCTGGGTGGCTCAGTCGGTTAAGTGTCCGACTGCGGCTCAGGTCATGATCTAGCGGCTCATGGGTTTGAGCCCCACTTTGGGCTCTATGCTGACAGCTAGCTCAGAGCCTGGAGACTGCTTCAGATTATGTGTCTCCCACTCTCTCTGACCCTCCCCTGATCACGCTTTCTCTTTCTGAAATAAATAAAACATTTAAAAATAAATAAATAAAATTTCAACAACTTTAAAGTTGGCTGGAAATAGAATCTGATCTGCTTTTTCATGTAATTTCATAGATATTATTAAAATGATGCATAGTTAAATTGATTTTTAAAGTGGGAAGACATAATAGACATCAAGACATCATAGTGTGGTATGATTGGTCCTTGACCTTTTCATTGCCAACGTCTCTTTTAATTATGTTTTTCTCCAGTGATTTAACATTTTGAAATATTTTGTCTATTTTTCCTCAACAAAAACACTCCTAAAATGACAGTTAGGTTTTTCATTTCAAACTGATCTGAAATACATACAACTGCTGATCTTTTTAGCATGAGATTAACAATGACAATGACACTATTCTGAGATGATGAATTTCAACCAGAGGAAAAAGAAATCCTAGTATTTAGTGCAGACTCACTGTGATCAAATGCACTGATTCTCTTTTTTCAAATATAATTATCATACAGTGTAGTATTAGTCAAGTGTAAAATATAATTCAACAATTCTATACATTACTCATTGCTCACCACATAAGTGTAGTCAGCCTCTGTTACCAAAAAACATTATTACGATCTTATTGACCATATTGCCTACAATGTACTTTTCATCTCTGTGAATTTATTTACTTTTATTTATTTATTTTTCTTAAATAGTTTATTGTCAAGTTGGTTCACATACAGCAAGTGCCTTCCCCCATGCCCATCACCCCTCTTCACCTCTCCCCAACTCCCATCATCCCTCAGTTTGTTCTCAGCATTCAACAGTCTCTCATGGTTTGTCTCCCTCCCTCTCCCCAAATATTTTTCCCCTTCTTCTCCCACATCTTCCTCCATTAACTTCCTCCTAATCACCTGTATGTGCAAACATATGGTATTTGTCCTTCTCTGCCTGACTTATTTCGCTCAGCATAACACCATCTAGTTCTATTCACGTTGCTACAAATGGCCAGATTTCATTCTTTCTCCTTGTGATGTAGTATTCCATTGTATGAATATACCACATCTTCTTGATCCGTTCATCAGTTGATGGACACTAAGGTTCTTTCGATGTTTTGGCTATTGTTGAGAGTGCTGCTATGAACATTAGGGTACATGTGCCTCTATACATTGGTACTCCTGTATCATTTGGTAAATTCCTAGCAGTGCTACTGCTGAATCTTAGGGGAGTTCTATTGTTAATTTTTTGAGGAACCTTCATATTGTTTTCCAGAGGGGTTGCACCAGCTTACATTCCCACCAACAGTGTAGGAGGGTGCCCATTTCTCCACATCCTTGCCATCATGTTGCCTTCTCTGATTTGTTCATTTTAGCCACTCTGACTGGCATGAGGTGGTATCTCAGTGTGGTTTTGATTTGTATTTCCCTGATGAGGAGGGATGCTAAGCATCATTTCATGTGTCTGTTGGCCATCTGGATGTCCTTTTTGGAGAAGTGTCTGTTCATGTCTTCTGCCCATTTCTTCCCTGGATTATTTGTTTTTCAGGTGTGGAGTTTGATGAGTTCCTTTTAGATATTGGATACCAGCCCTTTATCTGATATGTCATTTGCAGTTATCTTTTCCCATTCCATCAGTTGTCTATTAGTTTTACTGATTGTTTGCTTTTCCATGCAGAAGCTTTTTATCTTCATGACGTCCCAATAGTTCATTTTTGCTCTTGATTCCCTTGCCTTTGGTGAGGTGTCAAGTAAGAAATTGCTGTGGTTGAGGTCAAGGAGGTTGTTTCCTGCTTTCTCTTCTAGGGTTTTGATAGTTTCCTATCTCACATTCAGGTCCTTTATCCATTTTGAGATTATTTTTGTATATGGTGTGAGAAAATGATTTAGTTTTGTATTTCTGCATGTTGCTGTCCAGTTCTCCCAGCACCATCTATTAAAGAGGCTGTTTTTTTTTCCATTGGATGCTCTTTCCTGTTTTGTCAAAGATTAGTTGGCTGTATATTTTTGGATCCAATTCTAAGTTCTCTATTGTATTCCATTGGTGTATGTGTCTGTTTTTGTGCCAATACCATACTGTCTTGATAATTAAAGCTTTGTAGTAGAGACTAAAGTCTGGGATGGTGATGCCTCCCATTTTGGTTTTCTTCTTCAATATTACTTTGGCTATTCGGGGTCTTTGTGGTTCCATACAAATTTTAGGATAGTTTGTTATAGTTTTGAGAAGAATACTGGTGCAATTTTGATTGGGATTGTATTGAATGTGTAGATTGCTTTGGGTAGTAGTGACATTTTAACAATATTTATTCTTCAGATTCTAGAGCATGGAATGTTTGTCCATTTCTTTGTGTCTTCTTCAATTTCCTTCATAAGTTTTCTATAGTTTTCATCATAGATCTCCTATATCTTTGGTTAGGTGTATTCTTAGGTATTTTATAGTTTTTTGTGCAATTGTGAATGGGATCAGTTTCTTGATTTCACTTTCTGTTGCTTCATTATCGGTGGATAAAAATGCAACTGATTTCTGTACATTGATTTTGTACCCTGCGACTTTGCTGAATTCATGGATCAGTTCTAGTAGGCTTCTGGTGGAGTCTGTCAGGTTTTCCATGTATAGTATCATGTCATCTGCGAAAAGTAAAAGTTTGACTTCTTCTTTGTCGATTCCATGCCTTTTATTTCCTTTTGTTGTCTGATGGCTGATGCTAGGACTTCCAGCATTGTGTTAAACAACAGTAGTGAGAGTGGACATCCCTGTCGTGCTCCTGATTTCAGGGGGAAAGCTCTCAGTTTTTCCCCATTGAAGATGATGTTAGCTGAGGGTTTTTCATACATGGCTTTTATGATGTTTAGCTAGGTTTCTTCTATCCCGACTTTCTCCAGGATCTTTATTAAGAAGGGATGCTGTATTTTGTCAAATGCTTTTTCTGCATCTATCGTCAGGAACATACAGCTTTTATCTTTTCTTTTGTTAATCTGGTGTATCACATTGATTGATTTGCGAATATTCAACCAGCACTGTAACCCAGGAATGAATCCCACTTGATCTTGGTGGATAATTCTTTTTATGTGCTGTTGGATTCGATTTCCAAGGATCTTGTTGAGGATTTTTTCATCCGTATTCATCAAGGATATTGGCCTGTAGTTCTCTTTTTTTGCTGGGTCTCTGTCTGGATTGGGAATCAAAGTGATGCTGGCTTTGTAAAATTAGTCCAGAAGTTTTCCTTCAATTTCTATTCTTTGGAATAGCTTGAGAAGAATGGGTATTAATTCTGTTTTAAATATCTGGTAGAATTCCCCAGGGAAGCCATCAGGTCCAGGGCTCTTATTTGTTGGGAGATTTTTGATAACTGATTCAATTTCCTCACTAGTTATGGGTCTGTTCAGATTTTCTATCTCTTCCCATGTGAATTTTGGTAGTGAGTGTGTGTTTATGAATTTGTCCATTTCTTCTAAGTTGTCCAATTTGTTGGCACATAATTTTTCATAGAATTCCCTGATAATTGCTTGTATTTCTGAAGGGTTGATTATAACAAGTCCTTTTTCATTCATGATTTTATCTCTTTCAGTGCTCTCTCTTTTCTTTTTGAGAAGCCTGGCTATAGGTTTGTCAATTTTGTTTATTTTTTCAAAAAACCAGCCCTTGGTTTCATTGATCTGTTCAACTGTTTTGTTTTGTTTTTGGTTTCTATATTGTTTATTTCTGCCCTGATTTTTATTATTTCTCTTCTCCTACTGGGCTTGGGGTGCTCCTGTTGCTCTCCCTCTTGTTCCTTTAGGTGAGCTGTTAGATTTTGTATTTGCGCTTTTTCTAATTTCTTGAAATAGGCCTCGAGTGCAATGTACTTTCCTCTTAGGGCTGCCTTTGCCGCATTCCATAGACTTTGGGTTGTTGTATTTTCATTTTCATTTGTTTCCATATATTTTTTCATTTCTTCTCTAATTACCTGATTGCCCCATTCATTCTTTAGTAGGGTGTTCTTTAACCTCCATGTGTTTGGAGGTTTTCCAGACTTCTTCCTGTGGTTGATTTCAAGTTTCATAGCATTGTGATCTGAAAGTGTGCATGGTATGATCTCAGTTCTTTTGTATTTATTGAGGGCTGCTTTATGTCCCAGTATGTGATCTATCCTGGAGAATGTGCCATGTGCACTTGAGATGAAAGTGAATTCCATGGCCTCAGGATGTAGAGTTCTAAGCATATCTGTCAAATCCATCTGGTCCAATGTGTCACTCAAGTCCATTGTTTCTTTAGTGATTTTCTGTCTAGTTTATCTATCCATTGCTGTAAGTGGAGTTTTAAAGTCCTCTGCTATTAGCACATTCTTATCCATAAGATTGTTTCTGTTTGTGATTGTTTTATGTATTTGGGTGCTTCCATATTCAGTGTGTAGACATTTATAATTGTTAGTTCTTCCTGATGGATGGATCCTGTAATTATTATATAATGCTCTACTTCATCGCTTGTTGCTGTCTTTACTTTAAAGTCCAGTTTGTCTGATATAAGTATATCAGACTCCAGCTTTCTTTTGACTTCCAGTGGCATGATAGATATTTCTCCATCCCCTTACTTTCAATCTGAAGGTGTCCTCCAGTCTAAAATGAGTTTCTTATAGATAACAAATAAGTGGATTTTGTTTTTTATCCGTTCTGCTACCCTATGTCTTTTGATTGGAGCATTCATCCCATTTACATTCAGTGTTGTTATTGAAATATATGGGTTTAGATCATCGTGTCCTTTGCTGGATTCATGCTTGTGGTGGTGTCTCTGGTATCTTGCGTTCCTTGCAACATTTCCCTCAGAGAGCCCCCATAAGGAATTCTTATAGAGCTAGTTTAGTGTTGACGAATTCTTTCAATTTTTGTTTATTTGGAAAGACTTTTCTTTCTCCTTCTATTCTGAATGACAGGTTTGTTGGATAGAGGATGCTTGGCTGCATATTTTTTCTGTTCATCACATTGAAGATTTCCTGCCATTCCTTTCTGGCCTGCCAAGTTTCAGTAGATAGGTGTAACCACTCTGATAGGTTTCCCTTTGTATGTTAGGGCCCTTTTCTCCCTAGCTCCTTTCAAAATTCTCTCTTTTTCCTTATATTTTGCCAGTTTCACTATGATATGTCATGCAGAAGATCGATTCAAGTTACGTCTGAGGGAGGTTCTCTGTGCCTCTGGAATTTCAATGTCTACTTCCCTCCCCAGGTTGGGGAAGTTGTCTGCTATAATTTGTCAAGGACTCCTTCAGCACCTTTCCCTCTCTCTTCCTCTTCTGGAATTCCTATGATACAGATATTGTTCCATTTGATCATATTGCTGAGCTTTTGAACTCTCCTTTTGTGTTCCTGTATCAGTTTATCTCTCTTTTTCTCAGCTTCCTCTTTCTCTATAATTGTGTCTTTTAAATCACTTACTCTCCTTTCTTCCTTTCTGCCTCTTCAATCCGTGTATTGGACACCTCCATTTTATTATGTATCTCAGTTAAAGCATTTTTTAATTCATCACAACTATTTTTAAGCTCCATAGTCTTTGTAGGAATAGTTTCTCTGATGTCTTCCATGCCTTTTTCAAGCCCAGTGATTAATTTTATGACTATTCTTCTAAATTCTTATTCAGTTATGTTGCTTACATCTGTTTTGAGCAGCTCTTTAGCTGTCATTTCTTCCTGGAATTTCTTTGAAAGAAAGTTCTTCCATTTCGTCATTTTGGTTAGCTTTCTATCTCTTGTTTCTTTTAAAAGCTTGTTATGCACTCTGCCCTTGCAGGTGCTGCTGTATTAAAGAGGGATCTTTGACTGTCCAGGGCCTGTCCATTCAGGAAGTGTTCTTTGAATGGTGTCTCTTGGTTTCTCTTGTTGAGACTTTGGTTATTTTGTTTCCCTACTTGTAGTGGTATTTGGGATTCTCCACCATGTGTACTTTGGCTTGTTTCTTGAGGTAGCCCTGGAAAAGAAAACAGATAGACAACCACACAGGAAACAAAGGTACACAAATGCACAGACAAATCCAATAAACACACAAACTGAAAGAGAAAAAGAAAAAAGGAAGGGACAATAAAACAAAAGAAAAGAAAGAGGAAGGAAGGAAGACAAATAATAAAAAAAATAAAAATTAATAAAAAATTGAAGAAAAGGAAAGAAAGAAAGAAAAAACCCAAAAGACAAAGGATAGTCTAAAAGCATAAAACCAGAATTCCCAGCTACAAATAAAGAGACAGGTGTATGCAGTGCTGATGAAAGAGCGTATACAAAGAGAGAAATGAGAGAGTGGGAAGGATGCGAAATTGGAAATGAAATGACCAGGCAGAGAGACTAAGAGGCCTGATTCAGAGAGAGAAATTGTAGAATATATTTAGAGATGATGCAAAAGAAACAAAGATGTTACTCAGAGAAACTATAGTCTGATTACTCCAGAGAGAGAGAGATAAAAAGGTAGCGATGGAGGTGTAGAGTGTACATCTAGAGAATGGATTACATGTGACTGTTTACGCAAACCAGTGACCAGAGTGCCTCGACTAGCTGAGTGGAGGGTTATGAATGAGAAAAGGGAGAATGTATCTGAATAGAAATAATTATCTAGGATTAATCATGGCAGTGCATCCATGTTGGTCTTGCCCCAGGCTCAGGTAAAAAAAAAAAAAGAAAAGAAAGAAAAAAAAAGCAGCTTTCTGGCGGGGATGGGCGTGGTTTGGTGTAGGCGGCGGGTCTCTGCTCCACTGTGTCCCGCTGGCCGCGCTCCCTGCTGCCCCACCTTGGTGGTTGTGTGGAGAAAAATGGCATTGCCCCAGTCCCTTCTCAACCAAGTGTTGCAAATTACTTCTTTGGGTCTGATCTCCCTGTGCTGCAGGCGTAGCCAAGGTAGGCTGAGTTCTATGCCCAACGCCCCTCCTCGTTTCCAGGTCCCAGTCCACGCGCTTTATTTATATCACCCAACACACAGTCCCGCAGGTTCACCACCTCTGCCAGGCGGTCAGGTCCAGGGAACTCAGTCTCGGCCCTCGCCTCTGCATTCCCGGGGGTTGAGCCCGGGAACACAGCCTTAGGCCTGCAGTGTCAGCGCCGCCATGGGGGATAGTGCCAGGATCGTAGCAGAGCAGTTTTTCCTGGAGTCCTCGTGACTGGGGCCACCTAGTTCAAAATCAGCACCCCAGCCTGAACTAAAAAATACTTTTTCCAAGCCAAGGTTTTTCTCTTCTCCAGGGACAGTTCTATGAGCAGTCTCAGCTTCTCTTTCCTTTCCCCTCGACTCACCGCGGCTCACGTGGGCTGCCCCACAAGCCAAGCTCCCTTCCTTCCTTCGGTATCTTCAGGTCCCATCCTACTTTTATCTTCCTCAATTTGCTCTCAAGCACTTATGAGGTTGCCTTCCCAGTGTATTCTGTCTCTTTCTTTTCCCAGACTCCTGTGGCTCAGTGTCCTACGACTTTAGGCCTTCTCTGTTTGAGAGATGGATGCAAGTGAAATGCACGGAGCTCCTTATTTCTCCACCATCTTGCCCCCTATGAATTTATTTACTTTTAACTAGAAGTTTGTACGTCTTGATCCCCTTTATCTATCTCATCCGTCCTTCCACTCACCTCCCATTTGGCCACCAGCAATTTATTCTCTATAGCAAATACACTAATTATATTACAGTTTTGAAATATTGAAAATAGTTCCAGGTCTCCTATGGACCTTGGGAAACTACTACTTTTCCCTACCTTTCTCAGTTTGCAGATATGTAGCTTAATCAATTGTTTAAAATCCCACTGATACAAGTCTAGTGTTCTATCTACAAATAGTAGGCATTCTCTCTTCTTTAGGATTGATCACTACAATTTAAGGTAATGAATGAAGTTAAGTTCATATTTTTTACAAAGAGTGAATCTAGAAATCTGGTTTGATTAGTTTTTATCTATTTGTTTTATTTTGTTTTAGATTACATTTAAACTGAAGAAATGTCAGGTGTGAAGATATCCTCAGCAGATTCAAAGAACTAAATTCTGGATATTTACTGGAAAAGAAGTTCCCAGGTAGTATCCCTTACTGTTGTTTTCTTTTTGGAATCCTTTAGGAATAAGAGTTGAGAGATTATTTTGTTTTAGCAGCATGTCAATGGGACTGTCATTTCACTAAAGCTTTATTAGATATTAACTTAGTTGCAAAATAGAAAAGCTTTAAGTTCTGACTCCATTGAAACACAATAGTAACATTGTGTGTGTGTGTGTGTGTGTGTGTGCGCGCGCGCGCCCTAGCATGCACACATGCATTTGCAGATTACACAAGGTGTCTCCCCAACTGTGCCCCCAAACATGTTACACATGTATAGTTTTTCAGAGGGGAGGAGGAGGATTATTTTAAATACTCCTGAAATACCAAAGTATAGGTTACCTACTCCTACTTTTGGAACTAGCTGTCACTCCACTTCTTTCCCTGCATACACATAGCCAAAACTATCTTTTGCCATTCTTTACTATGATGCCTGAAAGTTGTATATCACCCCCCACCTTTTTTTGTAATCAAAATATCAAAATAAGTCATCTTGGAGGGTTAACCTGATTATTTATTATCAGTGTAACCAAGTCCTCATGAAATATTTTGCTAACTAGGTGAACTAGCAGAGAGTACGGATAAGAAACAGGCAAAATCAAATTTGGAAGTATGGTGACATGAAGGACAGTGGAACTTAGAATGCTCAAGTGATGGGCAGTGACAACCAGAGTTATTCTGGAAGCACCAGGAGCCTGGAGTTGGATTGATTTTGTCTTACCCATAACTTCGTTTGGATTAGTTCCATAGATAGTTTTTGTGTTCTGAGGAAAACCAAGCCTTTAAGAACATACCTGAAAATGAAATATTTTTGTGCATGTTTCTAGCACTGATCTAGAATAGGAACCTTCACTGCTGGGCCTTGCTTCTAATATTGCAGTTATCACTAGAGTAAAATGAAAATTTAATTGTATGTTTTTTTTTAAGTATTAACAATTAAAAATGCTATAATCTCCTACCTGAAAAAAGTCCATGGATTTGTATTTTATGTTTGCATACAAAGAATATTTTGAGGAATGCATCTTTAAAAAGAGAACCAAATAATTTGACCCCTCCCCCACACACAAAACACTTAAAGCTCTTGAATGCAACTAGTAAAAAATTACTTAGAACTCCTTGGGAATAGAATATTGCAGGGTTTTATAGAATTCTGTAACTCATACTCATGTAGTTGGTTAGTGGAAAAATCTGACCTAGAGACAAGTTTCCTGCTCCTCTTCAGATGCTCAGTTTATAAGGCAGGAACTCCTGAAGAACTGAAAATAAACCTAAACTGAAAATGTTTTAGTTTCCCTATAAATAATAATAGGTGCCACTTTTTTTGTCAAAGTCTTGTCACAAACCAGACATTTATGTCATCAGCTGCAATCTTTACAGCCATCCTATAAGGTGATAATAGCTAACACTGAGATTAGGAGTGTGGGTTCTGAATGACATAGAATAGTGCCTGGTGCCTATATGGATTCAGATTCCACCCATGTTACTTACTGGCTGAGTGGTGGTTTCTTATCTTTAAGATCAAGTTAGGTAGCACCTATCTTACAATGTTGCTGTAAGTGAGGGCCAGGCTCTATCCATTAGATTTTGGTATAGCTAGAAGCTGGCTTGAGAATGGGCACCTAGTTTGTGATGTTTGCCTGCTGAACATAAAAATTTCATAAAACTTTAGTGGCAGATGAGGCCATTCTGTGGTTGTAATAAACCAAGAAAAACTATAATCATGCCTGAACAAAGACAAGAAGCAAGAAAACTGACCACAAAAATGATCTAGCATCCCTTTATCCTGGCTAAAATGAATGACTGTAATGTCTTTAACAATACAGATTTAGCCTTACTGTGTTCTTTCTGCCTTCTACATAAGAACTATTAACATACCAATCATAGAATTACCTTTACTTTCTGACAGTGTCAAATACAGAGCAATGTTGTGTTTCTTCTAACTCTCCCTAAAGCACCTAATAGAAGCCTGAACCTTAGTCCTTTGCAACACTCATCTGCTGAGATGTCCCACGGTTGTCCACAATGTGTGGTCTCTCTCCTTATAACAAGTCAATAAACCCAACCTCATTTGACCAGAGGTGTGCTTTTCACAGTCGTGGCTAGAGGGCATTGACATGAGCAGTGAATGAATTAATCCATATAAAGCACTTAGAACAATGCCCTGTACTGGGTATGTGTTCAATGGATATTATCTATATAGTGTTTTATGATTTTGTAGAAGATGATAACGGAAACTCAGAGAGGCCCCACAGCTGGGGGTGGTAGTGCTGAAATCCCAGTCCAGTTTTACTATGTTCCAGAGCCCATGTCTTCACTACACTACCCTGCAATCACTTTGACCCATCACCAGAGGTTTTGAGAAGCCTAAGTAACGTCATTTTGAGATTAAGGCCTCCATAAAGAGCAACCTCGGGCTGCACGTAGCCCCAGTTCCAGGAAAAGCCTCAGATTGCTCAAGGCTGAAGCCACCCTCAGACCACCCTCAGATCAGCCAATCAAAAGAAGTTAAAAACATTCCTGTGGTCTGAGTCAGGGACTGAGGATTGTTGATAGCTACTTTGCACAAACTAGCTAATCACTCACCACTTGCCTAAAACCCCACGTGGGCCCTTTGAACTCACCCCATAACTGGTCATTTTCAAAGGATTCTCAAAGGTCATGATTGGGTCCCGCCAAAAGTAATGAACACCTCACAGATACTGAATGGTCAAAACTGTTACCATGGATGCTGTACAATTATGATTGGTGCTTATGTGATGACGCTATATGTACAACGTGTGCACTGTAACACCCCAGTCCCTTACCCCATAAAAACACTGCTTACTATTGTTTGGGGCTTCACCCTGCTGCCGCTGCGCCAGTTGACAGGTGAGCCCCTGCTTGAGCTTGTAATAAAGACCCTTATGTACTTGCATCGGTGTCGGCTCCTTGGAGGTCTCAGGGGACTCGCGATTCGGGCACAACAGTTTCCCATCCCTTGTGTCAAGAGGTGACTTTACTGGCCCCTGGGATTCTAGTTTTGTCTTGATCTATGTTTGAGCAAAAATTCTTTTCCTTTAAAAGGTATTAAAAGTCAACTGTTAATCCTTTTCATTTATGAAGAGGCTTGTTAGGTGAAAGACCTTCAGATATTCTTTCTTTTACTACAAGTTTAGTCTTGTGATCATGGAAAAATTCTCTTTTATCCTTTGAAGTCTCATTGACTGAAAAGGCTATGGTAAAGAAGGTTAACTTAAATCTTTGCAAGAGAAGAAGCTGAAAGAATGGTAGCCCCGGGGTACAGAAGTCTCAAGATGGGAGCGCAACTGTAGGCCTTTGTAAAACCATACAGCCAACTGCTACAGGGATAAAGGAATATCAGGGAAACCTCAAGGGGAGACAATACTGACAGCAAGAGGGATTGATAATAACATTAGACCATGGATGTTAAGTGTCTTTTGCATTCACTCATTTTCTAGTTTATCCCATGGGGATTTGTGTGTGCTCTGGGGGTGGAGGGGTGGGGTGGAGTGAGGTATGTATTTGCTTTAGGCAGGAGCTTCTAATTGAAGTTTTCCAAAATGTATTTCTGAGAGTGCTGGTATTTCTGCAGTTATTGAAATATGTTCTGTGAAAGACAGTTTAAGGGTGAAGTTTTTCAATTGTTCCAACTGTATCTACTTCTTGTAGATTCATAACTGATATTAGCAGCAGTTAAAAGCTCTTAAAAATACAGTAAAATCCCTGTTTAACTTTGTAAGTCAGGCATTTCTCAAATTCATTTGAATTTAGTATTTTTTTCCCTAGAACTTATTAACATCATCATCATCGTCGTCGTCATAGCTAACACTATTGAGTGTTTGCCATACACCAGATACTGTTCTAAGTATGTTTCATATATTAATTTACTCATTGCCTCAACAACTTTATTACTGTTAAGGAGACTGAGGCATAGAGCAGTTAGCCTATTCAAGGTGATAAAACCAGTAAATCAGTACAGAATATTCTTTTAACTGATTAATGTCTTAGGAGGAAAGTGTGGGAAGTGGTATTTTGATTCAAGGAGGTAACAAAGAGAAAAGAGCTAGATTTATTTAAGTATTCAATCAACATTTTTAGAAAAACTAGTATGAACAAATGCTATTCAAAGTACTAGAGATAGCAGCATTAAGACAGACAAGGTTCCCATTTTTATGGAGTTTACATTGTAGTTGGGGATAAATAGATAACAAATAAGCACACTAGTAAACAAACAAACCAAAAAACAGGTAGTGATAAAGCTCTGTGGTGTGACGGAGTGTGGATGAGGAGTAGCTTAATTTTTCTTGAAAATTAATTTCCGTGTCTTGTCATATAACTGAATGTGACTCTATAGCAGAAAAATCAGCTTAATCATAACCTTTTAAAAAGTCGGCCTACCGATTCATTGATAAACTGTGTTTTTCCCTATTGGGAAAGTCAATTTGGTTTTTATATTCCTAGAGCATTTTTTCCCAAAATGGGATCAATGAAGTACTAGGAATTCCCAGGAAAAAATCCTGAGAATTTTAATAGTTGTATATGTGTGAAAATGTTTTTCTGGTCAAAGAAGTTAAACAAGTTTCTTTACTATACCAATCACCCAGAGTTTCTGTTGTGCCCGAATCGTGAGTCCCAGAGACCTCCAAGGAACCAGCACCAATGCAAATACAAAAGGGTCTTTATTACAGGCTCGAGCAGGGGCTCACCAGCCTACCGGTGTAGTGGCAGCAAGGTGAAGCGAAGAACAATAGCGAACAGGGTTTTTAAGGAGTAAGGGATGGGGGTGTTACAGTACATGTAGCATCATCACATAAGTACCAATTACAATTACAGCTTTGACCATTCAGTATCTGTGAGGTGTTCATTACTTTTGGTGGGACCCAATCATGACTTTTGATAATCCTTTGAAAATGACCAATTATGAGGTGAGTTTAAAGGGCCCACGTGGGGTTCAGGCAAGCGGTGAGAAATTGGCTAGTTTGTATCTGCAGTTCCCAGCCTTGACTCAGACCATAGGAATGTTTTTTGATTAGCTGAACTGAGGGTGGTCTGAGGATGGCTTTAGCCTTGAACAATCTGAGGCTTTTCCTGGGACTGGGACTGGGGCTATGTGCAGCCCGAGGTTTCTCTTAATGGAGGACTTAATTTTTGGCTCTTCATTTCCAATATACCAATATATATTATATAGGATTATGGGGTACAGTATTCTCATTTGGCCATGGAAGGCTCACTTGTGGAAACTTCTCATGGGAGTAGTATTTTGTATAACCAACTTTGGAATGCATTGCCTTCTCTCTCTTTTTACTGCATGATACATTGTGATAGTTAACCCACTTAAAAGAAGGTTTGGTCTTTTACATTGGCTTAGAATAATTCCTTATTAAATTCTCCTTTGTTAGAATTCTGAAAAGCCAGATTTCAGATCTAAGAGAAATAATGTTTCATTGAAAATTACTATTCTTTAATATTCTGAATCTTATTAATTCTGTTTGCTTGCATTTGGGTTAGTGAGTAGAAGATTGGAGGGGAAACTAGATAATGTGACTTTTTCCCCTTGGCTCCTTGCTTTATTATCTTGACTCACCCTGTCTTAATAAACCCTATGCACCTCTTGGGATCCAGTGGCAGTATGTGCCATGTGCTCTTTCTTGATCACTAAGTAAAAGAAACTCTACCCTTTTCTAGTTCTGTCATCTCACATGAACAGAACAAAAAGAGAAATAAAGTTTTGCCTGAATGTACAGTGAAAGGTAAGTTTCTCTCTCACCCATATTCCCATTTTAAAATAACAAATATTGTTACTATTTCCTTGTATATTCTTCTGGATGTATTATATATACATATGCATATACAACATATATCAAATACGTGTGTAATATTTGCATTCACTTTGCATATAAAGACTCCCTTGTTGAACACAAATGTAACGAATGTAATAGCACACTGTTTTATCTTCCCACTTTATTCACTTTGCAATTCATTTTGGGAAATTTTCCATATCATTTCCTAGAGATCTGCATCTTTAATAGAAGGAAAAAAAGAAACAAGCATGATTTCAGAGCATTCCACGGTTTAGACTGTTATGTTTATCCAGGTATATTCCACTGTATAGATTACTATAATTGATTCAGCAAGTCTCCATTTCATAAACATTTTGATTATTTTAAAATCATTGTCTAAAACAAAGTAATCCCATAATATTAGTCTTGTGACTGGGTGAATTTTGCCTTGATACTATTATTTTAACAACCTTATGTTTTTTTTTTTTACTTTGGCTTCCTTTCTTCCCCCTTCAGTTTATTTATCTATTTATTTTGAGGGAGGGGGAGGAAGAGAGAGGGAGAGAGAGAATTCCAAGCAGGCTTCATGCTGTTCATGAAGAGCCCAATGCAGGACCCAAACTCATGAAGTGTGAGATCATGACCTGAACTGAGATCAACAATCAGACCAACCAGTGCTTAATTGGCTGAGCCACCCAGGTGCCCAACAACCTATGGTTTCTAAATGGTTTCCAGAACACTGAAATTTTTAAACCTGTGCTTTAAACAGTAGGCTTATAAAAATCTAACTGGTTTCCTTTATTAAAATTCTTTCTACTTTAATCCTCACTGATATTGAAAATGTTCATATTTATCATATCCTAATGTTAACTACATATTTTCACCTAAAAATTTTTTAAAAGCCTTTAAGTTCTTTACTTTTGACTTTTAGAACCAGGACCCTTCTGCATTGATTATTGTTCTGAGGTACAGTACCACTGCCTATTTGGTTGACTTCTTTCTATATAAACAAGTCACGCATAATATAAATGAGCTTAGATTGGATCAGATACAATGAGTGTCGAAGAGTGATGGTTGATGCAAACGAGAGGGGTGATTAGTATTGTTCTTGCTACATGATAAATTACACCATATCATGCATTAAAACAATGGATTGTCCTTCAGGATATCAAAGACTTTTTAGCAACAACATGATGGGAAATATATAGTCCTTTATCATTTTGCAAAAAGTGAGAGTTACAATAACAATTTTGAGAATTCTTTTCAAGTTTCAAAGAATATTGTTATTGTGCCAGCACTGATGAGAATGTATGCACCTTGTCCTTGGTAATGGGCACAGTGTTTTTTATTGTTCTTTTACTCTGCAGTGCTGACACGTAAGCTGTTTTGATCTCTGAGTACTTTAGGTTAAAGTGGACCAGGAACTCTTCTACCCTTGGGGGTGTTAGTAGGATTCTAATGATTCTGTTTGATCTACCATGTTAAACACAAATGAAATAAATCAGGAGAAATACACAGAGAGAGTATATCAAAGAGTTATTTCTACTTCTGGGCATAAGGCAGTTGCTAAGCAACCTGTGTCAGACTTCATGGTCATCTGTTAGGAAGGACACAAAGTCAATGCTCACTCAAGACACATAAGATCAGAAATGAAAAAACAACTATTTTGTTGGATTCAAGAAAAAGGTGTTTGGATGAACGTATAATGGTTGCAAGATATGAAGCATCTAATTGCAGATGCATTTAAGGGAGCAATGAAATTGACAAAACAGATCTATATTCAATCCAAGCAGGCTGGGAGGACAGAGAAAATAAACTACACTTTGTATGAATCGTTCCCACTTTTCAGTATCTACTTTCACGACACCGTGGTTATTTGTGGGATGTAATAGTCTTAACAAGCTGTGCTACAAACGTTCCACCAGGAGAGTCCACCATGAACCTTTGGAATTTGGAGTTTTATTGATAATAATAAGATCACTTCCAATCTTCTTTCACATTTTTCTTCAATGCTACATTTTAAAATATGAAGTCTGTAACTTAGAAAAGAGTTTTTTCAAGAAAGAGAGGTATGAAGCTTCAGGCCGAGTTTAACAAAGCCATCCAAGGCACACAGTGTGGAGGAATTATGGTTTCTGCTTTGTAGAACCTATAAATTCAGTATCTAAAAACGACTGATAATTTTTTTCCTTATTTTTCTCTGGATAAATATTTTTTCTTCTGATATTAGATTATTGCTTGGCTGATCAAAACTTTTCATTGTGTTCTGTTTTACTCAGTCATGCTCAACTGCAGTGCCTCTATAGTACAATTTACTAGTCTCTTGGCCTTAGACAATATTTTTTAACTTATCTGAGGCTCCAGTTTCTTAAATGTAAATGTAAATCATCAATAGTCATCTCATGAAATTGTGAGAATCTAATGAATAAAGTAAAATAATATATAAAATGCCTAGTTGATAGTATGCTTTCCCTTTGTAGTAATTTTTACTACTTATGGAATAGACTACTAGAACATAGTATTCTAAGTAGGATTATTGCATTTTTCCACTAAAGGCATGAACATTTTTTAAATGAGAAAGTACATTAATTCATGTTTTCTATTGAGATTTTTTGAGGTATTAATTATAATTTAAACAATTCTTACATTCTAGTTTAAAAATATCATATCTGGGGTGCTGGTTGGCTCAGTTGGTTAAGCCTCTGACTTCGATTCAGGTCAAGAATTCATGGTTTGTGAGTTTGAGCCCCACACCAGGATCTGTACTGACAGCTCGGAGTCTGGAACCTGCTTCGGATTCTGTGTGTGTCTCTTTCTCTCTGCCCCTTCCCTGCTCGTTCTCTCTCTCTCTCTCTCTCTCTCCCAAAAATAAACATTAAAAGAATTACATCTGTGTTTGAAGTACGAATGGCAGGCATTTATTTTGTTCTGCAGTAAGCATAGTACTTAAGGTCTGTCAGTAAATTGTTTTTTTTTTCCCCCATAACATAATTATAATATCTTCAGCATATTCATGATACAAAAAACCTACCACCCACACACAGGCCTAACCTCTCTCATAGTCTCATAGAGACTCATAGATTCTCCTTGAAAGCAGAGGCCAGCTTTTTCTTTTCAGAGGAATTTTTGCATTTAATTTTGGGAGTCTTAAAGGTCTGTTAACATTTTTCACAATGATACTTTCAGTTAAACTCTAAAGTCAGCTGTAATGACGATGAAGCAAATGATCCAGAATCCATTCTTAAGAAGTCACAGATCATCTTTTTAAGACTAGTTGAGTCCAGGCCTTCTCGCTGTGGCAGTGGAACATTTATTTTATTCAGTAATTGTTTTTTGCTTGCCTACTATGTGCTAGGCAGGTGTGAGATGCTGGGAATATAATGGTGAACAAATTTGAAGCGAGCTCTACCTTCCTGAAGGTAGAACAATAAAGTGAAAGAAACAATAAAGCAGAAAGTGACTTGAAGGGATCGAGAATGCTGCTTCTGGGTTGGGTGAGCTGAGATTATACTGGGAGGGAGGGTGACCAGGAAAGATTGCTGAGCAGTTTTCATTGGGACTGAAACCGTCCAGAACAATGCTGACTCCTTGGACCTCAGCATTTAGTGTGGGTGGTTCCACCACAGCTGAGGTACCTGTCAGTGACCTTTCTTTGTCTTCAGGACTCCTGAGCTTGAATAATACAGCGTGGTCTTCCATCTCCTTTTCCTTTATGAAGGCATTCAGCTTTTATCTTTGTTTTCTGAGACAGCTCTTTCATTTTACTGATGGATGCAATGTCATCCTTTGGCAAGCCAGTGCTTCTTTCATTATGAGGACTGTTTTCTTCTACACATTTTTATTTCTACCTATGTCTTTTCATATAAATGATGAGCTCTTTAAAAATAAACAAAAATAATCTGTTTAGCACAGATTAGGGAGGAGCTGTAATCTACAAATTAGAGTGAGGTTGTTCTATTTTGCAGGTTTGTTTTTCTGTATCTTGATCACCAGTTTCTCATAAATAATTAAGCATTACCTAAAAATGGATTTATTTAGAAGGTCATTTATGTAGTACTAATTATGCATTTTCATATAATTTTAACTGTAGATATTTAGAGAGAAGATTTTGGCTTAACAGCAATAATAAAAGCATCTTTGCATTGGTAGAGCAGTGTTTTCAATTTGGTTACCTTTCAAAACACCCATGAGTTGTAACAGTAGGAGTATATTAATCTACACAATTTAAACATTAATAAACTAGTGATCATGTTTATACATTTATATGATTAAAGCCTAAAGTGCATGATTTCTATTTTAATACCCAGTACCTACATGTCTATTTGGATGATTGGGAGTTTTTAAAATTTATAATTAGCATCTCACAGCTGCTAGAAAGGTATTATGAGAAAAGAGGGCAAACAATATGAATCATAAAACAGAATGTCACATTATAACAACATCTGTAACCCATGTTTTATCTGCAGTGTGTAAAGTGCTTTATAGGTGAGTGGCTTCTAAAGCTTACCTAGAAGGTATACAAATGTGAATCAGTGTACATAAAAAGCATTTTCTATTGCTCATCTTGAATTAAAAGCAACGGAAAATTGAGCTGTTTTACAGTAAATTTTCCTATTTGTAAAGATTAGAAATAATTATAAAAAATAAAGTAAGAAATTCAAGTATGTTGAAGAATAAGGAAATCATTTTTCAGGCTGTATATGTTTTTTTCCTAAATCATAAATATGTTGTCTTCATAAATACCAAAATATCCCTTTTTAGAGTTTAGCTCCATATATACCACACCCATAAACGCAATGACAGACATTTGGGAACAAACATGAAAATATTTCTTAAAATATTTTTTTGATGTTTTTATTTATTTCTGAGACAGAGAGAAAGCAGGAGCTGGGAAAGAGGAGTGGGAGAGGGAGACAAGAACCGAAGTGGGCTTGCCCTGACAGCAGAGAGCTCGATGTCGGGCTCAAACTCACAAGCTGTAAGATCATGACTTGAGCTGAAGTCAGAAGATGCTCAGCCAACTGAGCCACCCAGACACACTGAAAAGATTTCATTTAATTTACAGAATGGTGTTTTCAAGAATTTTTTAAACACTTAGGAGAAATTTTTTGTGGTGCAACTGGCATTTTGGCTATGGTTATTAAGACTTGGACTTACAGCAATTTTTAAAAAATTATTTACTCCTGAGAGAGAATGAGAGACAGAGAGAGGTGGGGGGAGGGGAGGAGCAGAGACCGAGGGGACAGAGGATCTGAAGGGGCTCTGCACTGACAGTAGTAAGCCTGATGTGGGGCTTGAACTCATGAACCATGAGATCATGACCTGCGCTGAAGTCAGACGCTCAACTGACTGAGCCACCTAGGTACCCTACAACAATAATTTAATTACATTTGATTCAAGTGCTCTGTTTATCTTTGACTGACTAATAGGATCATGAAATACTTATGTGTTCAACTTGACGTTAGTGATCCAAATCAATTACTCCAGCTATATTTCTTTGTAGTCATTTCATTAATGGATTTACTGAGGTACCCTCATTTTCTGAGAATAGACCCAGCTTTACTCAAATGACTCACAATGTCTCTGCTTAATGAACTCATAAGAAAAAAATCTTGCTCTCTTCTAAACAATATTTAGACCGAAGACAAAGTTGTTCCCATTGCAGCTTGGTCATTTGTAGCAGCAACATGGATGGAACTCGAGGGTGTTATGCTGAGCGAAATAAGTCAGGCAGAGGAAGACAGATACCATATGTTTTCACTTATAAGTGGATCAGGAGAAACTTAACAGAGGATCATGGGGGAGAAGAAAGAGGAAAATAGTTGGGGAGAGGGAGGGAGGCAAACCATGAGAAACTCTTGAATACTGAGAACAAACTGAGGGCTGATGGGGGTCGGGGAGAAGGGAAGGGGGGTGATGGGCATGGAGGAGGGCACTTATTGGGATGAGCACTGGGTGTTATATGGAAACCAACTTGACAATAAACTGTGAAAGAAAAAGAATCTCAGCCAAAATAGGGGGTTAAAATAGAAAGAGTATTTGATTAATAAAATTTAAGGAAACATATTACTCACACTGTTAATCTGTATTCTTTCAGAGGTTCTTTATTAATATACTAGGGAATATAAATATGTTTCTATTTTCATTCTTCAAGGAAATCATGTTAAAACCTTGTTCTTTCTGTGCACCATGTGTTTTAAACATTTTTGTGTGTGTTTTAAAACATATTTGAATACCAGATTAATTTTTGATTCTTAACAGAATATTCTCTATAGTTCAAAGTACAAAAAAAAAACCCTTAAAATTTATTTTTAGTGTATACATATGTAATTTAAGCATGTAATTTTTAAGTGCTTAGTGATTTAGTGGGAATATTAATATCTATAGACCTTCATTTTTCTTCTCAAGAAGATTCTGATCTGATTCTGATCTAATTCTGAGAATGAGATACATATGCTTTTATTTTTTAATGTTTATTTATTTTTAAGAGAGAGAGAGAGAAAATGTTAGTGGGGGAGGGCAGAGACAGGAAGACACGGAATCTGAAGCAGGCCCCAGGCTCTAAGCTGTCCACACATAGCCCAATGTGGGGCTTGAATCCACAAATCATGAGATCATGACCTGAGCTGAAGTCACTTGCCCAACTTACTGAACCCCCCAGATAGGTGCCCTATGGTACACATGGTTTTTAAAAAGCACTCATGGAAATTTATATAACATATATTTTTAAGTGCTTATTTATTTCTTTTGGTGGAGGAGAGGCAGAGAGGGAGGGAGAGCGAGAATCCCGAGTGGGCTGTACACTGTCAGTGCAGAGCCTGATGAGGCCTGCTATCTCAGGAAGTGTGAGATCATGACCTGAGCCAAAATCAAGAATCAAGACTCAAATGATGAGCCACTCATGTTCTCTACATGTAACTTTTAAATGTTTGTAAAAGACTATTATGTCTCTGGAACTCATTCCTGCCAGTTGAACCAAACATTTTTTTTCCCTTAGGAAAATTGCTTTATTATTCTTGTAATAAAAGATTCAAGGAATTCAAAAAATTACAGAAAAGAAATTAATAAAAGTGATCTTTAATCTAAGAGCACCCAAATAGCTGTCATATTAAATAAATAGTATCCCATTATCTTACTATGTATGTTTGAAAATAAAGGCTAGCTTTGAAATGTTTGTCATGAAGCAGGACCATATTGTATGTGATATTTTAAGAATAAAATATATTAAATTTAGAGGTAGCAATGAAAATGAGGTGAAATGAGAGGAATTGATGAAATTCAAATATTTTGAATTATTATTTATTAAAAATCCTTTTAAGATTAAGTAAGAGGATTATGAAAGTCACTAAGAGTTTGGATCCTTTGTTAAAACTGCATCTTCAGGGTGCCTGGGTGGCTTAGTTGGTTGAATGTCTGACTTAGCTCAGGTCATGATTTCATGGCCTATGAGTTGAAGCCCTGCATTGGGCTCTGTTCTGACAGCTCAGAGCCTAAAGCCCGATTCCGATTCTGTGTCTCCTTCTCTCTTTGCCCCTCCCCAGCTCATACTCTGTCTGTCTGTCTGTCTGTCTCTCTCTCTCTCAAAAATAAATAAACATTAAAAAAATTTAAAAAATAAACTGCATCTTCAATTTAAGATAATGTTGATTGACTCTTAGCGTGATAAGGCATTTGTGTTTTTATATTTTCTTTTACTTTTCTTCTTTAATCTTCCGGTATTTGTTAATACATTCACATACTGTCAAGGTTTATGGCATTTACATTCTATTCTATAAACAGAATCTGCACAATTTTCTTCATACTTCATTTAAATGGAGACAGTACTCATCACATGTCATTTTTGTATTGTTTTACCAGTCCTGAGTTCTTTATTTTCATTTATCCTGTAAAAGTAGTTTTAAATGTTGATGTTTCTGCAAAGCAGTTTTGAAGAAAAGCTCGTGAGTTTGTGGTCTCTAAATTCTTTCATGTTTTAGAATGTCTGCGTATGAGTTTTATATTTGACTAATATCATGGCTGCATGTTGGGTTGCTGCCTTTCCTATAGAAATCTGTGAGCAATATTCCCATGCTTATGCGTTAATTGTTATGTGTAGAAATCTAAGTCCAGCCAGATTTCTTTATAGGTGACTTTTTCCCCTCGAGATCTGCCTGAAGAATTCCTTCTGTAATAATTGAAATTCAATAATTCAACTAAGAAATGTCTTAATATTTAGCAGTGTGCATTAAATTTGTCTCAAATCTGATAGGCATTTTTAATTTGAAATGAAAATGAAAACCTAACATACCACTCATGAGATGAAACAAAAGCATTACTGAGAGAAGTTTATAACAATAAATGCCTATAGTAAGAAGAAAGATCTTAAATAAACAACCTAGCTTTATACCTCAAGGAACTAGAAAAAGAAGAATAAACGAAGTCCAAAGTTAGCAGAAGAAAGGATATAATAAAGATTAGGGCAGAAATAAACAAAGAATAGAAAACAAAACAAAACAAAAAACCAAATCTAAGTTATTTTTTGAAAAGATAAACAAAATTGTCAACCTTTACCCATATTTGGTAAGAAAAAAAGAGAACACTCAAATAAGTAAAATCAGAGGTGATTCACTGTTGCTTCTATGAGAGACAGTAATTTTCTTCAACATATTATAATCGATGGCTGCATATTTCTGTGTCTTCCATGGTGAAGGACTGTGGGGAAGACGTTGGGAAAAAAGTTGAGTTGAATTCTCTGTACGCCGTGTTAGAATATTTGGGCTCCCTCACTTCTGAGGTTTTGTTAAACATCCCACAGGAGGGTCCCCTGAAATTAGAATACATGTTCTGCTCTTACTGAGGAAACAGGGAAATGGATCTGCACTATTCCTCACGTGTAGCCCGGGAGCCTTTGGCTCCTTTAGACACACTCAGTGTTTTAGCTTTATTGTACATTTCCTGACATTTCTATTGTACATTTACTTGTTTCTTCCTTGTAGCTCTTTCCACTTTTCCCCTTCAAATATCACTCAGTTCATTTTCATCTCATTTGAGGGTATTCAGAGAAGTCTGACTGGTTTCTGAGGGAGAGGACTGGGTCAGGGAGTGGGTGCCTCACTATAAAATACCTCGCACTCTGCTCCAGAGTCTCATCTTTTCTCCCCGTTTTGGTGCCACTTTTTGAGCTTCATGGTAATGAATTGCATCGCTGATGCTGAAATTTTCCTGAGTTTCACTGGATTGGATGTTGGGAGAGGAAATTATGTGTAGCAGTTTTATTCCACCATCTTAACTCAGAGGTCCCCAAAGCATTCTATTAACCAGGAAAATATTTCTATTCATTGTGCAGATAAGGAAATTTTCAAATAGAAGATTAGGGAGGACACATTATCATGTGAACAAGTACTTAATTACATTAGAGATGCAAATGTTTTTTGAGATTATACTTTTGTAAACAAGATGATCTTGTTATAATGGAGGATTTGTGATAACTGCAATGTAAAGGAGCCTCAGAGGAAAAATTAGGAAAACTGAGTATGGGAACTATTTATTGCCTGAGTTAATGGTATGCATAAAATCCAATGAATACCGAAGACTGTGTGCAGAGTCACAACACAGTACGTTCTAAAACACTGTCCCATTTGCTTCTTTTAAATATCTAGATAACTTTTCTTGTAAGTGAACTGAAGAAATGTTGTTCAGACTGACATACTTCTGAATGTTTTAAATCTCTAACAATCAAAAACACACTTGGCAGAGAACTAATTTCACACCTCAGGCATTAAAACTCTGAGTCTGTATTCATTGTTTATTTTACATAATGTAAAACAGCATGAAGCAAGATATATTATACAATGGATGAATGGGAATTTTAGAAAGCAGGGAATCATTTTACATTTATACCTGGCAGATGACATTTTATATATTGGAAGTTTTCCTGATATACCAAACATGATGATTTTTTTCAGTCAACTGAATTTTTTGTCACTGGCATACATTAAAGAATAAAAGATTTCTGTTCTTACTGTTTGTATTTTTATGGAACATAATGATAATTGTATGGATTATTGTGATATCAAAGTTCATATCTTATAAACCAACCTTTGTTTTTAAATATAGGATATATAGGGATCCCTGGATGGCTCAGATGGTTAAGTGTCTGACTTCAGCTCAGGTCATGATCTCACGGTTTGTGGGTTCCAGCCCCATGTTGGACTCTGTGCTGACGGCTCAGAGTCTGGAGCCTACTTTGGATTCTGTGTCTCCTTCTCTCTCTGCCCTCCCCTGCTCACACTCTGTCTCTCTCTCTCAAAAATAAATAAACATAAAAAACATAAAAAAATAAAAACATAAAAAATAAAAACCATAAAAACCCACCTTTTAAATGTGGGATGTATAAAAGTTAGAGATAATCATGAAATCTAGATAAATAAAATTATAATATGTTTACCAGTAAATAGGTGAGCCAGTTTGAAAGAATCCTTCAGGAATAGAATGATTTATTTCTTATTGTAAAACTTTTGAGTCATTAGTGAATATATTAATAATTTCTAGTTTAATTACTAGAGCCAAATAATCATATATTGGTGTAATTTCTCTAACTTACAGGTGTTTACATTATTTCAGGTACAGTTATTGTTAAATTAGTGCTCAGGGAATAAATAGTTGTGTAGTATGCCACTTTTTGTCTTTTTTTAAAAATGTTTTTTATTTATTTCTGAGAGAGAGAGAGATAGTGTGAGCAGGGAAGGTTCAGAGACAGAGGGAGATACAGAATCTGAAACATACTCCTGGCTCTGAACTAGCTGTCAGCACAGAGCCCGATGCGGGCCTCAAACCCACCAACCGTGAGATCATGACCTGAGCTGAAGTCGGATGCTTAACCAACAGAGCCACCCAGGCGCCCCACTTTTTGTCTTTTGGAAACAGAACTCCCATGTTGTTGTGTAAAGCCTAAACCATATAGTATAGCATCCTAATTGTCAACTAACAGTAGGTAACATGTTGCTTTAATTTAGAAATTTGGCACTAGAATTCATTGCAATTGACCATCGCCTAGTGGTGGTCGCCACCCAGGTGCATGATATGTTTATTTGGACTCAAGTGGTTGAAGTCTGTTCAACATGGAGTCCTGGCTTCTGCTCAGTTTTTGAATCCCTAACTTATATTCATCCAGATAGCAAGTTGTTATAAGAGAGTTAAATATGGATAGAAAGGAGAAAATGGATGCTGAATAGCCAAAGGAGTGCACATGCCTTACTATGTGTACCAGGAAGCTGGATGCTTGCAAACTTCAGTTTCCATACTCTTTGTCAAGTAGCCTCCAGTTAGATTTGACTAATAGGAGACATCTGTGGTAGACATGGGAGGAAAGGAGTAGCCTATGCTTCTGGTGGCATTTCCAACACCTATACAACTATATGGTGTAGCGTCCTTTGGTGGTTTCACCAATGGTAGAGGTGGCTCTTGTGGTTTCAGAAGTATTAGCAGTGAGGCCAGGTGGGACTACTGTTTCCAGTGACTTTAGGTGGTCCAAGAGAGTGTCAGAGGTCAGTGGCAGCAGCATTTCCCAGCCGTGCTAGCAGTCATTGTGCTCTGGGTTCCGTTAATCCCCTCTCATCCATTTTGTTATTTAGCCAAAGGGGTGGTTGCGTCTTCTCTGTTCCTGCTTCTTTTTCTTTTAAGTGTATTTATTTATTTTGAGAGGGAGAGAGAGAGAGAGAGAGAGAGAGAGAGAGAGAGAGAATATATCTAAAATAGGCTTTGCATTGCAAGCACAGAGCCTGACGAGCGGCTCCATCTCATGAACTGTGAGATCATGACCTGAGCCAAAACCAAGAGTTGGACACTTAACCAACCGAACCACCCAGATGCCCCTCTGTGCTTCCCATTCTCTGGTTTTCCTCACCTTACCAAAACCTTTTTGATCCTTCGGTCTTTCAATCATTTTTTTATTGCTCCTTGCAGAAGATACTCTGTGTTTAAACTATTTGGCATACTTTCTGTTTTTCTGATGAGACTTTTCTGTACTGTCATGATCTTTCTGGCATCACCCGAGACTGTTCTAAACTGGGCCCTCTTCAGGCTAGAGTGGGCACTCTCATTCCATCTGTGCAGCTGAGAATCTGTCTTGGATTCCAGTGACAAGAATCAGGAGTGCCCTATGGCTTTGTGCATCAGAATGATGTGATGGTGAATATTATTTTTCTACATGTATTAACATTCCTTAGGGTTTGCATATTTTAATACAGCTTATTCTTAAAAGAAAAGCACATAATGTGTATAAAACTTTTTCTCCATTTATCACAGTATCGTTAGATCCCCCATAATAGCTTTTCACTCATTGGATTGGAATTGCCTTTATTTTTTTTTACACTTTTTTCCACTAAACTGTGAGCTCCACAAGAGAAGACATGCTGTCTATGTTGTTTACTGTTGTATCACTAGTTCTGAGACAGTACCAAGGACTTACTGACTTCTCATTAGATGTTTGAATGAATGAGTGAATAGCTTATTCTGTGTGTGTGTGTGTGTGTGTGTGTGTGTCTGTGTGTGTGTTTGGGTATAATATCTTGGGGAGGTGAAGGGCTACCCTGTAGAGCCTACAACCTTCAGACCTCTCCCACTATTATACTTGATCCCTCAATTCCTCTTGTTATTCTCTCAGTTTATGCTTTTTTACTGTCTACTTGAATTTGTTTTTACCACCTTACCTTGTGTTTTCTGTTTACCTTACTTAAAAAAATTTTTTTTGTTTTCTACCTTTTGTAAGGATGATAGGGTTTCCTTTATTCTTTTCTCCTCTTTTTCTGCTTTGAAACTCTGAACTATTTGCAACCATTGATTGAATTTCTAAACTTTCCATATCTATTGCTTAAAAAGCCTAGAGTTTTGCCATTTTGACATAAAAGTTAAATTATGTTCAATTTGCTAGTATTTATTGAGGAACTGTCTAGATTTTAAATTTCTAAAAATATCATTATTTACATAGCACTAAAAAATCTTTTTATTGTGAAAAATTTCAAACATATACATGTTTCTGATACCAGTACAATGAATTCTTTTGTTCTTGATACCAGCTTTAACAGTGATTATAATTATAATAAATGGTCAGCATGGTTTCATTTAATAGTCTCTACTTCATATCATTTCTTTTGCAATCATTTCAGTATTTGTTTCTAAACTGTCAAGACTCTTAAAAATATAATCACTATGTCATAATCACCTGTAAAACTTTACTTAATGTCATCAAATATCAAGTGTTCAAGTATTCCTCCCAATGAGCTCATAATTCTTTTTTATTTATTTATTTTTTAAAAGTTTATTTATTTATTTTGAGAGCGAGAGAGCACAAGTAGGGGAGGGGCAGAGAGAGAAGGAGAGAAAATCCCTTCTCTCGGGGAAAAGGCACCACACGGTCAGCACAGAGCCTGATGCAGGGCTCCATCTCATGAACCCTGAGATCATGACTTGAGCTGAAATCAAAAGTTGGAGGCCTAACTGACTGAGCCATCCAGGAACCCCCATAATTCTTTCTAGTTCAAATATGGATCCTAACATGGTTCATAATGACAAGCAATTGAAGATTCACATGAAATCTATTTTGGGTTTTTTCCTCTCATTTCTTCTTTTTGTTTTTTCATTGCAATTTATTCTGGAAATTTTCCTCCAGAGTGGATTTTGCTGACTACAGTTCTGCATTTGTTTTCTTTAATAGGTTCCTCTTTCTCCTTCATTTTATATAAATTAGTAGTTAGATTTAGAGGCTTGACCAGATGCAGTTTGCTTTCTTCTTCTTCTTTTTTTTTTTTTGTTTCTCTTTTTCCTTTTCATTTCTTCTTCTCCTCCATTTTTCTAATAATTTTTTTTGTTTGCTTTTTTGGTTTGCAAGAAAATTTCTTAAGGAGTAGCACAGGATATCTCATTGTCTACCTTTTGTTGATGTTAACAGTTACTGATGATAACTGCCTGGATGTTATTTTATAGGAGTTGCAAAATGATGTCTTCAGTCTCCCTTTAAAATTTATTACTTTGAATATTTCTATTAAGTGAAACTTCTAATCAACTACTTAATTACCTTGAAATATCCCGAGTTCATGCAAGAAAGTTAGGATTTATCAGCTTTCAAAATAATGACTTTGGTTCTCTAATATTTTCTTAAGGTGTGCAGTGATTTTTTTAAATGCACTTTATTTTTATTGTAGAGAGTGAGAGAGAGAGAGAGCATAAGCAGGGAAGAGGGGCAGAAGGAGAGAAAACGAGAATCTTAAGCAGGCTCCACCCTCAGCCTGATGGTGGAGCTGAGGGGCTCCATGTGGGGCTTGATCCCAGTACCCCGGGATTATGATCTGAGGTGAAATCAAAAGTTGAACACTCAGCTGACTGAGCCACTCAGGTGCCCCATGCAATGATTTTCTTTTAAATGTTTTCTTATGTATTCATGAATTTTGGTATTTTTGCTTTTTCAATCCATTGCAGTTATTGTTTTTACTGATTCTCTATTTGTCCCTGTATTTGGCTAGGAAAAAACTTTTTCAAGTTGGGTTTCAAATCCTTTGTATCTATCATCAGCAGTCTTTGATTCTGTTTGGTTTTTGGTTTGATAAACTGTTCTAGAATCTTCTTGTACATTTCCTGTTCCGTTTTCTAATTCTCTACTTCTCTAAGGGGTCTTTGTTCTTTTACTGGAAAATGGCATTTAGAAAACACCATGTATTAAGTGAGTTATTGCCTTTTCTTAAAATAAAGCTAAGAAGTGTGCATGTATTAAAAATAAAGATAATATATCATTATGTAATTCTATAAAGTGAAACTTCTAATCAACTACTTAATTACCTTGAAATATATCATGATTTCATGCTAATAATTTCAATTCAAATTCAAGAACAAGAATCTTTATTTAATCTTTTTAATCCTACATTTACTTCTTTTTATGCCAGTATAATCACTCATTTTCCTTGTTTTTTAATGTAACACTTAGAATAAGAATACCAACACTATGTGCAATGGTATGATTACTGAGAACAGATAAAGAATTTTTTTGCAGCTCTTTTTGTATATTGCAGTTTAATATATATTTCACTGGACCTGTAAGACCAAATGAGTGTATTTTCAAATCACTTGAAATAATGCCATGTTTTTGCTCTAACTTATTATACTATTTGGCTTTTAAATTTCTTTTTACTTTTGTTTATCTTGTGATTCCTTTTTTTAAAAACTTTATTTTATATTTATATGAAATATCTTTGCATTCTCAATATCAAATACACAAAGCAAGATATATGCTGAAAAGCTAACATTATCCTTATATGTTTTTGCTATTCCCTTCCTTATAGGTAACTCTAATAGTCAGTTTCTTCAGAGGTCTCTTTATCATCCATCTCTCTTTCTCTCTCTCTCTCTATCAAGACTTACTATGAGGAATTGGCTGATGTGATTATGGAGGCTGAGAAGTCCCACTGTCTGCAAGGTAATGACCCCGGAAAGCCAGTGGTATAGTTTAGTCTGAGAGTGAAGACCTGGATGGTATAAATCCCAGTCCAAGGGCAGGAGAAGATAAGATGAAACATTCACTTGTCTAATGCAGTCCTTCTCAGTCTCTCTTGTTTAATGTAGGGCTTTGGCCTCACCTGTGGTTCTCAGATTTCACAATGTTGTCATGTCTATGGACAGTTGCTAGTTGGCTTTCTTATAAGAAAGAGTGAAGTCCAGTGAGAGATCATGAAAGTTTAGCTTTTGGGTGCGGTGATGATACAGAGAAGTGAATGATTAAAGAGAGATGTAGAAGCCAAGATTGGTAGGACTTTGTGATGTATGGGATATTGAATATTGGCAACAAGAAGGAAGAGGGTGATTTTAAGAAGTCTTACAGGTTTTTGTCATGAACAATCACTGACTCAAATAAAACTGACAGGGGGTCCAGTTTGAGTTCCAGTTTTGGAAATTCTATGTTTCAAGAACATTTGAGATCTCACAGTGGAGATGTTGATTATTAGTTAGATATACCATACTTATGGACTTATATGGTGTTATTATTTAGTATCTCTTTTGAGACTGTGAACCCTTTGAGGCTAGAAAACATGTTCTATCACTCAAAGTTCTTATTTTCAAGTAACAGATACTGGCTTCAGTTAGGCAAAAAGGAGTTCATTGAAAAGATATATTGAGTACCTACTGGGTTTAATGGAAGGTTGAAATATTAGGCATGTGAAAATGTTTCTAGGGACAAAGCTCCAAATCTTACACTGGAACAGGCCCAAAGAGGAAACCATGGAAGAGCACCAGTCTACACCTGTCCTGCTGCCTCTTTGATGCCAGCAACTCAGCTTCTATTACCAATACTGCATCTGCAGGCAGTGGGGATACGTCAGTCAGATATAGTTACATTTTATTGCCAGAGCTTAGGTCATAAGATGATTCTCTATCTACAAGAATGGCTGCAGATGTGAGCTTCTAACATTTTCAAATGCTGTGTGGTAAGAAGCATTTGCTCTTCTATCAAGATAATACAGTGGAGACCTTGTACACAAACTAGAAAGAGGTTCATATTTTGGAGGGATAACACAAATGGCAGATTTCCCCATACATATATCTTAGTCACCTTTGTGTACTTACCATCTTACATAGCAGTAGTACACATGAAATGTTAAATACTTGATTTTAAATTGAAATTGTTTTAACAATGACTTGGAGTAATTCAGATGTAAATTTCCTTCATTTTGATAATTTAGATAGTCTTTCTATTACTAGATAATTATGTATCCATTTTAATTTGTTTTTGTAAACTAGCCTCACTGTGAAATCCCATAGTTACTTCTATAATATTTTTTTTTAGAAAATATGTATTTTTTAAAAAAACTAGAGTGGCCTTACATTTCTTATTTGAGGGATATAGGGAACATTTCAGTGCCCAAAATATTTTAGACATTTTATTTAAGGAAAACATTTTTTCCCATTTCTCTTTTCCTACCTGTGTCTTATAATGCCAAACAAATAAATAATATTTGACATTTCCTATTGTTCCATGACGTATTTTTGCCCTAGAACTTATTTCACATTCCATCAGTCCCATTCAGATTGATGGAGTGCAATCATTTAGCCCTTCTCTTGCCTTCTTGCATTTTGTTTTGGGCCTTCTAAGTTTTATTTTTCCCTTCAAAAATTTGAAAAGATATTCTTGAAAAATCCTGTATTGTCTTGATAAACTATAATAGATGAGCGACAAAAATTCTAGCTGAACCTTGTTTAATGGTAGTGATGATTAATGAGGAAACAATTTGTTATTAACTTGAGAAGAATAATCTTATTAGATCACTTCTCCCCCAGATATGCAAATCAGACAATTTTATTTGCTTATTCCTATTTTACTTCTTATGGTTTTTTTTTTTGTGAAAAGAAACCTTTTTGCTTTTCTTCCCCACATTTAATGTTGCAGTTTTCCCTGATACTAGCGTGTCAACTTTCTTTTTCCTTACAATAACAAGAACTGTTAGAATAGGCATGCTGTGTTATAATGCTAATTACCTGTCCATTTAATCCAGACTCTTATGGTGGTTTGTACTGTGTCAGTTATGCTGAAACCATATGTGTTAGAATGCTCCTCTCTGTGTGGTTTTAGGTTAGCATTAGCCAAAAGAGAACTTTAGACAAGATTTGGAAAGCAGAAATCAAACAGTAACCATATCCTCCAGCAGGCTCATGTGTTTACATGCAGTTGCCTACAGATGAAGAGGGGCCAGCAGGTGCTGGCAGGTTCCAGCTGGTCCTTGCTCTGCATCCAGCTTTTTTTTCTGATTGCTGACCTTAACTGACCCACGATGGCTCCAGGCCCACTTCCAGACTCTCCATCCTGGGCTCACAGAAGTGGTAGCTGCCCAGGAGCACACGGAGACCTCTCCATGACCCTTCCTTTCATAGCCCATTTCAGTGGTCAGATGTGCTTGGTTTCTCAGATTGCCTGAGTGGTCACTCTTATTCTGATCCTACAAATTCCTACTTGCCTTGTCCTTTCTCTAATTGTATGCGATGATACTTATAATAAATCTCTTAGGTTACTACCTCACGTGGGTCTGTTTCCTGGTTGAACACTGACTCATTCAATTGTTCATGCTAAGACCTGTTCTGATACTTTTTCTTTGCTTTTCATCCTTTGTCATGAATTATTATGACTGTGTGTGTGTGTGTGTGTGTGTGTGTGTGTGTATAGATGTGTATACAGGCATATTTTAGGCCTCGTGACCTAAATAAATTTGATTTCATTATTGGCAAGAAGTCTAAATTAATTTTCTAGTGTTATTCAGTGTTCTCATTTTAGTGCATGCTGAGAGTAACTAAAGCTATAATCATAGCTTACTCTGCTATTTTTAAAGTTAATTATGCTTAAGACCATGTACAAGGTCATGTGAGGGTATAATACCAGAGCAGAGAGTGATCAGATGATATCATTTGAATGATATGAACTATATTTTTGTACTGAACACTTTTTGGAGGTGTAGCTAGATCTGTTAATTAGAACCCATATCAAATGTAAGCATTGTATCCATATATGCGTTGATTAAGTAGTCTACTTTATGCTCTTTTAGATGGCAGGTAATAGTTTTGTTTGTTTGAGGTGTAGTGTAAATATAGACAATGTGCCAAATTAAACTCTGTATTAAGTGTATGGAAAGCTTATACTAACAGGGGAAAAACAAATGTAGACATTAATCATGTGCTTAATAAACTGAATTTTCTCATTTGATTTTTAAAACAAACCTATGCTAGATTTAATATTTTTTATTATCATCAGAGTTCAAGGGATTAGCAAACTGAAGCACAGAGGGGACAAGTAATTTATACAAGATCACAGAAAGAATAAGTGGCAGAAATGGGTTCTGGTCAAGGCTATTGAACTCAAGTTCTCATGCTTACAGCACCTACACAGTACTTTCTCCTCACTCCCTTCCTTATCAATATGATAAGAAGAGGGTGGCCCTTGAAGTTAGAAAAGCATGGAATAAAGTATTAACTCCACGACTTACTGTTTGCACTTGATTAGAGCAATTAAACTCATTTGTCCACAAATTATTAATTTGAAAAAGTAACATAATTATGCATCCTAATGCAGTTTTGAGAATGTTAGTAAATTGTAAAACACATTATAATTGATAGTCATGAGTATTCTCTAGATATATGTGAACTTTCTATATGTTATCCTTAGTAATAGAAGAGACACTAAAAACAAAACAAAACAAAAACAGACCTGTTTTGTCACTGAGGAGTTGAGTGCATTAGCCTACTATTTCCAGAAGGAAGAGAGATTGCTTAATTTAGAAATAAAAAAGTTCAAGTAATCAAAAATAAGGCAAATATATATGAATAGTGATGTGAAATACTGATATTTATAGGAGTAAATATTGGACACCTTCTAAATGTCTGACATGGACAAATACTAACTTTGTTACGTATTTTTTTAAAAAATGTTTATTTAATTTTGAGGCGGGGGAAGGGCAGAGGGAGACACAGAATCTGAAGCAGGCACCAGACTCTATGCTGCCAATGGAAAGCCCGACTCAGGGCTCAAACTCATCAACAGTGAGATCATGAGTTGGATGCTTAACAAACTGAGCCACCCTGGTGCCCCAACATATGTAATATGTTACGTATTCTTCATGGAATGTTATTTAGCTATTAAAATGTTTATGAAGACTTTATAATAACATGATAAAATGTTTAAATATTAGTGAAAAGTAAGATACAGAATACTACATGTAAAAATACATTAAAAACTGGAAGGAAATACTTTCAAATATCATATCAATAATGGTGGGTCCACCAGTGAAAATTTTCTTTGTTTTATTTTCCTGTGGTTTCTAAATTTTCTGTTGCCTTTAAATAAAGTATAAGCTTTATCTGAGAAGTTGTGAACTGCTGTTGAGAATAGTACTCTGTTGTTTATACATTAGTGTGAATCCCACAGTAAAATGATAGAGAAGCTAATAAATTGCTTTTTATTTCATTGGCCAAGCTAATGAGGTTCATGAGCGAACTTATTTTCTTAAACGGTTGGCAGATATTTTCTTCCTTCTTTTTCTTTTTCCACAATTATTTCTGGGTATAAAGGTGTTGGCACCAGTACAGCATTTCATTTTCTGCAGAGGAGTGCATGCAATATTTATATATTATATATCATTACTTTGAAATCAGTTTATGATAAAGGGAGCCAGAACTCTTCCACAGGGCTGCTCCTTTCTGTTTAAAGAGGCATCTTTTCATTGGAGTGTAGTAATGGCCGTAGTACTTTAGCAAATAGCTATAAAACATGAAAACGTCCTCCTTTCTTGTGTTAATCCATCAGGATGCTTTCAGGGATTCTTCTTGTCTAAAATATTCATAGGCAGCAAAATGTCCTGAATGCCCTACAGAATTTGTGCAGAGCCAGGCAGATGATTGATAGTGAAGTTCTGTTCTGAGTCACTCACAGTATGTAATTCTATTTGTCTTGCCAAATACGGAGAGCAGGCAACTCATAAAAGGTAAAGGTAACAGACACCGTATTTTCTTACATTTAAAAAAGAATTTGGTGTCTCCACTTCACTGTACTCCACTGAGTATAGCAAATTTTTATTAAATAAAATAAAAGGCCTATGAGCTATTTTGTGTAGAGTGGTGTAAAGTTTTCTTAAGCAGATGTCATTTATTATATTGCACATTTCTCTTTGGATAAATATTTGCCTGTATGGGTATATCTTAAGTAAATGATGTTCAAATGTTGTCTAATTAAAGAAAAAACTGTCAGGGTGCCTAGTATAAGCAACATATGCAGTAGGTACTCAGTGCATCCCATAATGAGTAAGTCACTTTCATTCTTCCAGTACTTTTGACATTAGTGTTTAAAGATTGTTATTTGGTTTTCTATTTAATCCATGTTAAAACTAAAATTCTGCCCAGGTTAATCTCATCAAGTCAGGTAATGCAATAGATAAGCAATAGGTGATATTTCAATTGCTAGCTGAATTTAGCACTTTGAAGCACTCTTATTTCCTGGGGGCATGAGTCTATCATTTGCATTTGTATTCAAGTCTGAATTTTGGCTGAGTCAGGACCTTGGAATCAAGTCTGGAGAACTTGCTTTTAGTTTACATGTTTAGTTTAGTTTATAAACTATCATTGTTCATGTCTGATATTGTACTGCACTATATCTGAAATGAATTGTAATGTACAAGAAGGATAGAATAAATTAATCATAGTTGTATATTTTATTTTTTTGGTAGTGAAAAGATATCAGAAATACAGAATTATAGCATCACTGTGAAGAAATTCTCAACATATGAGATCATGAAGTCAATTGGGACTTTCTACCTGAGATGAAGAGGTATTTCAGTCAAGAGTTGTTTATAAGGGTGCATAATTTGACAAACTATTAATCAGTTTAAGAGTAGGGACCATATTCAACATTTTTCAACTTTCAAATTACATGTATCAGTTTGTAAATAATAGGAAATCAATAAATGTTACATTAAGCAAATACCCCAGAGTCTTAGAGTATAGAAAAAAATAACTTACACAGAAATTGCCAACTGATTATTTTTAATAAGAGATTCACTGGATCTTGAAATTTGAATATCAATTTGACTGGTTTGCTTTACATTTCTCTTTGAGCTCTCTTCCTATAGTATTTCCTGCTTTAGCATATTCTTTGCCTTTATTCCTGGCAAATAAAATATGGCTACCTTCTAGTCTTTGAAACAGACAATAAATTTGCCCGAAAATTTGCCCATTAGGCAGTGAAAATATATTGACACAGTTAACCAAAGATGTATACACGTGTTTAACCTATCATCAAAATGATTATTGTTGAAATGGTTATTGCTGGTTATTGTTGATTATAATTTGTTGAAATTTTTGCAACCTTCCCACTGAGGTGGTGAAAAGTTGCATTTCAAATTATACAAAAACTAAGTAGAAACTGAGATTTTTCAAAGTCTTTTAGTAGTTTTGTTAAAAAAAAAAACAAGCAAAAAGCATGTAAAGGAGCAAGGATAGATTAGGCTACTTTAAAATTTTTCCAACCTATATTTTGATATTTCCTTACATGTGATTTTTGGGCTAATTTATGAATTTTAGAAAGCATTATGCCTGTCCAAATTTTCTACTTATGGTTATAGTTTATGGTATGTATATTATGGAAATATTTTTAATGTTCTTTGGTATATGTTTATGTATAGATTTCCCTTTAGTCTGATTTAATATTCTTTAGTTTCTTGATTTTTTGATTACCTAAGAGGAGTTTCCAAAGCAGGAAAAACAGCAGATCAGGAAGTTTGGAGAGTTCATTCATTTATTCAGAAATGTTCATTGACTTTCTACTCTGTGCTGGGCATGGAATACAATAAAAAATAAGAGAGAGATAGTCCTTCCACTTTGGCCTGGATTCTAGTGGAGAAAGCATATAAAAACTACACATTTTGGTAAATACCTTAATGGGAATAAGGGGTGGGCTCTCGTAGATAGTAATGGACAAAACAGAGGGACATTGTGTGTGTGTGTGCATGCTGCTTTAGACAACTGGTCAGGGAAACCTTTCTGGGGTAGTGACATTCAGTTGAGTTCTAATGGGTAAAATGGAGTCAGCCATCTATGCAAAGGGCCAGAGGGAAAATTTTACTGGCAAGAGTAAATCCAAAGGCCCTGAGGCAGAACTGAGCTTACCTGCTTTAAAAGAACAGAAAGAAGATCAGAGAGGTTAACTCACAGTGAGCAAGAGTTTATATTTCATTCCAAGGATAGTGTAAAGTCACTGAAAGCTTTTAAGCATAAAAGGGACATAATCTGATGTGAATTTTATAAAAAATCAGGGGCGCCTGGGTGGCTCAGTTGGTTGGGCATCTGACTTCATCTCAGGTCATAATTTCACGGTTCATGAGTTTGAGCCCCGCGTTGGGCTCTATGCTGACAGCTAGCTCAGAGCTTGAAGCCTGCTTTGGATTCTTTGTCTCCCTCTCTCTCTGATCCTTCCCTGCTCACGCTTTCTCTCTCTCTCTCAAAAATAAATAAAACATTTTAAAAAATTTAAAAAAATCATACTGTTATGTAGAGAGATTATGTTTCAGGGACTGAGAGGGGACTATAAATGAAGAGAAGAAGATAAATTAGGAGGCTACTGCAGTAATCCAGGGAAGGAATAGCAGTAACAGAATGAAATGATGGCAGTGGAGTTGGAGAGTGGAGGACTGATTCAGGATTTTTTTTGGAGGTAAAATTGACAGGACTTGAGAACAGATTTTGGAGAATGAAGTGAATTGTGACATAAAAATGCAGTAAAATTGTGTTATATTGAAATAATGTGGTGACTTGTCTAGATTTAATTTGAAAATATGGAAGAAGATTGCAAAGAGTTTGCCCCTAAATGTTTGACCTTCTACTTTTAAGTAGACATGAACTTATTTGGCGAACTCTATTTGATCAAATAAAGAAAGCAGTAAAGTTAGTGGTTACAAGAACTGGTTCAGGACCAGACCACTGCGTTGAATCCCGGTGCAGTCACTTGCTGGTTATGTGACCTTGGTAAAATTATTTTTTCTACCCCTCAATTTTCTCATTTGCAACTGTACCTGTTATACCTAGATTGCAGTATCCTCAACGACCAGAGACCACCAGGGAGACCGAGTCACACATGCAAAGGCAAAGGGCTTTATTACAGGCTCGAGCTCAGGCTCACAGACCTCACCAATGCAGTGGATCCATGCTGTGAGCCCAGAACAAAGGCAGAGTAGGATTTTTAAGGGGTTTGTGATGGGGGAGTTACAGAAATTGTGGCATGGAAACAGTGATCCAATCATAATTATACAATATCATTGACAGCGGGTTTAACCATACATGTTATCCAGAGTATCTGTTACTTTTGGCAGGATCCAATTACAACATTCAGGGTACCCTTAAATTCAACCAACTATAGAGTGAGCCTAGAGTCTTGTTCGGCGACTAATGGGTTAACTTTTACATTAGGCAGCTGAGATTTATCTATAGTTGCTGCCTTTTCTTGATTGGGCATTGCCAAGCTAGTGTGGTGGAGTGAAGTGGTGGGCAGTTTCTTCCTCCTTGGGCAATGTGGAGCTGCCTGATAGTTTCAGGGAAACTGAAACTTAGGCCTTCTAGTTTAGAGGGGAAACTTAAAGCCTGTTATGGAGTCAGTCTGGTTTAGACTTGTGTCCTTACATACCTATCCAGAAAGTTGTGACTAATAAATGAAGCAGTTCACCGAGAGTAAGTGGTATACTGTGGCACGTGGTAAACACTCAGTGGAAACTGTTACTTTTTTTATTAAATGAGTAATTCAAGGTACCACTCTAGATAGAAACAAGAGAAATATCAGATATTAGGATATTTGAGGTTTAATGGAAGTGAATTACCTTAATTTTCTCCTCTTCTACTCAAGTTCAAAACTTTTTAGGTATTTATGTCTTTTGCAGAAATGAGTATCTGCCTTTAAAATATCTTGTTCACATGGAAAATTCAAACTACGTAGAAACATTTTTATTTACAATTGTTAAAATTGCTGTTTGAAAGTTTTAGTTTTTATAAACCTTGAAAGAATGTTTTACATGTCACTAGTCTTTCCTGCTGATACACACCAGTCATCTACCATAAGGACCACCTTAGAGTAACACTTCGTTTCTCTCCAGTTATTTCATTAACTGGTATTTCCCTGGAGAGTCTGTTTCTCTAAACATGGTATGAGCTGACAACACGGATTTAAAGGCGTAGGATCAGTGCTGTTCCGATTATTGATGTTGCCACGTGGGAGGTTCTGGCATCAGAGCGGGTGGTTTCTGTCTGTCTCTAAGGCTGCCCCTCTGAGGGGTACTTAGGAACAGGAGCCATATCAATGGGAGGCAGCCTCATTAATGTTGCAGCCATCATCAATTAAAACTTGTCCTTGGCAAGGATAGCCCTCCTTCCCTCCAGTTTGCTTGTAGTGCAAGTGCCTGTTTTTAAAAGTACCTTGGTTTGGCTTTCTTTTCTCATGGTTGACAGAGGAACAAATAGAAATAATATTTGTAACAACAACAAGCAGTAACAGCAATTAACATTTACTGACGGGTAGGGTTTGTTTTTTTTCTACTTTATATATTCATCTTTTGTGAAAACTAGAAAATTGAAGAAAAAATTGCTTATGTAAGCAAGTAAGTAGCATGCTTCTGTCCTATTTCATCCACTTGTACACTTTTATTTCTCCTTATTCTGGACCTAAGAACTCAGAGTCTTGAACATGCAGTTGCGGAACGCTGATTGGGTTTTGGATTGAGAAAGGGAGTGGTTGGAGGAAGAATGGATACTTTCAGACAGGAGGGATTATGTGGGCAGGGGGCTGTACATGCATCCATAGGGTTGCCTATAAGCAGTTCCAGTGAGTTTGTGTAATGGAACCAAACAATTTTGACTTTAGTGTCCCAACTTGGATTTCTGCTTTGGAGCTGGTTTAAGGCTGAACAACATAGTAGAACCAGGACTGTATATAGCTTGGCATATCCTCTGCTATCAAGAATTCAGATATGACTTTCTTTAAATTAGAGATTGATGGTTGTGGGTTTATTTGCTCAGGTAAATGATATGCTAAAAAAGAAGACTGCATGGCCCATTAGTTCAGTGGACTGAATTCAAATGAGAAGAAAAGTAATATCGATGTAGATAGATACAATACAGATGTATAGGTAGATGTATAGGTAGATAAGGTTTTTAAGGGAATGAAAATACAACTTGCTTGGGATTTGTCTACCTACTGAGGCTTTATTCAGTGGAAGCTGTTTGGAATGTTATTGGGCTTTTGTTTTACCAAGTAGCTATACCAACTAGGGGATTTTGAATATATCAGAGAGTTTGGGAGGAGAAATAGAAGTAGGAGGGATTGATGGGGTAGTGAGAATTTTTTTTCTCCGTGATTGTAATATAACTTCTCTTTTGCCTTCCAATACAAATTTGATTAAAATATCCATTTTGTTAAGATAAAAACAAAGAGAGAGAAAAAAACATAAGAAATTCTCAAACTGAGGGTTGCTGGCAGGGTGTTGGGTGGGGGGATGGGGCAAATGAGTGATGGAAATTAAGGAGGGCACTTGTTGGGATGAGCACTGGGTGCTATATGTAAGTGATGAATCACTAAACTCTATTCCCCAAATCATTATTACACTATATATTAACTAACTTGGATTTAAATAATAAGTTTAAAAAGTAAACTAAAATATCCATTTTGTGGTTGAATCTGGGTCGTCTTTCAATGCAATGCACTAAGATGGGTTCAAGGAGTGCACAGGGTGAGAGCTGAAATTACAAAACATACATGCCTACATACAGAGCTTACGGGGCAAAGAAAAAAGGGGGATTATGAGGTACCCATCCTTACTTGAGTACAACAAAGAGAAAGAACTCAGAAAACATTCATAACAGACTCTAACACTTTTTCCAGTGCCTGGCATATAACAAATATTCAAGAAATATTTGCTGAACATCTTTTTTCTTATTTTAGAATAAATGGAAGGAAGGTAACTGGAGAACAGACATGCTGAGTATCTACTTCATGGAAATTTCTTAAGTTTTGGGGAACCAAAATGTGCTTATGTACATTCTGAGCAAGTGAAGTGCTAAAAAGGTATATGTGTGTATGTGTGTGCATATGCATGAGTGTATGTGTGTGTGTGTGTGTGTGTGTTTTAAGGACTAAAAATATGCAGGAACTCTATTTGTGTGTGTTTGAAGGATTAAAGATAGGTAGGAACTCTGAAAGAAATCCCCTTTTTTTTGTGGTTTAATAATAAAACTAGTAAGCCAGTACATTGATAGCACTTAAATGCCGAATATTAATAACTTCTATTTGATTCCTTGATATCCTTCTCTTTCATGTTGGAGGGACCTGTTTTACTGTGAATGTGAGGGTGGGTTATGGGGGTGTCTTTGGTTTATAAGGGGCAGGATTATAATTCATATAGACTATTTTCCTTATTAGTAGATTGCTTTCCTTTGAAGAACATGACATGAATTGTGACTCATAATTTTTATTTCTTTTGTAAAGCAAGCTAAATTTCAAGGATTTTCATCACAAGTGAAAACAAACAAAAAGGAATAAAGGAGAGGTTATTATTTTTCTCTTTTTCAATTTTTTTCATTCATGCTCCTTTTGGCTGTACTGATGAAATAAATAGATTAGAACCTGGCTGATTTATTAACTTAATCCTGATCAATATGGATTGCTTCAGGACTAGTTAAGTTGATGAGGAAAGTGACCAAAATGAATGGCGTTTATAGAACCAAATCTACATCATTCACCTTAACATAGACTTTGTTGTAAATAATCAAGTTGGCAATGAAGCCAGTAATCTTAAAGGGGAAAGTTCTTTTTCTTATTCTTATAGACATTGCACTTTGATTTTAATTGTGTTTTTATGTCCAAAACAGGATGAATCATTATTTGAAACATTTGATTCCCTGAAATAAAGCTAAAAATATTGGGACTAATATAAGTGAGCTTTAACAATCTCTTAGCAGATAATAGCTCTTAAAAATTTTAAGTTTTATTTTTACTGTCTCTTATGGAAAGCTATGTGACAGAGAAGGAAGAAAACATATGTTATAAAATGAAGTAAAAATAATTATATACATATTCTAATCACTAATATTATGCTTTTAAGAGAGAAATATATGCATATGTGTGTCTGTGTATGCATACATTTGTATATGTCTAAAAACAACATTGATTTGAAACCAGGAATGTGGCAAAGAACATTTTCTCATTTGATGTTGATAATAGGGTAAAATTTACTGCTTTGAAATTGTAGCAAAGAGAAGTGAAACTTTATCTATTCATCTTCTATGGATATCTTCTATTCTAGATATAGCATCTGACAGCATTCCATTCTGATAACCTCTCCTTGATGTTTTCCTTCTTCTCAAAACAGTTTATCACAATATAGTATGACTCATTATAAGAATTTTGAGATTCATTTTACCTTTTTTTCCAGGGAGTATTTCTATCTTTTAGCATCTCTTTTGTTGGCAGCTAGCCATATTTATCTTTTGAGATGAATTCATTTACAAAACAGCCTACTAGTGATTTGTACCTGAAAAGAATCAAATCCAAGGAACATATTTATAAAATCATTTCTCACTCTTCAAGAAAAGGAATCCACACCCTGATAGTATATAAGCCCTCTCTGGGATCTCGATGCAGTATCATTTGTATAGACATATGTGGCCATTCTTTTTCTCTTAAGACCATGTCTATGCGGTATAGAGTTAGCTTTCTTTAAATGGGACAGTAGAGAAGGATTGATACAGAGACTTGGAATAATCCTGATATTCGAATTGGAATATTCCTGATAGTTCCAGAATATTATGAGCTGTATAAGGAACTTGAAGAATTACTTATATTAGTTGCCCCACTAATTAACCAGATAGAAAATGTGTCTGACAATGTATTGAAAGATTATGAATTAACTAAAGGGTTCCTCAGAGGAGAGCTGATGCCTGAGACTTGTTGCCCAGTCTGCCACAAGATTTAGTACTAATTAAAGTGAAATGAGGAATATGGCATGATTTGATCAGGGTTTAATGGATAGGTGCATAAGAAGAAGGGAAGACTTGAAAGAAACACAGCAGCTCTGTAGTTTAGATAACCAGCTTCCTCTCAATTTCATTGAGCCATGGCCAGATTACACCTGATTATGGGCTTCCTTGAGAGGCGGGGCCTTAAGTGGGAAATTAATTGATGAAATTACTCTTTTATTATTGTAGATTGTCATTATCTCTGGTAATACTCTGCCTTAAAGTCCATTTTACCTGATAATACTATAGCAACTCCAATGTTCTAATGTTTGCTGTTTGCATGGCATATCTTTTCCCATCTGTTTATTTGTAATCTACCATATCTTATAGAAAATATGTAGTTGGGTATTGCTGTATATACACCTTGATAATTTTGACTTTTTAACCAGAGTATTTTGTCCATTAACATTTTTTTCACCCCTCGCAGTCCATTAACAATTAACATATATTTTTAATTGACTGGATTTAGGTATACCTTTTTATTATTTATTTTCAGCCATATATCCTTGCATTATTATTTTTTTAGTGTTTTCTCTAAACATCTTTAACTTTTTACAGTCTATTAAATATTTACAACATGTGCTCAAGTGGATTTCATGTAGCTATTTCTTGTAATTGACTTTTAAAAGAGTCAAATATAAAGGGGTGCTTAGGTGGCCCAGTTGGCTAAACTCAGGTCTTGATCTCAGCCCCACGCTGGGCTAGGAGCCTACTTTAAAAAAAAGGTCAAATATAGAAACTTAAAGGGTGATTCAGTTAGGTTTAAAGATACAGTCCAAAAATGTAGCCTTTGGTAGTCTAATCTTACTAGAGCACAGAATTAAACTGTTTAGAGGAGAGCTTCACTATTAAAATCTGCCAGACATAATACTAACTGCATCAAGTCCTCTATCTCTGTTTACATCAGTTACCACAACAACCCCAAAGCCTGTTTCTACTTTTACCTGGGCTCTCATTCCCATATAGCACTGAGTAGCTTCTAACTTGCATCCCACATACCTTTTCCCCATTTCTTAAAATTCAACTCTTTTGCCCTCTAGAATGCATTTTCCTTAATAAGCAAAAATATCTCAGCTTTAAAGCTCAGTGACTTCTCTATCCCTTTCAATTTTCCCCCCATAACTGCAGTCAAATACTAAAGATAATATTTTGCTTCTGTCCTCCTAGATGGGTGACTGCTTTCTTTCCCATACTCTTTGAACCACTGGGCTGGGAAATGGCATAGATATACTACTTGCTCCTCATTGTTGCTTTCAAATTTTTCTTCCTTCCAGTTCCTAAAGAGCCACAGCTTTAAAACTTATACCATCAGATAATGCCACCCACCTGCCTCCTTGCACAGTCATCTGGAGACCCCAAGTTTCTTCTCTTAATTCTTTGAAGATTTCAATATCTGGATTGCTGTTCTTCTCTCCAGATTACTCCATTCACAGTTATTGATGGGTTTAATATTATAAGCAGAAAATGTCTGTAATGTTTTTGTCTTCCTGATTTTTACTTTCTTATGGTCTTGTCTTCTCCCAATTTCAGCTATTTTTCCTTATGTTTGTAGTCTCCACTTTGTTACTATTAATGACTACTTTTTGTAAAAAAAAAAATCTTAATTTCAGAGTTTCTGCCTCCTGCATATCCAGCTTCCTCCTCTCTCTCTCTCCTTTTAAGATAAGGTATACTGTGCTATAGCAGCCTAGAGAAGACACTTTTTTAAAAAGTTTATTTATTTATTTTGAGAGAAAGAGAGACAGAGAATGAGCAGGGGAGAGCCAGAGAGAGAGAGAGAGAGAGAGAGAGAGAATACCAAGCAGGCTCCATACTGTCAGTGCAGAATGGGGATACAGGGCTCCATTTCACGAACTGTGACGTCATAACCAGAGCTGAAATTAAGAGTCATATGCTTAACTGACTGGGCCACCCAGGCACACCCCAGCTTCCTCCTTCTAATATATAATCTCCAGAAATACTTTGTAACTATTGAGACTTATAATCTTATGATCACATCACTTTTAAATGTCTCTCAGTGTGGTGGCCATGAGAATGTATCTTGCAGACCTCTTACTGCAGGGACTGAACTGATGGAGGACTGAAATGTCTGCATTTGCAGGCTGAAATCCATTGCTACATTTGCACGGAGGCCAGTCACCAAGTATGGTAGGCATTCCAAGTGAGACCCAATCTTAGGTGATATGGGACTCCTTCGCCAACTTTGGTTCAAGGATTCTGATAGGTAGTTGGACTTTTCTTAGACTGCATGACAGTCTAGGATACTAACCTTAACTTTCTATCTCACTTGTCAGATAGCTTATGTCATTGTTTGGCAGTTCTCCTAGTCCTCTAGGCCTCCATTCCTATTTTCCTTCATACAGGCATTCTCCCTACTAAAATGTTTGCACTTAAAATTTTTTTCATTATGTTTATTTTGTGTGTGTATGTGTGTGTGTGCGTGTGTGTGTGTGTGTGTGTGTGTGTGTGAGAGAGAGAGAGAGAGAGAGAGAGAGAACAAGTGTGGGAGGAGCACAGAGACAGGGGACACAGAATCCGATGCAGGCTCCAGGGTCTGAGCTGTCAGCACAGAGCCTGATGCAGGGCTCGAACTCACAAGCTGTGAGCTCATGACCTGAGCCAAAGTAGGATACTTAACCCACTGAGCCACCTGGGCACCCCTCTAACGTTTACACTTTTAAAATTTTTTTGCATCTTCTTCTTGGAGGAATGGGACTAAACTTTCACTCTGCTCATATCCCTACTTCTATTCTTACCCATATCAGACTCCATAGTTGACTTCTTCTGTATTTCCTCAACTATATTACTCCTTTTTCACTTTGTCATACTTGCCTGGAAAATCCTAAATCCTACCTAGGTGCAGTGGTTTTCCCACTCTTTGCTTGCGTCTCTAGCTGAACATGTTGGATGCAAAACCATTTTGAATTATCTCACTCAAAATTCAAGACCAGCAATGTTTAAGGGTAATCCTAATACTCTCTCCTATTTCATGTAGGGCCTTGTGGGCTGTTGAAAAACTTTAGAAGATATGATCAGAGAACTTAATGTTTTAAAAGATTTACTCTATCTGCTGGATGGAGAAATGATTCTAGTGGGTTATGTCAAAGAGAATTAGGTTGCCACCCAGTATTTATTCTCTTATCTTCTTTTAATAGTTTGTTGGTCACTTGGCCACTCAGAATAAAGATTATGTTTTTGAGCCTCCCTTGTATTCTATGCGTGACAATGAAACCAAGTTCAGGTCTGTGGATGTGGAAGGAAACTGGAAATATTGAGTGCAGTTTTCAGAAATTGCCTTTTAAAAGAGGAAACATTTCTTCTTCAACCTTCCTGCCTATATGCAGAATAAGATATGGACTTTATGGCTGATAGTTGGGTGAGCATCTTAGACTATAAGAAGAATCCTCTTCATTGTGGACCGACAAAGTAAAGGAGCCTGGGCCACTGATATCACAGGACACCCTACCAACCTGTACTTCTTCTATCTGGACTATTTTGTGTGAAGACAATAAACTCCTATCTTACTCAAAGTCCTATTATTTTGGGTGTTCTGTCATATATACCAATAACCCCACCAAAACTGATATAGGAGGAAATGAGGAAGCAGGAGAGGTCATTCCAGTGACCCAAGTAAGAGAGGACAGTGGCTTGGACTAGGTGACAGCAATGGAAGTGGTAAAATATTTAGATTCTGATTATTGAATGCAGCAGCATATTTGCCTGTGATGAGTAACAAATCCAAAGATGTGATCCCAGATAACTGGTAGTGCAATGAAAAACAAATGGGAGCACAAGAGGAGAAACAGGTTGGAATGGAAAAAGAGTGAGCTCACTTTACACACTATTGTTCTCTGTTTGAAAACCTGTCAGAATCACATGGGGCTGCTCAAGATTTCTGAAGCATTCATATGTAGATTTGTGGGTTATTTACATTGAGCTGAGGTGGTCATAAAAGCAAACAGGTTAAGGCAAAAGAAGAGAGGAGAGCCCAGGACACAATTCTGTGGATTAATTCTGTATGAGGGGTATCCAAAGTTAGAAAGCTTTATGTGATATTGAAGTACACTTTGAAAAGATGCACTAGCCTTTTACTATCAATGACATTGTGAAATTAAACACTTGCTTTTTGTTTGGCATTTGTTTCCCTCCTTAAAAGAACATGTTCTTGTTTGGGGTTTTTTTTTTTTTCTTCTCCTAGATTTTCTTTGTTTATGAAAGAACTGTCTAAATTCTCTTGAACTAAATTATTTTGGTAGTTTTGGCTATGTATTATATAAGTATATTATAACTTAGAGGTTATATCCAAAATTACCACACATTTGGCCCAACTCTTTAGGAAAACCTTTTATGTGAGAAGCCAAAATTAGCAATGAAACCAATGAAAAATGTAACATATCCTCTTTTTGACTCAAAGAGCAGTCTTTCTATGTAGATATATCCACAAAATGATGTTTATATCAAGGCCTACTTTTAAAATTAGAGCAAAAATCTTCCCTTTGGGGGGGATAAAAAGTTTAGCTTAAGGATTTTTTTTTTCAAAATGTTTTCTTGCCTTGAATATAAATGAGCCTCCTCAGGCGCCTGGGTGGCTCAGTCAGTTAAGTATCTGACGTCAGCTTAGGTCATGATCTCATGGTTGGTGAGTCAAAGCCCCAAGTCTGGCTCTGTGCTGACAGCTCAGAGCCTGGAGCCTGCTTTGGATTTAGTGTCTCCCTCTCTCTTTGCTCCTCCCCCACTCACACACAGACACACAGACACACAGACATATACACACACACACACACACACACACACATACTCTCTCTTTCTCTCTCTCTCTCTCAAAAATAAATAAATATTTTTAAAAATGTAGGGGCGCCTGGGTGGCTCAGTCAGTTAAGCGTCTGACTTCGGCTCAGGTCATGATCTCATGGTTTGTGGGTTTGAGCCCCATGTCAGGCTCTGTGCTGACAGCTCGGAGCCTGGAGCCTGCTTCGGATTCTGTGTCTCCTTCTCTCTCTGTCCCTCTCTAACTTGTGCTCTGTTGGTCTCTGTCTCTCAAAAATAAATAAATGTAAAGAAATTTTAAAATAAAATAAAAAATAAAAATAAATTAAACAAATAAAAAAAGTAAATGAGCTTCTTACACATCGCTTTACTGATAATATGGTCTGGCACATAATATGGTGAAGAAGGAAGTCTTGTGCACAGTAGAAAATTTTTGATAATTTTCTGCTGGATTTCTAAAGTTTGGGGATAATCTATAATTACGGGGTCCCTAATAATGTTCAGGCACTTCCAATTTTATTTATCCTTATTCAACAGAGGCAGCATGGTGTAGGCTGGAAAGAGCACAGGCTTGAGCATCAAACACAGAGACTCTGAGTTCTGTCCTACTACATACTACCAATAGGATGGCCACCTTGGTTTATTCTTAAATAAAGGAAATCACTCTTATTTTATAAGGCTGTGAGGATTAAATGAGATGATGTATATCATGTGGACTATGATGATCATAGCATAGTGTGTTAAAGCAAAATGATTGCTGATGTAATTATTAATGATTTTCCATAACAAACACTGGCTTAGCGTTGTTTTCAAGGTTAAAAGAAAAAAATTGATTTAAGAAATAATTTATTTGAGATTTAGAATAGTAATTATCTCTCTGCAACAGAAGTCTTGTTGCAGTGCTTCTGATAGGTGATGTTCACAAAGACATACTCCCATGGGCATTGAAAATTTCATGGGGTGCAAATAACTCCTAGCAAGATGGTTATTTTGTCACCCTTTCCCTACTACTCAAGAAAGTATATTGGGATAAAAGTGGGATTTATTTATGTAGCAACTATTTAATAAATGCCTTCTATGTCAGAAGCACTTTCCTGATGAATGAAAAAGGGAGGAAACTTACCCACCTGGAGCATATAAATTAGTAGGTGTGAGAATGGTGTTATTATATAAATAACCTTGAATGTGATAAAATGTATCATTTGTCAAATCTTGAAGCTTTGACATGTAATGAATTATTATGGCATCTTTTGCAACTAATTGAGACATTTTAGTATGTTGCAATGTTAGATTTGAAATCTCCTAGTCTAAATGATCAGCATGGCATCCATCCCATGATACATACACCAGGGATATCCCATGATTCATGTTTATGCTGAAACTGTCTGGAAGGGGTGGCAAGAAAACTGTAACAGGAGATGATAGCTAACATGTACAATATCTAATAGGTGACTATCTAGTTGGTAACCACAATATAGGTAGTGTGTGGTGAGAGTTAATCAAGTACTTCAGGATAGCTCTGCTTCTGTCATACACTGCTCTGGGAATCTAATCCAGAGAAGTGCAATTTTAAACTAATGTGAATTCTTTTGGCTGTTTTGACTTATGTCCCTCTCAACTCACTGCTTCCCTTGGAGGACCTCTAATGATTCCACCAGGATACTGATGTACTTTGCTGGACAGTTGTATCCAATGGCAGTCTTCCTGTGGGAAGCACTTTTCTCTGGTAATAGGGTTGCCTCTGACCATCTATTCATACATATCAACATGCCTTTTGGGAGGCCACACTTGTGATTATGATACAGAAATCAGCACAAAGGATTCTGGAAATGTGTCATGACAGTAAGATTTTGGTATCATAGCAAACTCAAGAGAAATAGTTCAAAACTATATAAAGTCAAAAGATGTATTTTTGGTAGAATGTGAAGTAACAGCTTGTAGATATTTCTTTCATGTAAGTATCAGTAGAAAAATTTTAATAACACAAGTTAATTTGTAACAAAGGACACAGAGTTCATGAGTCCAAGTAAATTATACTCTTTTTATTTCTTAAAGTTCACCTCTTTTTCATTCTGAAAGATGGAATTTATAAGACAATCTTCTGATTCCTAGAGCCCTTTTATTGTTTAATTTGGCTCTGTTTTGAAACAGCTTTAATTGCATGGGCAAAGGGGAAGAACACAGGTGGTTGCACAGATATTTCTAATGTACCATAAGGGATGAGAAAATACCACAAACTGCCACCATCCTAGTTGCCTTAGGATTATGGAGACATCTGTTGGTTATGTTTTTGGGAGTAAAAACCTGTTCTTTTATGACAATAGAAACACAAGGAGCCACTGGAGCATTAAGGAAGGCAATGTCCCTGAGAGATAGCTAACAGGTCATTTAATCAACCATGTTTGAGAACTGCCTCCTCCCAAAGCATTGCTCTGAGCTCTAGGGGAGGATGAGGGCAGGTTCATAGTGGTATGAATAGGCAGTTCCCTTCAGTAAGTTCTTTCATGATTTTAAAGGTGGTTCTAATTAGAGTAATGTTTAATTTGTTCAGAACTAAATTATTTGTGATTGTAATAAAAAAATTCCCTAAATAAACAACATTTATAAAATAAGCAAATATCCTATTTGGGTTCTGAGACTTTCCTGCTCAGTTTGATTTTACCAATATTGGATCCCCTCTGTCTACATGATTTCCAGATAATTCTTTGGTATTCTATTTCCAAGGAGTTTTGTTTTGTTTTAAAAAAATTTTTATGTTTATTTATTTTTGAGAGACAGAGTGAGACAGAGCATGAGCAGGGGAGGGGCAGAGAGAGGAGACACAGAATCTGAAGCAGGCTCCAGGCTCTGAGCAAGCATTCAGCACAGAGCCTGACACAGACTCGAACCCACGAGCCATGAGATCATGACCTGAGCTGAAGTTGGACACTCAACTGAGTGAACCACCCAGGCGCCCCTCCAAAGAGTTTTGATAAAAGCTGGTCTATTAAACTAGCTATGCTACTCTATCTAAATTCCAAGAATTTTGAGAAAAGATGGTTCAAGAGGGATAAGTGGGGAAAGGCTCTAAAAAGCAATATTGCAACAGCATAATCACACCTTATCTTATTAAAGTGAAACAGAGGAAGCATAATCGATGTGGCCACAAAATCTAGGTTTTTAAAGGGCATATACAAAGGATGAAAAGAGAGTGGTGCCTGGATGGCTCAGTAGGTTAAGCATCCAACACTTAGTTTCAGTTCAGGTCATGATCTCATGGTTCATGGGATCAAGCCTCGTGTCAGGCTCTGTGTTGGGCATGGAGCCTGCTTGGGATTCTTTGTCTCTGACTGTCTCTGTCTCTGTGTCTGTCTCTGTCTCTCTCTCTCTACTCCCCTCCTTGCTCTCTCACTCTCTCTCTTTTAAAATAAAATAAAATAAATAAATAAATAAATATTTTTAAAAAGTTTAAGAGATTAAAAAAGAAAACCCTGGGAGAATATGAAACTAGCAGATATTTATAAAACATATTAAGAAGAATAAATACATGTCTCATTTTGTTTATAATGCAATAAAAACAAACCAACTATTGGTACATGCAAACACTTAGATCAATTCAAAACATCCGGCTGAGTGAGAGAAGTCAGTCTTAAAAGGTTATGTCCTATAGGATTCCATTTGAATGCATTCTTGAAAAGACAAAACTGTAGTGTCTGAGAATAGATCAGTGACTAGCAGAGGTTAGCAGCGAAAGGTTTGTGTGTGTGACTACAAAGGGGTAGCACAAAAGAGGTTTGGGGGTGATGGATGTTCTTTCTGTGTCTGTCTATGGTGGTGATTACATTAATCTAACACAAATTAGTATTAACAGAGCTGTATACCTAAAGATAAAAAGTTAATTTCACTTAGAAAATAACATTAAAATATAAGCTTAGAGGTAAAAAGGAATGATATTAACATCAGGCTCATAGAGCAATTGTTAAGATTAAGTGAGATCATGTGATTGTATCTGTGTACATAAAGCACTCAGTGCATCCATAGTCAGTGCTCCAAGTATGTGGTTGTCTCTGTAATTTGCTTTTATGTATGTCATCCAACCCCCTAGCCCTCAGATTCCTTAGTCTTTTATAAAAAATGAAAAAAATCACACAGCAGATTGCATGTGTGAGTGTGTATGAAAGTTGGGAAATTCCTCAAAACATGTTTTGGATTTTTTGGATAGTTTTGATATACAGCAGGGATTTTTCTGAGCCAATGAAATATTGCTCTCTAAGAAATCTCATATGATTGTTTTGAGGATTAAATGAGATAATATATGTAAAACATAGAGTAAATAGTAGGCACTTAATACATGAAGTCAACTGCATTTGAAGTTAATTCCACTGTTAGGCATATCCACATGACAGCATTGTGGAAAATGTATGTCCATGCTTAAGCTGTAAAGCATTATCTAAATAGAATATCCTCTTTGTGGCTTATTTTTCTTTAACATATTTAGTACCTACATAAATGAATATATTCAGTGCATCATCTGTTGAAGTTCCTCACCAGGGTTTATCTATAAAATGATATTTTTCTCAGTAGCATTGATTTTGAATAGAAACAAATATCTTAGAAATATACTAAATTAAAATAGTATATGTGCCTTTGAGATGAACATTTTTTGTGGTATAAGATAACAAATAATAAACAATTTTTTAAGTGGAAAGAAGAGCATCTTTTTAGCGGGGTGTTTACCTTCCTCAGTGATAAGTATTCCATTTTAAAAGCATTGAAAAAGTTATAATGAGATTTTAGTTTGTGAGACTGTGACATGTGTTTTTGTTTGTCTGTCTGCTTTTTGTTTTGGGTTGTTTTGTTTGCATTCCTTGATTTCTTTTTTTACTCTTCTATAAAATAAATGGTTCTAGCGGTAAGGACGGGTAATCTATCCCTTTCTTGAAGTACACTGATGCCTGTTTAGAAGCTAAGGTTTAAAAATACTCTTTTAGACTAGGATGCTTAGTGAAAAAAATGTAAACAAAAGCAGGATTTTTTTTTCAAAATGAGTCTGCTTTTCTTCACTGCAACAGAAAAAATCTAGGTATATTTTCAGAAGAACACTAGAGAGCTTTCTGTGAGAGTTGGCAAATGCATCAAGGCATTGTTTGTAGATATTATTTTTGATAGGTTTGATATACAGCATAGTTTTCCAAGCCAATGGAATATTGTCTTCTTACAAATCTCATCAGGCCAGCAGTGCTGCTGCTATGGGCTGGCTTATCAGCTCCAGCCAGAGTCTGCTGTACTAGCATGCACCTTCATAGCCTGAGAGGAAAATAAATTGTACCCAAGCAGTTAATAAGAAAGAATTATTGAGAGTGAGATGCATGACATTATGAACGAGCATCGTGTTTTACAGACTAAATGTTGATTTGCCGAAGGAAAAAAAAATTCTTCCTATACATGAAATGAAAATTTCATCTCAAAATTGCCATTTTAAGTACATTTTCCGGTTTCCTAGTTTCAGGAACTGAATATTATCTATTTTTGATGCATAGTACAGAAGAGGTAATTTTCATTTTCCATGGTTTTCTAATGGATATTTTTATCCATTCTAGCTATTTAATGAGACATCTGTTTTTGTTTATTGAAGCAGATATACAGTACCTATAGGTACATAGGATGTACATTTTAAAGCACTAAACATAGGAACATAACCCCTCAAAGGATGAGTGGATTGCTTTAGAAAGAATCTAAACTCCTTATTACTTTTGCAGTTGTTTGGGTCAGCACCTCTAATGCCAAAGGATCTGTGCATGAAAAGAATGATTAATGGAATTTAATAGGTGTTAACTATTAAAAATAAGGTATGATCTTTGCTATGAAAAGGGACGAAGTTGTAGTCCTTCTATTCCAATTAATCAGGCACCAGAAGTTTGTAAATACTTGATCACAGTCAAAAAGATGAAATAGCTTTTGTAAGGCCTCAGAACTATTACTCGAGGGAACTGGACTTCAAACTGAGAGCTATCCCATTCTACTCAGAAAATGTGTATTCTGAATTAATTTTCTTACTCTATATTTAGAAATGAAGAAAACAGATATCTGATAAAAAGGCATTATTTGCTGTAGCAAATCAATGCCCAATTTTTAGTAGCTTGACCCAACAAAAATACATATTCCTCATAGAGTTCACTATGGATCTTTCTTGTCCCATGAGCAATTTTCTTCCACCTGATGATTTAGAAACCAGAACCCTTTTATTTATGGTTGTACCATCTATTAGGGTCTTGAGTCCTTAACATTCATCTGGAAGATGCGAAGAGAAATACTGATGAAGGAATACCTAGTTTTTAAAATCCAAGCTTGGAAGAGACACACCGTATTCTGATGACATTCTTTTGAGGAGAACTAGTCAACACACCAGAATAGAAGAGAGGCTGAGTATGGTAGGCAGAATGGCTTCCCACAGATGTTTCACCCTAATCTATGGAACCTGTGAATATAATGAGATATTACTCCCATGAATCTGTTATGTTAAATGTCACAGTTGATCTGGGTTGGTTTGATCTAACACATGAGTCCTTAAAAGCAGAGCACTTCTGGCTAATGACAGAAGAGGAAGCCAGAGAAACTCTAAGCACCGGGGTGGGACTTGACAGTTGTTGCTGGCTTAAATAAGAAGGAGGGTCATTTGAGAAGGAAAGATGGCAGCTGAGAGAAGCTGAGAGGTCCCTCCACTGACAGAGCTAATGTAACAGAACTAAACTAGCCACTAATGACAGAGCTAAAGTTAAGCCACTAATGACAGAGTTACACTGAAGCCACTAAGCCAACAAGTTTGTTGTTGGTAAATTGTTATTAAGTAATAGAAAACTAATCACCTTGAAATATAGACCCTGGTTAGGCAGCTTCTTCCCAGTAACAGATTCACGCTATAAAAGAGGGGCACAAATTTTTGATAAATCCTTGTCATCTCTGGGTATGGAAAATATAACTGTGACATCAAGGCATTCACCAAACTGAAAACTTTGAAAACATCTGAGACTAAAACTTTGGAAAGTAACAGGAAAATAGGCAATGATATATGATTGGTAGATTTCTTCCCAATAACAAATCAGGTTATTGCCAAAGTCAAGGTCCAGTATGATCAACTTGCCAAAAGTATCATGGGATAGATTGTATTACTATAACCAAAAGATTTGTTAGCCAGAAAAAGGTGTTCCAAATGTCTTCTGTAATATTCTGTGCAGGAAATGAACTGAGCCCAGATGTCAACCAGTCTCATCTCCCATTGGGGAGATGCATTTGTCAGGCCATCATAGACTGATCGAATTAAACAATGGAGTTGAAAAACTAATTTTCTTGGCTTTGATTCTACACTTTCAGGATAATCATCTGATTATAACTTGGATTTCTGTAAAGACGTGAAATTATTTCTGGAAACACTGACATAACCTGTCATAATTTTCTAGGAAAAATAGCCTATAAATAAAAATAAAACACTTAAAATTGAAAGTGAAAAAATTAACATGCTGACATAATTTGGTCTCTTTACTGAGACCACTTAGTTGAATTAATATCCTTGTTGCAATTGAAGAAACTTTTTTCTGTCAAAAATATATTAGCATCTGTTTGAAAGTGATGAAAAGTATAAACTGGTACAAATTATCTGGAGGGTAATTCAGAAATATGTTTCAAAAAACTGTAAAATTGAGCACTTAATTGATTGATTTCTCTCCTAGAAATATTATGAGATTATTTAAAGTATACACAAAGATGTTCATCAGATGATTACTTATATAACTGAAAAATATTTAAAAAGCTAAATGTATCCTATTTTCCAAAATATTGGTTGAATGAATTATGATTCATTTGTATTTTCAAATATGATACAGATTTTAAAATCATACTTTAAGAAATATTTATTGATGTAATTGAAAGTCTATAATATATATTTCTAAGGTAAAAACAAATAAAACAAAAAACAGTTTGTAAATTCTTATTTGGGCAAAAAACGAAAAACATATATATGAGTAAGAAAAAGGTCTGGGCACCTGGGTGGGTCCATTGGTTAAGTGGCTAAGCATCTGAGTTCAGCTTAGGTCATCATCTCCCGGTTTTGAATTTGAGCCCTGTGTTTGGCTCAGAGCCTGGAGTCACCTTTGAATTCTGTGTCTCCTCTCTGCCCCTCCTTGAACTCTGTCTCTCTCTCTCTCTTTCAAAAATAAATAAATAAATAAATGTTAAAAAGAGGTCAAAGTATTAATATTGTTTATTGATTTTTGGATTATATTTTCTTGATTATGTATATAGCTGCATTTCTCTTTTCCAAATTTTATACATTCAGCATATATTCATTTTTAGTTGAAAAAAGCCATTAAATTTTAAAAATACAGATTGCATTGACACTGACATTTGATTCATTTATTTAACCTAGATCGCTGAACATGTTCAAGTTTGATTAGGTGCTGGAGAGACAAACATGGATAAAACAGACCTAACTTGCCTTCAAGGAATACAGAAAGTGGGGGTGATTTTACTGTTTATCTAACTATGATATGAGGTCAAATATTTATATGCCTTTTCATTTTGGCCTAGGACCCTTTCTAGAAAAATGAGCAAAAATACTTCATTTCCTCCTTTGATGAACAATTCAATTTATTGTCAATGTTTGTGAGAATAATGGTGGGCATTTGAGCTTAAACAGGTTTTAGGTTACTTGAGGTTGCTTGTTGCAAAATACATAGTCGGTGAATTTTTCTTCTAATTAAATGTATTTTCTGATATATCCTAGTCAGTATGTATACAAATATTATGACTTTGACACTCTGTTGCTCAGTTCAATCATGAGATTTCCTTGGCTTTCTCAGTAGAGTGTTTGGGTAAGAGAAATTTCTCCCCACCACAGGAGCCCTAGACATTCCATGTAAAGGGGCACTCCTGTCCTAACGAATGGGGTCATAAACCAGGGCTGAATTCCTTTTCCTGCTTTCGTTAAGAGGTGGTTTGCTTCTTTTTATGATATAACTGAATGGCAGATTTAGAATTCTAAATCACCTAAACCAGGTAAAAAGCATTTTCAATAAGTCCTTGTATGTTCTACTCAAGATAATATTAAGTAAACAATGAGTATTTGTTGCGGATGAAATGACACAAAGACAAGACACACACAAAAGACAAATACAGACACAACTCTGGCCAGAGGAACAATTCTACGCAAGCCCCTCTTGCGGTTTATTTTATACCCCGGTAACTGGATACAAACTGAAATCTACAAGATGCATTCCTTTACCAATTAAGGGCAAGTAGCCAAACACATTCCAAGGACAGGGGGGAGCAAAGGGAGGAAGTGACCACAACATGTTTACTAAGAGGCCTGCTCACAATTCCAGCCTCCTCCTTATTTCTAAGGAGGGCATGTTCCCTCATGTGTGAGCGGATCATTAACCTCGGATATTGCGTGCAGGCCCCTTGGCAGAACATCCTGTTTGCAGGCATGATCTGTCCAGGCAGAGTCCCGTGTGCAGGCACATCTCCGTGTCCCTAACCACGCTTTCTTGTGGTCACTGTCGGGCTCCCACAGTATTTCCTGTTCTACTCAAGAAAATATTAAGTAAAAAATGAGTATTTCCTGTACTAGTTATTCAGGCCTCTGCAGATGAAGTTTCTTTTGTTTTGACTGGATGAACAGTTGATAAGTTGAGAACTGTCTCTTCATGGCTCCCAAAGGGTAGGAGGGAGAGGTTTGTCCACACTCAGGTTATGGACGTTACTTACTCATTGACTCCCAAATTTATAATTGATGGTCACAAAAACAGCTGAAGTTTTCTAGTTTGGGAAACTGAGCAGCAATATACAATGTATTGTAAGTTGTATATTTTAAGGGGTGACGTTGTCACAGCCTTGCAATCCCAGAGTCTAGCCCACTGATCACCATCTATAAAGTCCATTTCCACATAGATAAAGGAAGGACACATGGCAAATGGCCAGGAGCCTCTAACTACAAGTGCAGGTGTTCTTACAGTGTTCTCCAAGGGTTTTCTGTATATCCAGCAAAACGTTAGAGTCATGTGGGAACAGGTCGAAGAGAATTTTTTACTGCTAATTTAATCAAAATATGATTTTAAAACCTGTATATTAACGAATAAATTAACTATGGAGTGGAGAAAAATAGACAAGAGACACATGCTTAGCTGAAAGCCTCTGAAGGCAGTGATTCTCAAACTTCAGTAGGAGTGAGATTTTATTGTGTTCTTAAAAAAAGGGAAGATTCGGGGTGCCTGGGTGGCTCAGTTGGTTAAGCATCTGACTTCAGCTCAGGTCATGATCTCACGGTTTGTGAGTTCAGGACCCGAGCCAGGCCCTGTGCTGACAGCTCGGAGCCTGGAGCCTGCTTCAGATTCTGTGTCTCCCTCTCTCTGCTCCTACCCTATTCGCACTCTGTCTCTCTCTCAAAAATAAACAAACATTAAAAAATTTTTTTTAAAAAAAGGGAAGATTCCTGGATCCAAACCCACAGATAATTTGATGCAGTTGATTTTAAGTTCAATCTGGAAATGTACACTTTGAACAAACATATTAAATGATTTTGCCTGAAGATAATACAATGATCATACTTTGAGGAAAAAAAAGCTCTAGGCAATGGCTTTAAATATATATATCTAATAGATATGTATATATATTTTGGACAAGTGCCCGTAGGCTATGAGAGCCCATATTCAAGGTTCAATTTTTGGGGATTGGCTTCCATGGTGTCTGGATTGGGGCCCATAGGATCTGTATATTTTAGGTACTCCTCAGGTGAATCTGGGCACTTCATATTTAGAAACACTGTCCTAAGGCTTACAGTGTTCTCCTTCTGTGAGACTAGGCCCTGGCAGACCCAAATTCCAAAACTTAGAAAGCACTGTTACTAAAGAGGAATCTGAGAAGGTGCCACCTCTTTTCTGTCCAATCCTAGAGGAGCATGGCTTTTCTTAATTTGTGTAGATAATAAGGAATATGGTTTTGTTTTTGTAAAAAGCTGATTTTTTTCCTCTAGAACCTTCCTAAAAGCATTAATGCTCACCATGTAATGAAATATGCTTTTATTTGGAGACAGAAAATGAAAGAAAGAAACAAACAATAATTAAATCCCCTAAATAACGTGAGCTTTGTGGTTAAATCTCCATGCAACTCCTTGAAAATTTAATAAGGGAATAAAGGCTGTTTTCCATTTGTGTAATACAGAGTCGCATTACTCTTCTCTATGAAATTGTCTCTGGCTAAAGAGTGTTTCACAATTTAGGTTGCTGAGTATCTAGCTTGAGAGAATTTTATGTGTCTATTTTTTAACTCAAGTCACTCATGTACAACCATATTATCTTACATCAAAGTAGGATATAAAACCAGGAGACTAGGTGAGGGGAAAAAAGTCAGGGATGAATGTCATATTATATGATCCAATTACACGCAGTCCCTGACTTGCATATGCCTGACTTATGAATGTCCTTGCATTTACAAATGGGTTCCTGAGAGAGGGTTGGCAGAATCCTCTCTTTCTCTCACCCCCATCTCTTTCTGTTTCATTCATAGTTTGAGCCTTTTCAAACCTGTGGCGAAGAGTGGACCTCTCACTGCTGCCTTCCATCTTTGTGCTTTAAAATTTCTTAAGATTGGAAGTAGGGGCACCTGGGTGGCACAGTCAGTTAAGCATCTGACTTTGGCTCAGGTCATATTCTCTCAGTTCAAAGGTTCAAGCTGTGTGTCGGGCTCTGTGCTGACATCTCTGAGCCTGGAGCCTGTTTTGGATTCTGTCTCCTCTATCTTTGTCCTTCCCCCCCTTTGCGCGTGCGCACGTGCTCACTCTCTTTCAAAAAATCAAATCATTAAAAAAAAAGAAGTAGTAATAAGTAGGAAAACAAAGCAAAACTTCAGAGAGAAAAAGAGTACAAACTTAATTCTAATCTTATTTTTTACTGCCTCCTCCCCTTCCTCAGCTTTCATAGTGCTTTTTTTCTGAACAGTTGAAATAATGTGTTCACCTTTGCTAAACTGCCTGCTTCTCATGTCTGTGTCTCACCTGAGGGCCTCTCTCTTAGGCCATGAACTCTACGTCACTTATGGTCCAGAGCTGATATGCCTCACTGCTGGACAAAACACACTGGCAGAGCAAGAATATGTAAGTTTTGCTCCCACTGGGTAAAATGTGCCTGTGCTGGAACTTGAAATATAGTTTTCTTTAGAAACAATGATTAAGATGATGGTTATCATTTATCCTATTTGGGGTGTTATTAATACATATTTTTATTTTAATAAGATATTATTAGTTATTTTTTGATCCTAACCACAATGTATAAACTGCCTCATGAATAATAAATTGTTTAGGGAATTGGTGTGTATATGAAATGAAATTAAAAATGAAAGTAAAATTCCTATCACTGTGGTTAACTCACAGTAGGCAATTGAGTTTTGTTGTTTTAAAGATTATTTCTCTTCCTTATGATTGTTTTCCTGAGAAATAGTTGTATAAATTACAAATGACTGGCTCACAAATAAACTTTTGAAACATGTCAGACATAGCTATCTGTTAGGTCTTTCTGTAGCCATAGTGCCTGCTGAGTGGTGGTGTCCATATGGAAGAAAGGCTGAGCCACCAGTCTTCAGGTCACCATTCCACAGGCTGGCTAGGGGTTATGACACACTGTAGCACAAAAGGCTTTAATTTGGGGGACCTGGGTGGCTCAGTTGGTTAAGTGACTATTTCTTTGGCTCAGGTCATGATCTCATGGTTAGGAGATGGAGCCCCCCCATCAAGCTCCTCACTGGGTGTGGAGCCTGACCCTCCCCCGCTCGTGCATGTGAGCACTCTCTCTCCCTAAAAATAAATTAAAAAAATTAAAAACAAAAGAAAACAAAAACCAATAGGCTTTAATTAAACCAGCTGCATAGGCAACCAGAAAATTGTTTTTTCATAAAAAATTGAACTAAGGAATGCCTGGTGGCTCAGTCAGTTGAGCATCAGACTCCTGACTCTAGCTCAGGTCATGATCTCACGGTTGGTAAGATGGAGCACTGTCAGTGCAGAGCCTGCTTGGAATTCTCTCTCTCTCTCTCTCTCTGCTCCTCCCCATGTTCTCTCTCTCTCAAAAATAAATAAACTTTGAAAAAAATTTAAAAATTGAACAAACCAACCATTATTAATCAGTAGATTTTACTGGAGATGAGGGCCATGATGAGGAGTTGAGACCACCAATCATATTGGACCCTATCCAAGATGACTTAGCTGAGGGGACTATTTGTATACATTACTCTTTGATATACTTTCACTGATATAATTTCTCTTATTTATTTATTTATTTATTTATTTCTGAGAGAGAGAGCAAGGCAGGGGGAAGAGAAAACGTGAGCAGGAGAGGGTCAGAGAGAGAGGGAGACACAGAATCTGAAACAGGTTCCAGGCTCTGAGCTAGCTGTCAGCACAGAGCGCTACACGGGGCTTGAACCCATGAACCGTGATATCATGACCTGAGCTGAAGTTGGACACTTAACCGATTGAGCCACCCAGGTGCCCCTCACTGATATAATTTCTAATTGGTTCATTTTTTTGCCACTAAAAGCGATACTGTAGTAAACTCTCTTGTATGTACATCATTATGTTCAGGTGCTTTCATTTATTAATGTTTTTTTATTTATTTTTGAGAGAGAGACATAGAGAGCAGGTAGGGAAGAGGGAGAGAGTGTGAGAGGGAGAGAATCCCAAGTAGGCTCTGTGCGGTCAGGACAGAGACTGAAATGCAGCTCAAACCCATGAACTGTGAGATCATGAACTGAAACCGCTGACTAAGCCACCCAGATGCCCCACGTGCTTTAGCTTTTTAAGAGATATATACCAAAGTTGTATTGCTGGTCTAAAGATAGTCGCTTTAAAATTTTCAGTAGGTATTGTCAGATTACTTTCCAAAAATGTTGTAGTAGTTCACACATTCACCAAGAAATGGTCTGCCTATTTCTTACAATGGGAATGTTAATATCTAAGTTAGAGGATTGTTAAGAACATACAATTAATCTCTCACTTTCCCTCTCTCTACATAGACAGAATGCTTGACACATAGTTTCATCAGAAAGGTTTCTTTTTCCCTCTTTTATTCTTCGTGCCTTCTTTATACTGGAGATGTCTCATGAAAACTCATAATTTTTTTAACTGCCTTTCTCAGTTGAATGCTATTAGGAATATGACATGTGTGGGAAATAGGATCCATCTTACAGTCAAATAGTTTCTGGTTATGTAAGTGACTCTTCTGATTAATCTTAAAAATTAGGGGAGAAGCTTTCTGTTGACCAAAAAGCAAATGCTAAGGTTAGGTGACATACTTCCCAGTTTTCCCAGCACAATCTCTATTCGTTCACTGTTGTCCTGTTCTTTCTGTTTTGTACTGCTTTCCACTTTCAAAAGTGCCCCAGTTTGAATCAAATTATATGGTTTTCTTACCTAGGGTTAAAGATTATCTACTTAAGCCAGTAGGAAAAGTGGCAGAATAAAGCTTGAAGATGAAATTTTGGGGGAAAAAACACTTAAAGACTTTACCATAGAGGGACTAAGTCACCCAGAGTAGGCAGCAAGATCTGAAACGCCTAAAGCATTAAGAAGAATAAAATGGAAATAATCAATTAAACTTTTCTTTCTTTTTCTTGAATGGGTGAAAACAAACGCTTCCATTCGAATATGTCTGAGAGATTTTCCTAATGTTAGGATGAAGATTTATATAGTGCGCACATTATTGCTTTGCCTTGGGAACCAGAAATGTGGAGTGTTTATTAAATAGATTTCTGTTTTTGTTGAACAGGTATTTTTCTCTTACGACTTGGTTCCACTATACGATCACATTTCTTTGCATAATTTGTATTTGATATATGTATTACTCTCCATTTTGAACAGACCATATGGAAAGCTCCATGAGTGCCCTGGGAACTGGGAGTATGCAGTGATTAACCATGGATTCTGCTATTTGTGCAGCAGATGAGCAGAGCTGTGAAAGAGAAGGCATCACACAATTGTTTCATTGCCCTTATTTTGTCCTTTGTTTGGTGATGCTTTACTAAGGATAAGAAAGTAAAACAAAATAAGAAGTCCCACATGAGCGAGGAAGAGAAATGGCAAAAGAGTACAATTGACAAAGGTAGTTTATTCATTGTATGAACGTTGACAGCCTGAGAAGCAAACTGTTTCATGAAAATGAAACTAAAAATAAGGTTACTGGTTTCTCAGGAACCCACCCCCTGGAACTTTTAACATGTGTGAGACAATGCAATTGACAGCAGTTGGCTTTGTAATTAAATTTGTTTTAACATATATTTATTTAACAAGTATTTTATGTGCATATGTTATTGGAGGCACTATTGTGGGGCATCCAAAAGAATGCAGCTATTTGCTTAACTTTCTAAATATACACTCTATTTGTGGAAAACGTTCTGACACAAGAGTAAATAGATGAAAGAAGAAGTTAAAATTAAATACAAAGTGTTTTACCTTTATATCAGTATCAGAATTGAATATTTGAAGTTCAAATTTTCTTATTAATTTGCAACCAAATTATTTAATAGACATTGACTGAAGATGAAACAAATTTTCTGGTCTTGTAAGGCATGTTTTACCTTGTTAGTCCAGGGTTATACAAACTTGGCTAGTTTTCTCTTTAGTGTTTTCTGAAATTTGACTAAAAAATCAAAATTACCTTGAGGGCTTGTCAGCACAGTAGTCCTTCAGGCCCTTTACTTATGAATCTGAATTAGTGTGGTGTGATTCCAGGGCAATAAAAAGTGGACAAATAAGAGTCCACTGGAGGAAACTTGAGAACTGGTGGCCTTAATTTTGTCTACCTGCTTTCCTACATGAGCAACCTTTTTCTGACACTTATGTTAATTAGAACTTCCTAGTGAGCATATGCATTCTCCAGCTTTCTTCAGATTTATCCCACCTCTTATGATACTCTGAGACACCATCTAAAAAAGATAGGTTTGAGACCGTTAACGATGTCATCGGGGGGTGGGGGTGGTCTTTACTCTAACTTTCCTCTCAGGGGCTCCATTTAGCTTGTTATCCTTTCCTTATGAAGATTGGACAAACATGGGAAATTTGCCACGGTGAAGGTTTCAGATGGATTCAGGGGCTCCTGATTTTGGAACTTGTCCTCAAAGTAAATCAGACTTCATAAGCAGTGGAAAAGCAAAAACCGTGTTATTTTTGTGGATGGGGTTTGTGATGCTGTGGTAGGTGAAGGGCATTTTAGACACCTGCATTACCCTGCAGCTTTGTAACCGATGCCTCATTTCCAGCCACTAAACGCTTTCTGTGTTAATAATAGCAACCATATTCTGTCATCCACCCCACAGCATAACTCTCTACTTTTCCTTACAATCTCAACTATTGACAACAGTCACTTGATGTGATTTTAATTATGTTTGTCCACTATTTTGGGGCTGTTCATTTCCACTGACTGTCTCATTTGATCTCCACAAGTGTATACATGAGGCCCTCCCTCACATCCCAATCTGATATAGGACCTCTGTCCTCCATTTCACTGTCATAGTTTGTAAGACTGCAAGACTTTCAGCTTTACGTGAATCAGGAATATTCTGATTCTTTATTCTTCAGTGTATCATTCAAATCTTAGTGTCCAGAACAGTACATGTTTAATAAATGTTTACAGAGTGAGTAAGTACAATGACATCCAAATGTGTAAAGTAGCACTCTGAACTGCTGCCTACTTCACTCCTTGAAGAGCTGAGACACATTGAGCTGCCAGATTTTTTTTCACATTATGCTTATCCAGTTATTTTTACAGTAACAGTTTTCTAAGTAAGAATGGAATATAAAGTCACCTACTTTTATTGAAAATCAGAAGGACTTTCATTTTCTGGTCTAGATAGAATGAAGGAGAATCTGGAAATTTTTTCATTGAAATGTTAAAAATATTACATAGTTTTGAATAAATGAATCAATGAATGCTATCATTACAGTTTTAGTGGTTTAATACATTTTCTTTGAAGTATCTGGCATGGAATTCTATAAACTATGCTACTTGCAAGGTAGTTCCAGTTTGGTGAAGATTATTCCTGTGTTTTCTTTTTAAGAAAACAAAGTAATTGGGAAAGAAACATCAGTGGGAGAGCTAGAGAAAAACATCTTGGAGTAGTGTCAGTGATAGAGTGAATGAGAATGAGAGATAAATGTATAGTTAATAATAGAGTATGGATTGTAGAATAAAAGGGACTAAAGCAAAGGGAGTGGAAGTGAGCCAAGCCAGGAGAAATGACAGCTGTATGGGGGATCTCATAGAGACAACTAGAAGCTATTTTTTAAAACAAATTAAATGTTATGTTGTGGGAGCAGGGAGTCATTCCCCTACTTTCTGCTAGAGGATGAACATACAATTGACTTGGCTTTATAGGAAACTCTTTTTTTCCTTTGGTAATTAGGAAATTTCTTTAAAAAACATCCACAATGGATTTATTTTATGACATTAATGAAAATTAGAAAGATATGTAATTCTTGTATGTTTTAAAAATTTATTTTTTAAAAATTTACATTAAAGTTAGTTAGCACATAGTGCATTGATTTCATAAGTAGATTCCAGTGATTCATCCCAACACCCAGTGTTCATCCCAACATGTGTCCTCCTCAATGTTCCTTACCCATTTAGCCCATCCCTTCACCCACAACCCCTCCAGCAACCCTCAGTTTGTTCTCTGTGTTTAACAGTCTCATGTTTTGTCCCCCTCCTTGTTTTATATTATTTTTGCTTACCTTCCCTTATACTCATCTGTTTTGTATCTTAAATTCCACATATGAGGGAAGTCATATGATACTGTCTTTCTCTGACTAACTAGTTTCACTTAGCATAATACCTTCTAGTTCTATCCACGTAGTTGCAAATGACAAGATTTCATTCTTTTTTGATTGCTGAGTAATACTCCATTGTAACATATACCACATCTTCTTTATCCATTCATCTGTCGGTGGACATTTGGGCTCTTTCCATACATTGGCTGTTGTTGATAGTGCTGCTATAAACATTGGAATGCATGTGCCCCTTTGAAACAGCACACCTGTATCCCTTGGGTAAATATCTAGTAGTACAATTGCTAGGTCATAGTGTAGTTCTATTTTTAAGTTTTTGAGGAACCTCCATACTGTTTTCCAGAGTGGCTGCACCAGTTTGCCTTCCTGGCAGCAGTGCAAAAGAGATCTTTCTTTGCATCCTCGCCAACATCTGTTGTTTCCTGAGTTGTTAATGTTAGCCATTTTGACTGGGATCTCATTGTGGTTTTGATTTGTATTTCCCTGATAATGAGTGATGTTGAGCATCTTTTCATGTGTCTGTTAGCCATCTGGATGTCTTTGGGAAAGTGTCTATTCATGTCTTTTGGCCCATTTCTTCATTGGATTATTGGTTTTATGGGTGCTGAGTTTGGTAACTTATTTACAGATTTTGGATACTAACCCTTTATCTGATGTGTCATTTGCAAATATCTTCTCCCATTCCATGAGTTGCTTTTTAACTTTTGCTGATTGTTTCCTTCACTGCGCAGAAGCTTTCTATCTTGATGAGGTCTCAATAGTTCATTTTTGCTTTTGTTTCCCTTGCCTCTGCAGATATGTCAAGTAAGAAGATGCTGCAGCCAAGGTCAAAGAGGTTGTTGCCTGTTTTCTTCTCTAGGATTTTAATGGCTTCCTGCCTTACATTTAGCCCTTTCATTCATTTTGAGTTTATTTTTGTGTATGGTATAAGAAAGTGGTCCAGGTTCACTTTTCTGCATGTCACTGTCCAGTTTCCCCAGCACCATTTGCTGAAGAGACTGTCTTTATTCCATTGGATATTTTTCTTGCTTTTGTTAAAGAGTATAGAAAACTCTTTGAGTGGGGTGGCTATTCAGAGGAACAACAGTTGTTAATCTCTGTGGGGAAATAAGTTACAAGGTAAGTAATACAAGTGCCTATTTAGTCACTATTAAAGGATCTGATTTAAAATAATTGCCTGCTTTAAGGTTGAAATTTAATTTGGTTACATCATAGAATTACCTCGACAACCTCTGAATAAAGGTCACTTACGACATTGAGAAGGCATAAATTGCTAATTAATACTTTATATTGAATTGAGTTACTTAGGATTTTGAAGAAATGTTCAGTGAAATAGTAAGGGTGCTAAGATTTCAAATTACTCTGATTTCTAAAGGCGATAAAATTCAAGGAAGGAAATTTCAGCCACTAACTTTAAAAGTCAGTTTTAGAGAGTTGTAATGGGTGTTAATTAGATCAAAATTTCTATTACTTTAGAGGTGCATTTTTTAAAATGTTTATTTTATTTTAGAAGAGAGAGAGAGCATGCAGCATAGAGACAGAGGGGTTCAGAGGATCTGATGTAGGTTCTGCATTGACTGCAGAAATCCCCATGCAGGGATCTAACTCATGAACCATGAGATCATGCCCTGAGTTATGACCAAAGTGAGGTGCTTAACCCACTGAGCCAACCAGGCACCCTCGAGGTGCATTCTTTGATTAAATACTAAGAACTGAAAACTGGTGCTGTATGCTTGGCTTTCCCTTCGAGAGTTTTTAGTAATTTAAAGAAAGAAATTAGAATTCTCTGGTTTTTGTAATTTAAGAGTTTAAATTTCTTTGCTGGTAGAGTGATGGAGATCCAATGCTGTTTTGAGTTGTGGCAAGAGCATGACACTTACCTATTGGCTGGGGTGGAGTGGTCAGGGTGGAGGAATGGTAGATTCCAGAATCAGAGCCTTCTGGGCTGGAACCCTAGAACAGCCATTTTATAGGTACCGGATCCAAATGAAGCTGAGAAGATAGAAAAGTGTGCTGCAAAGAGGAGAAGAAAATGGGACATTTTTTGATGCCTACTATGTGCTGAACTCTATGACTTGAACTTTCAGATATATTACCTATTTACTGCGTTCAACAACCCTGAAAAGCAAGTGAAGAGACTATGTCTATGAATTAGAAACACTCACTAATTTGTTTGAGTTCAAGTGTTAGAGTCCAGATGTACACTTCAGTGTTGTGGGACTGTGGAGTCTGTGCTGTTTTCCAGCATATTTTTCTGCATTCCTTTGAGAAGTATGGGTGTCTGAGGTATGATGGAGAAAATCATAAGATGGTGCTTAAAAAGAGGCAATTTGAATATGGCTATAGTTGGAAGCTACTAATCCTAGTGGAAATGATTTTCTGACATTGGTTTGTTAATTTTTTACCCATTCAACAAATCCATATTTATCAAATGTTTACTATGCACTAGACACAGTGGTAAGCTTTGTGGTTAATACAACAGCTATGTCCCCTATTTAAATGAGGGATATTACCTAGAGTAGAAAGCTGACTAGCATTAGAATTTCTTGTATTGAGAAAAGGCATAAGAAAGTAGATGATAACTGCTAGACCCAAAGTAGCAGTAATTTTAGATAATTAAAATTATTAGATAAGAACTTAAAAATTCTATAGATCGTAATCTCTGATCTGTTTATTTTAATTTAAACAGGCTGAGGTTTAATTACTAAATGATATGAAAGCCAGATTTTAATTTCCTTCATTAGGCAAGTCTATGAATTTCATAAAAAAATCTCTGAAGTGTGGGTAGTAGAAAGGTAACAGAGATGCTTAGATTGGAGAAAAGTATATCATCAGTTAGTAAGTACTCATTGATATTCTAGTTCAGTGAAATATTTCAAATTTAAAGGCAATTAAAGATAATTGTACCTCTCCCCAAGTATTCATTTACAAAATTCTATGTGTTCTTTTCTAATTCTTTTAGTTCACTTCCACCATCTTATATGCCATATCTATTTCCCCAAAAGCAGGGAGAAACTCCTAAGGAGATGGCCAGGAGCCTTATTTTCTTGGCCCTCCTTTTTTCATTTCAACTTCTTTTTATTTAAAAAATTGTTTAACTTTTTTTTTTTGAGAGAGACAGGAAGTGAGTAGGGGAGGATGGAAGGGAGACACAGAATCTGAAGCAGGCTCCAAATTCTGAGCTGTCAGTACAGAGCCCAACATGGAGTTTGAACCCACAAACAAACTGTGAGATCATGACCTGAGCTGAAGTTGGATACTTAACCAACTGAGACACCCAGGTGCCCCTCCTCTTCAACTTCTAAGAGGTTCTTTGAAGCACAATTTTAAAGCCATGAATCTAACTAAATGGCCCAACAGATCTGGGTTGCAGCAGCATTGGCAAGGCAGAAATAATCATAGATAACGAATCAAGCAAGTAAGAATATGCCAAATATCTAGTACTTGCTTTGGAATTATGCTGGTTAAAGAGGCTTGTCATCCTGTTAAGGAGACAAGCCATACACATCTAAAATAGATGTAGAATAAGATCAATTTCAAAGATTAATTTAAAGAAAAAACTTGACACAGACAAGTCTGGAAGATGCTAGAGAACCCAGGTAAAGCTTCATGGAGGAAAATATCCTGATCATGACTTTGAGAGATGGATCAGCTTTGAGTAGATTGAGAGGAGCAGAGACATAAGTCAGGAAACTAGCTTTTGTCCTAATAAACTATTGGCTTTTACACTGCATTCTGAATACCAAGGATTTGGCCTACTATATAACATATAGCACAGCCTTTTTTTTTTTTTTAACTTTTTTTTTGGTTGTAGTCTTAGAATGTTTAAGCCAGAAACTCTTTGTATAGTGACTCTCCCAATGTTTAAACTTCCAGTCAGGTAATAACACAGCATCAATTGTAAAGAAACAGGTTTTACTTACTGTCATTATCTGGAATGATAAATAAATGTTCCATAGAACATATTTTAATTCCTCCCCATCATTTATAATTTGTAATTTTTATTCAAAAACTTTCTCCATAAGTCATAAGCCCATCTGCAAGATTTTAAATAAAGGAAGAAAATAGGCAGAGAATCTTCATAAATGTAAATGGTTTAGAGATTTAGCTGACTGCCATGATGTCCTGAACTTAAGATAATGATTCTGGAATGCCAAAGGCACTACTAATTGTATGGAAATAGTTTCTGATTGCAGCTCAATAGGTTTTTAAATATAAATATAAATATAAAGTGTTTTTAGGGGAAACTTTAAAGAAATAACTTTCTTTTTGCTATAATCATTTGTATAGGTTTCTGAATTCTTAAGATGAAAAAGCTAAAATTAGTGGCGCTCAGAGGTGAATGTTAGAAATATTGTAAAATTACTTTTATAATTCTGAGTCATTTTTGGGAAATTGTGAATTGTGACAGGTTCCCTGGATCCATCATTATTTATGCTCAGTAGAGATTCCAGGATGTTGTCCAATGTGGGGGGAAAGATGATTCTGCCATCTACTGCCTAAAGAACAACAATGAAAAGATTATTCTGCACTCTCTTTATATAAAAAATGTCAGCATTTCTTTTCAGATATGAAGATTGAACTATCTCCATTTTACTATAGATACTCTTCTGAGACTGAAAAAAATTTTTTAAGCTTATTTATTTTGAGAGAGAGAGCAAGTAAGGGAGAGGCAGAGAGGGAAAGGGAGAGAAAGAATCTCATGCAACCTCAGTGCTGTCAGCACACAGCCGATCATGGGGCTCAATCTTACAAACCATGAGATCATGACCTGAGCTGAGTTTAAGTATCAGAGGCTTAACTGACTTAGCCACCCAGGTATCCCTCAACCCCCCAATTTTTTTTAACTATCTTTTCCCTTTAAGACTGCTGTTGATGTTCATGCAAGAAGAATCAGTTTACATTGCACATTGAAAGAAGACATGTGTGATTTGCATCAAGGTTGCATCCTGCTAAGAATGACCCTACCCCCACAACTCTGGTCCTTAGTTTCCTTACGCTACTCTTTTGCAGCCCCCAGATACTACTTTAGGATGCCTTCCACGCCTGTTCTTACCAGAGTTGGTTCTTCCTCTGTCTTTATCATTTTATAATTTCTTTCTCCTCAGAATGTTCCCAAATAATTTCCCCTGGTATATTAATGGGAAGGCAATCTGTTTGAGATAATTCAGAGCAAGTTATGAGTTCCTGATAGCCCCTGACCTTACTCAGAATGTTTATATTTTAAACCTTTTAATACAAATAAATTTTTATTTGATGGAATTTTAGCCAATTCCAAAAGGGGTTTACTTCACATCCAAGGAGAGCTATCATTGGCATTCCTTTTAAAAAGTCCTAAATAGAATGACAGCTCACTCTGCCTATACCTGGCTCACTTTGATGGTATCATATCAAAACTGCAAGTCCGTCAACTCCTTTGCAGCTCCCCTATTTCTTTACCAGCTAGTGTTGGACTCTAGAATCTCTTCATCTGGTCCATTCCTCAGTCCTCATGTCCCCCTTTAGAATGATCTTTTAAAAAAACAGAGATAGCATGTGGTGGCTTGTGTGTGATGGCCCCTTTGTGTGTACAGCACAGTTTAGGGCAGTACCAGTCTTCCTTTGCAGGCTCATCATCCTTAGCATTCTCCTTCTCTTTCCATCAGAATGAATTACCACATTCTTTTGATCACTAAAGTAAATGATACGATTGCTATATTTTAAATTTTGTTTTCTAATTATTTTTTTCCTTCTTAGAAACACTAAACTCTTTGAGGACAAGAACTCTGTTTTATTCATTTTTGTTTCCCACCACCTAATAATATTTTAGGTAACTCAAATATGATGTCTTGAATTTATTTTTTTATGAACTGAAATATTGTGGTGGTATAAGAAAAGATGAGCATGCAAAAATATATTTAGGGCTTTGAGGATAGATGAAGTCATGTTTGGGGAATCTTCTCTGTGTTGATTATAAAATGAAGGGACAAGAAAAACTGTTGGAATAATTATATTTGGGTTGGGAGTATTTAAGGAAGACAGACAAAGTAGACTGAGCACACTAAGGAGGAAGAAGAAACTGGGCTCTGTCCAGCCCAAAGAACAGTGATTTTGGACAAATGCAATAGAGATGGTGGCATGGCAAGTTAAAGATAAAATCCAAAGTAGGGCGGATTCTAATTTATGACTTAACACCATGTTTAGTTTACTGATGAAATTTTTTTGTGAAGTAGTACACCAGTTTTAGGTCTATTTAGGTAAGTTTAAGAATGAATGCTTTCTTCAACCTATTTTTGATAGAACTTATAATATGGCTTGAATTAGTCTAATTCTATGCTAAAAAGAAAGGTAATATTCCTGGCTTTTGGAGTAAATCTCTACTGTGTCCTTTGCTTTCAAACTTGACTGTAGTTTTTGAAGCCTCATACATGATTTTTGTCTAATGTAACTAAGCATATAAAGTTGGGGCCATTCTTAAGCTCCTTTGCCAATGAGATTTACGTTTTTCTGAAAGAAATAAATGTCTTCTCATGGCCACATTAATAATCCATGAAATACATGTTTATTACTACCATCTTAAATGTTGTTGATTACAACTTGGTTTTTACAGCTGAAGAGCTTTCAAAGAGCCAGTCTTAAAACTTGACTATGAAATCCCTCTAAATCTTTGTTTGGGTAAGATTTAGCACTACTGATTTGTATAAATACAGGGATAATCCTTTTGCCCCCAGGAGGCCTAGGCCTAGAAAGTGAAGGGAAATGTAACCCAAAGCACAAGTAAGAGAGCCAACATCAAAGAGTGTGTTGAAGTTCAATGTTGATGCTATAGACAGATGCATGATTATTTTCTTTCTGAGGTATGAAGTCAAAAAGCTAAATTGACCTCTTTACCAAAGGAAACTGCAGACAAGTGATCTCCTGCCCTTTGGTCATTGGTACTGGCTTCAGAGAAGCATTTCCATTACCTTGTTTGAAATGTTTTTCCCTAATCAGCTTTTAGTTACATGGTAACTAAATGGGAAAGGAATGAAAGAGTTGGATCCTAGAATTATGTTCTTATCCTCTTTTTTGAGAGTCTGTAGTGTATTTTTCTAGTTCTTTAGTGGATGGGTTGAGATTGCTATATTTTCTGGTTAGAAATATCATTTAAAAATAAGGCATTAGGGGACACTTGGGTGGCTCAGTCGGTTGAGTGCCTGACTCTTGATTTCGGCCCAGGTCATGATCCCAGTGTTGTGGGATTGAGCCCCACATAAGGGTCTGTGCAGAGTGTGGAGTCTGCTTATGATTCTCTCTCTCTCTCTCTCTCTCTCTCTGTCTCTCTGCCCCCTCCCCTCCTCTCTCTCTCTTTCTAAAATAAAATAAAACACGTTTTTTTATATCAGGCATTAAATAGGGCAGTTGTTTAAAATATCCCTTATATATTAACTTTTCTTTCTTTTCTTATAATTTGAAAATTCTCAGAAAGAGTGGAAGTTTTAATTAGAATTAGGCAGAGGAAATTGAAAATTGCAGCTATTAATAATAGAAGGTAAGTAAATATCCTCATTTGGATATTTATTTTGTCTTTTCTTTTTCAGATTAAAATCATGATAGAAACTCTTAGAGATAGATGGATGGAACAATTTTTAGAAAAATTCTGGGACGATATGGGATTGGTGATATAAATATAATAAAACTTACTTACATTTCGTTAATGTTTTTTGTTTGTTTGTTTCAATTTTTGATAAGTTGTAAAATCCGAACAGCAAGAAGAGCAGTATTTATTGACTTTTTTCTTTTAGAAGTTTGTACTGGAGTGATAATGTGATGATGGGTTGGAGATTGGATATCTGCAAGTGGGTTTCTCTCTAGGAAATCTGTGTGTCTCATAGTTCCTGTTGACTAGGATAATGGCCTTGCGCATTTTCCCAGACAAGGGAAGAGCATCACCACATCAATAATCCCAAAAGCCTAGTGAGGCTTCAGAGTGAGGAAGTTTGGGAATTATTCAAGCACTGTGAAATGCTTCTTCTTCCATGAGATTTCCTGCTCTTTTCTATGGCCCCTCACTCTCCAGCACATGTTATTCTGTAATGTAAACAACTTTGTTGTTTTCATAGCTCCAAATAAAACAGAATATATATATATATACACATATCCTCTAAAATAGTTACCTTTGTATTTATTTTGCTCATACTTTTTATGAGCCTTTTGAAAATATGTTTGTTTGTTTGTTTTTATTTTGAGAGAGAGGAAGAGAGAGAATCCCAAGCAGTCTCTGTGCTGTCAACACAGAGCTCCATGTGGGACTTGATCCCATGATCTGAGTCAAAATCAAGAGTTGGATGCTTAACCAACTGAGCCACCCAGGTACCCCTGTGTGCGCATTTAATAGAGACATTATGTCTTAAGGAAATTTTAGTCCAAATTAAATTGTAATTATGAAAAGGCCTCAGGTAGAATAAATATCATTTCAAATTTGGGTGTTTTTAAAATTTTGTTTTGGTTTGGTTTTGGTAGGCATTGCAGCCTCCTAAAATCCTAGTTTTCAAATTTAACATATTTTAAAATATCTTAATAGAATTTCTCCTATGAAAGATTTACCAGTTTTGTGTTATAGTTTGTGACCAAATATATATATATTATTATTGTTCTAGCAAAGCGTGTGATTAAAAACTTACTACTGATGGGTCACCTGGGTGGCTCAGTCAGTTGAGTGTCTGATTTCAGCTGAGGTTATAATCTCACGGTTTGCAGGGTCAAGACCCATGTCGAGCTCTGTTCTGACAGCTCAGAGCCTACAGCCTGCTTCAGATTTTGTGTCTCCCTCTCTCTCTGCCTTTCCCCCACTCACACTGTCTCTCTTTCTCTCAAAAGCAAATAAACATTAAAAAATTTAAAAAACTTTACTACTGATAATTTCTTGTAATTAAATATATAATTTACTTACATAGAAAGTTCAAGAAAAATACACAGGTATAAAAAGGAATAAAAATAAATTTTCTCCCATTTTCCATAGGTAGTAGCTGTTAATTTTTAAATGAACATCATCTCTTTATACAAACACATAAATAGTTTTAATCATATAGGCTATGCTGTACATAACATGCAAACTCTTTTTTCACTTAAAATTTTATATATGTTTTGTTCATTTCCTTTATCCCTTGTATTATTTTTATTTTTTATGTTTATTTATTTACCCTGAGCTAGAGAGGGAGGGAGAGAGAGAGAGCTAGTGAGCAAGTGGGAGAGGGGCAAAGAGAAGGAGAGAGAGAATTCTGCACTGACAGTGCAAAGCCTGATGTAGGGCTTAGTTTCATGAACCGTGAGATCATGACTTAAGCTGAAATCAAGAGGCAGATGCTAAACTGACTGAGCCACCCAGGTGCCCCTCTTCTTTGTATTCAGATTTCTTCCTATATATCTTATAGAAAAGACTATAAAACTGAATATGTGTGTGTATACACACAATATACATCCATATATCAGGGTACACTTTACCTATATTCTCAGCAGTACCTGTTAATGTTAATCTGTATAACAGAAATGATTTTTAGAAATCATGTATTATTTTTAATAAATAAAGTAAAACAAAACAAAAGTAGACCATATTTCCATAAAGTCAGTTTATCCTGAGAATTAAAAAATGGGTATATACATGATTAGAAAGTTTAGACACCATGGAAGGGTATTAACAGAAGTTTGAGGACTTCTCTCCACTCTCAAAACCACTTCGTATGGGAAACTACTGGGAACAGTTTCCTGTGGATTTTCCAGAAAATTAAAATTTATACACACACACACATCTTTTTTTTAAGTTTATTTTTTTAATGTTTATCTATTATTGAGACAGAGAGAAACAGAGCATGAGCGGGGAAGGGGCAGAGAGAGAGAGAGAGAGAGACAAGAATCTGAAGCAGGTTCCAGATTCTGAGCTGTCAGAACAGAGCCTGAAGCGAGGCTCAAACCCACAAATTGTGAGATCATGACCTGAGCCAAAGTTGGATGCTTAACTGATAGAGTCACCCAGGCGCACCACAAACAAAAAGTATATATCCAGACTTCACATTCCTCTCTAACTGTATTTTGGTATATTCTATGTTAACTATATAATTCGTTAAAATACTGACATTGATTTCTGCTACAGATAGTCTCATTTAAACAAAACTATCTCATCAGGGAGCATTTCAAGTGATTCTAGTTATTTTATTTTTGGTTATTTTATTTTTACTGTGATAAACATCATTTTACACATCTTAGGATACTTGTATTAGTATTTTTATAGGGTGACCTCCTAAGTGCAGAACTGTTGGTTCGAAGGTACATGTATTTACGATTATGAGAGAACCTGCCAATCTTCTTCCCAAAAGTATTTTACCACTTTATTAATTTTCCTAACACTGTGGTTATAAACAGGGAAAACTTTCAATTAGTTAGTAGGTAGGTGAAAATAGCATTTCATTGTGCTTTTCATCTGCTTTTTAAAATTGGAAGTAAAATTGAACTTGTTTTTTTATGACCTTCTCTCTACCCCTACCCTCTACCTATGCATTGCCTTTTCTCCTTCTTCTTCTTCCTCTTCTTCTTCTTCCTCTTCTTCTTCTTCTTCTTCTTCTTCTGTCCTTTTTTTTTTTAATTGTATACTTCTTCATTCCTTATTAGTTCTTATGGATTGTTTCAATGAAGAACAATAGTTTTTAACCCTTAAAATATGCATTAATGATTTTCCCCTAATTTGTCATTTGACTCAATGACATTTTTCACCATACACAAATATTGGTTTTATCTACATTTATCATTCCATGTCTCCAAAGCATCCTGATTTTGTTTCCTCTTCACAAATGCCTACTGTACACTAAGCTTACAAATATATTTATTATTTAAACGTTTTCATTTTATCATTCTTTGATGCATTTAGGTATTATTTTGGTGATTGACATAAAGAAGAAATCTAGATTTATTTTTTTACAAGTAGCTAACCAGTTGTCTCAAGATGATTTATTGAATAATTCCCTTTCCTCTTAACTGAAAGACCACCTTAATGTCAATATAGTATTTTTATGTTAAATTAGATATGTATTGTGTTCCATTTATTTATCTGTATAATATTTCTCTATTATGAAAGAAGACTAATAATTGTGGCTTCACAATATATTTTAATATCTGGTAGAACTTGTCCTCCTTATTAATGTTCATTTTCAAGATTTTTCTGCATACTCCCATTATTTTCTTAGATAAACTTCAGTACTACTTTATAAAGTTTTAAAAATAATCCTGTTAGTGTATATTGAATCTTTTCCATTTTGAGCATTACTATCCAAGAATAAATTTTATTACATTTTAATAATTTAATTAAAAATTTTTTCAAGTTTATTTATATTTTTCTAATAAGCTGTACACTCATCATGGGGTTGAACTCACTACCCTGAGATCAAGAGTCACATGCTCTTCCAACAGAGCCAGCCAACTACTCTTAGTAAATTTTAAGTATTTTCTTTACTTAAATTCTTCACACTTAAAAAAAGGTTTATTCTAGCTATTTTATCTTTTTTACTATTGTAAATGCGATCTGTTCATCCATACTTTCTCCAGCTGGTCATTGATTATATATGGGAAATTATAAATTTTTGAGTATTAATTTTAAAACCAGACATGTTTCTGAATTTTCTTATTATTTATAATACTTCTTATTGATTTCTTGAGATTTTCTAGGTATATAAAATTTCATCTGCAAGTCATTGTAATTTTACCTTTTTCTTTTAACACACAGTTCTCTTCTTTCTTTCATTTCATTAACTGGTATTTCCAGAGAATATTAAATAAAAATGGCAAAAGTACATATTCTTATATGAGCATTGAAGTTCTTCAAGAGGTTTTACTTGGTATCTATTGAAATAGACATATTTTACTCACTTTTAGCCTATTAATATAGTGTAGTATATTAATAGATTTTCTGATATCAGATCATTTTTTAAGGCAAATGGATTTTAATGAAGTCAATTTAAAGGGCATATAACCAGTATCATATCTTAGCAAGTCAAAAGAAAATGTTTTATTTTAAGGAGACTGTCCCAGGTGAGGCAGAAATGGCATTCTCAATAGTTAAAATTTTAAACATCCCTAGAGCTCTATGTGTAAGGATCATTTTCTCTTCTTTGTTGCCTTAAAAGACATTATTATCAAATCCTGGCCTACTGGCTATTTTTTTCCTGCCTTTTATACTACATATTTAAGGAATAAATTATATGTTTTCTTATTTGGGTCAGTTTTCAAACTAAATAGCTATTTTTAATTTCTCTGTCATGGCTTTGCCGTTCTGTAATTTGAATAAAATCTTTGTATAGTAAGGTTTCACATATCACAAAAAATAATCAAAAGATGCTCATGTCTAGTTCGTTTATTGTGGAAAAAGGATTCTAGTTTGTTTATTGTGGTAAAAGGATTCTAGTTTACTATGCCATTATCTTCTTTCTTTCAAGTGAGATATCAAAAGAATTTTAAACAAGTAAGAAAGCAAATTTGGGTCAAATTTCACATAAAAAGAATGAAAGTAATGGCAAATAATATGTTATTCAGGGGGAAAAATCCCTTTCAAATGTCTGAATATCATAATATTAGACCAACCTATTTTCCACAGTAGGCTCTCAGAGTTGTAAGCTCTGCTGTATGCTCATTTTGATGCAGAGATTTATTAGAATAACAAATTTCAGGTTTTTTAAATTGAAAAGAAATATCTTTATTTTATCAATTATTATTTTTGCCCTTCTTTTGGTAAACAAAGCAAAGTAAAATTGCATGGTATTTCAAGGTGTTATTTTATAAGACATGTCAAAGTTTTATCTGTTCTGTAATATGTGGGGAAAATAAGATAGTCTTTCTTTTCATCTAATTTTAGTTTATCACATGATTTTTTTCAGATTTCCTAATTTATCTAGTCAAAAGATGCCTGCACCAAAGGTAAAAATATATTTGAATATATGCAGAATCTAAGAGATAGTTTCCACAAGAGTTCAGTTCAGGAATCCTGTGTTTCATTACTGGTTGAAACTCTTATGCAGATTATTGGAGGGTTTCTATGATTCTCTCTTATACTTTTTATTTGACTCTAACTTGAAGTTTTGCCTTCCAGTAATTTGTCTCATAATCTTCCTTATATTGTGAGTTTTTGAGAGAACTGTAATGTTATAGATATTTGTGTCTCCCACATTGCTTTGTTCAGAAGATTGTTCATAATAAACACTTGATAGTTACATGACCACTTAATGGTTCATAAGTACTTTTTCCTGTGAAAGGAATGAAAGGTCAGTTTCATTGGCAGTGAAAGCAACCACCTAGATAAAGTAAATCAGAATTAATTCATAAAATTTGATAACCAAGTTATTGATGTCTTTGAACTTTCAAGTAGGTGTTTATTTTCATTTAATTCAGAGATATGACTCTAGCTGCATCTTTGTTCTTTCCCCTGAAAAGCAGTCCCATTGGACAGTGGAATTTGTTACAAAGCAGTGGGGACCATTCTGGTTTATATTTATTTTGAGTCATTGGTGGTCTCAAAAATATTTGGGAACAATATAGAGAGCTTAAAGATTTAGCATCAATAATCTCATTTCATAAGTTATGTTTTTTTTAAGTGATCATCTGAATACAAGTGAAAATATTAATGTTGCAAACACTCAACAGCCACAAGAAAGTTTTCATTTCTAAATTCTCCTCTTTCAAGATAAACAGTGCCTGTAGAAGTTCTTGTCATGTACTCTCCCAAATTTGCTTTCTTTAGAGCATTGCATATATATATATGAACTCTATGTCCCAACTTGGGGCTTGAACTCATGACCCTGAGATTAGGAGTCACATGTTCTACTGGCTAAGCCAGACAGGCACCCTTAGTATTTTATGTCACATTTCAATTCTTGTTTATATGAAGCTTAGCTTTCTTGTTAATGTTTATTTAACTTTGCATGTGGTTGGATTGTGTGTATAGATGATCCTTTAAGGATAGTTTGAAGGTGGTTAACATTTTAAATGATAACAATGGCAGTCTATCAACACTGGCCATATTTAATAAATAGCCTTCTGAATCCCAGAATTGTTGCTTATAGATAGTAAATTGTTTGGATCTACATGGGATATTTGAAATGGTCACTAACCCTGAATCTGACTAGTAAAATTATTTAAGAAAATGAAGTTAGGTAAAATGTCCCTATTNATATTATATTATATTATATTATATTATATTATATTATATTATATTATATTATATTATAATTAGTGTTCTCTAAGTGCAAATGGCAGAAAAGAAAGTTCATTTATTAAGGAAGTTTTATGCATTTATTATAGGTTCAGCACTGTATGAGGGAGTCTAAACAAATCTAACACATGTCATTCTCTAAAAGTGACAAAAATCTGTTTGAGGAGTCAAGACATAGAAACTGGATGGGGCACCTGCATGGCGCTCAGGCGGTTAAGCAACCAACACTTTATTTTGGCTCAGATCATCATTTCATGGTTGGTGAGTTCGAGCCTTGCATCAGGCTTTCTCTGCCTCTTCCCTGCTGGCACTCTCTCTCCCTCTCTGAAAAGAAGCAAATAAACATAAAAACCTAAATTCTCTGGTGGTTATCATAGTTCCTGGGCTTTAATAACTAACTGAATGAGTGAATGAATGAAAACAAAAGAATAAGAGAAAAGCAGCTTATCAGAAAATGTCTCTATTTCACCCTAATACTTGATTGATAATTTATTTGGGAAGGAATAGTGTTCTGGTTTATATGGCTATGTTTTTCCTATAGAGTTTTGGAGTTTCTTTAACCATATTTTTAAAAATCCTAGAGTCATTTTTTTTCTTCTCTGAATATTCTTATAGAACCCTGTCTTTTCTCTGTGGGTACAAAAGAAATTTGGTATTATTGATTATAAAGGTTATTGGCAACTTTGACTCTAACAATGGTACAATTTCATAATCTAAGCTTTATTTGAAATAATTGGCTAATTTAGTCAAGTAATCTAGCTAATCTTTGTCCTGAAAATTTTTGAAAATTTTTAAATTTTTATTTTTTTTGAAAGAGAGACAGAGTGCGAGTAGGAAGGATCAGAGAGAGAGAGACATAGCAGGCTCCAGGCAAGCTGTCAGCACAGAGCCCAATGTGGGGCTGGAATGCACAAATCCTGAGATCATGATCTGAGCTAAGTCCGACACTTAACCAACTGAGCCACCAGGTGCCCCTGTCCTGAAATATTTTTAATAGCTAATAATACTTGAATTGTGTAGTATCATTCCCTCAAATGTTTAAGTGTGAATGTGAACATACTGGGCATTTTAATTACATTTTGTGTAAATTATAAATTGAAACTGTAAGTATATAATCTTAATATGCTGAATATAGATTTCTATACATTTATCAACAATTTATAATTGATAAATTAGCATACACCTCTATCGCCTTATTTACATTTTATTGTGTAGTAGTACTTTGTTTGCTGATTTTTGTGAATTCTTCAAGTTTCATTTCATAGAATTCAATCATGTGTTGTATTTTCCTCCCTTCTCGGGACATTAGGAGACAACTAAAACTAAAGGCAGAACTTCTTACCACAAAGTTATATTAAAAATTTATTTCACAGATCTGAATGTATATATATCACACATAGCATATCCACCAATATGTGTAAGAAATTGCATATAAATCATGCATAGCCACTAAGCCCACAGGACCCACTCACTTTTCCCAGTGGGCACCTGCAGTCGTGTCTTGCTTTGTAGTTCAGGCTTTGAAGCTTTCCTAGTATCACACAACCCTATTAAATGCACTTACTGTTTTACCCTCTAGGAAGTAGCTAATTTTCTGCTGGCAGAAGCCAATATCCTAAGTATTTATTCCTTACCTTATAATATGGATAGGTAACTTTAATTCTATTAGATGTATGCATGTTTCCCCTTGTGCTCCAGTCTTTTTCTCTGTTGAAAGAAAATCACTGAATTCTAGGACTTCTTTGACTTCTAGAACTTCAACAACCCTCTGCCCGTCTCATTATGTATTTTTTTCACTTGTTTTAGAAACAGGAAGAAACACTGGATTAGTGTGTATTTTTTAGCATAATAATAACATCTGAGTTTTGGGACAAGTTGTGTGAATACTGCAACTGGTTCCCAAAGTAGACCAGGTTATGAAGACAAGACATGGTAAAGTTTTCCGACTTCTTTGCCTTGTGTCCAGATATCCATAAACCCATAGTTTATAATCTTTACTGATATTTATCACTTGGAAAAAAGTTGCCAGTTAACTGACCATCATTGATATCCATAAAGAAAGACCTGGACATTTGTAGGAAATCCATTAAACTACATATGTAAACTTTTGGTTACTTCAGGGTTCTGGGATGGTTTCATTATAAAAGATGGTCATTTAATTCTGTATGCTTCTTAAATTATACCTCTCTGGTACATGCCAGAATTTTATTCCTGATAGCCATATATATCAGCAACATATTCAATTCTGATAGGAATAGATTTGGACCATGATGTAACTGGTATGTCTAATTTGGACAATAGCTACTCTCATTAATGGACTGACTTTATTTTGAGAAAACTTGGAGAATTTTCTTTTCAAATTTTAATTTAAATTCTAGTTAGTTAACATATAGTGTAATACTGTTTTCAGGAGTAGAATTTAGTGATTCATCACTTACATATAATACCCAGTGCTCAACACAACAAATGCCTTCTTTACTACCCTTCACCCATTTAGCCCATCCCCCACCCACCTCCCCTCCTCCATCCACCCTAAGTTTGTTCTCTATAGTTAAGAGTGGGTCTTACAGTTTGCTTTCTTGTCTCTCTTTTTCTCTTCCCCTATGTTCATCTGTTTGGTTTCATGAATTCCAATGTGAGTGAAATCATATGGTATTTGTCTTTTTCTAACTGAATTATCTCACTTAGCATAATACCCTTTAGCTCCAACTACAGAGTTGCAAATGAAGCCTTAGTGAATTTAAATGATTTTGAGAGACTTATGTCTGCATGAGAGAAGAACAGTCCAGAAATGTTGGCTATCCATCTGAGCAGGACAGGTCAGACTTCCAGAATCAGGCCAACATCTCCATCTCCTTATGATCTAATGTATGTTATCAGCTTGAGACAGCAGATGAAATTTCTTTATTCCTGCCTACCACCCCTAATCAGAATTCATACAATATGGGCTTCTGTAGCCAGAATTCATTTAGGATGCCCAGAATTCTAATATGCACTGGCATGCTGAATATATCAATCTACCTGAGCTCCTGTGGAGGCTTATTCAAGTCTTTGGCAAAGAATTCTATTTTGGTCACTGTCAGGAAGGTCTGATAGGCATCACTGCTACAAACATTAAGACCTTCCTGGGAAGCAAATGTTCCTGGTTAAAGGAGCTCAAACACCTTTTGTTGGAGCAGATTCCCTACTGCCCCACCCCATTCTTCTTCGACATTTACTTCATCTTTCTCCCTCATTCTCTTTCTCTTTCTCTGTGCTTGTTATTCCTCCCACTTCCTGCCCATTTCCATAAAATATTATAAACCTTAGGATCTCCATGTTTTATTCTTGTCTCCAAAACTGATACATTATACAATATTTTATTGAACTAGATACTTTGGAATGTGTTATCTAACCTAATACTCACAGAAATATTGTAAGATGAGTTACTCCTTTTCTCTAAGTCATAATCTCTTTCTTTCTCCCCTTATTCCATGTTTAAGACAGAGTGATTTTTGCAGACTACCTCTTAATTTAGGATATATTTGCTTGAATTAAAAAAGTCTGACATCTACCAGAATATATTGTACATTTAGTCCATAATCATTTAGACTCTATTTAATTTGTGTTTCTTACAAATAATGGGAAGTTTTATACTTATGCATACAGGTTTAAGATGCTTATGTCAAATTGAGTGTTTCAGAAGAAGCAAACTCACAAAGATGAGAGTACAGGGGTTCATCATTTACACTGAGCAGCTTTGTGATTTCCACGTTTTTGGTGGGCACCTCTATGAAGTAATAGAACATTGCATCTGCTGTTTTTAGGTAGTACTGCTTATATTATTTTAGTAAAGAGTTGTCACCATGAAAATCAAAAGCAGAGACATCATTTTAAATCCTGCAATTAAGTGTATGCCTGTCAGCAGTGCAGTCATGGCATCTTTGATAGTGTGGGTAATGTGTGTTTTCTTCTCAGCTTACTGAGCCTGTGGTAATGGAAGCCAAGCTCAAACATCAAAGAAAAGAGGTTTCCTTTGTAGGAAACCATCATTACATTTTCACACCATTAGAGTGATATAAGTATAGCATCTCCTCTGCATGAAGTAGATGCTTTTGATTGTTTTTTTTACACATAGACTAAGAAGCATATAATGTTGATTATTCTTGTATATATATTGATATTATAATATCTAAAGTAATGTCTATTGATTACCTTATTAACATTTTTTAGGAAAGGCATGGAATATTAAAGAACTCACTAACTGAAACCCATCTTAATTAATTATTAGCAGTTGCTTAGGCATATCAGCATCTAATTTTCTGTCTTTTAAATGACATTCCCTTGAAAGCTTGAAGTGTTCCTCATGATAGCCTCATAAAAGTCAGCCTCAGCAATTATTAAAGTGAGGATATCAGGCAATTTAATCTCCAACTAAAATAAGGACTAGATGCCAAGGACTGACAGCAATGTCTATTATTCCACTTTTCTCCATATTGTTAATGAACCATTTTACTAAATAAAGAGTATATATTCTTGAGAAACTGGGCTTACTAAAAAGTTTCATTTAAATAAGGCTGGCATTGCCTAGATGTTAGAGGGTGGGTAAATGTGAGTTAAATATACCTGAATTCTATAGGTATTATTTTCACTGTTTATATAACCACCCCAAACAAAGTACTGTTCCCAAGACAGCACTACTAAAATAATAGCAATGTTAATGGTAATGACAAAATCACCCCAAGTCCGCAAGGATGAAAAAATACTTCATATACCTTAGTATTTCCCATGTCGAAAACAACAGCCAGATGTAGAATATAAACTATCCCATAGGGAACAAAACAGCAAGAGAAGAATATGTTTTAACAGCTGAATCACTTTTCTGATCAGTTGAAACTCATTCATCTTTTTCTTAAAGCTGTTGGGAAGGTAGCAAGGCAAAAATGGCACCCTGAGCAGCTGTCATTAATTTGATTTTTACCTAGCAATATTCCTCAGATTAAATAATGTCATCACAAAAAAACACTTAACAGCTGTCACTTAGTTGATAGTCACCTATCAATATCCTTCAGATAACATAATGTCAACTGCAAAAACTTTGGGGCATATTATAGAACTAATGACATTGATTCAGTATCTTTAGTTTCAAAACAAAAACAGAAAACAAGTTTTTGCTTTACTGTGATACTGATTTTTCAAAAATACATCAGATTAGCTCTGATATTTATGTAAAGCAAGAAATCATGTTCTTCTATAAACATTTTCTACTATTAATGATATGAAATAGTTCATTTCTTTAATATAGTTCTCCAGGTGATTTGGGGACTTGTGCTGGCCACAATGGCGACAATAGCAGCAGAGCTTAAAAGACAGAAAATGTTTACATTTATTCTAACAACACATATAATTCTATCTGACCTTGAGATATACTTCTATCTGATTTTTTAAATTATTTATGCTACTCTGTTTTTTCTTTTTTCTGTTTCTTTATTTTTATTGGTTTGTACAAATTGCTGCTTATTTTCTTTCCCCTCTCATTTAGTTTTTAAATAACTGATAATTGCAGTGTTATTTGGCATAGAAAAATACAGATAGACCAGTGAAACAGAATAGTGTCCAGCATGTATCCCACCAAACAGGAGAATTTAGTATGTGATAAAGATTTAATTAAATTGGAAAAGTTTGGTTTAGTTAAAAATGATTCTGGCACAATTGGCTATCCATTTGGAAATAAGTTTAGAAGGCTGTCTCACATCATATATACACATGTACTTCAGATAGACTAAAACTTAAATTTAAACATTAAAATTTTTGGAAGAAAATGTATATTACTTCATATAAAAGTTAGAGGTTGGAGAGCTTCTGTTAGAAATAGCATATTCAGAATCTATAAAGGAGAAATATACTCAAATATTTACAAATTAAATCATTTTGCATAAGATTTCCATAAATAAATAAATTAAATAAAAATGATAGATTTGGAGAAGAAAATGAAATATAGATGACAAAAAAGAACAAATATCTTTAATAACAAAGCCCTTAACTAATAAAAAGAGCTATTTATTAAAACAACCCTAATAAAAATGTGCTATTTAACAATTTAAACCTAATTTAAAAAATAGCTCTATAAAAGTAAACAACAAGATTTGACTCTGTAATGATAGAAAAAAGATCCAAATGGCTAATTACATTTATTAAGAATGTGAAACTGACTGCTTGGGATTGGTAAATGCAACTTAAAGTAACAGTGAGAAATCATTTTTTATACCCATCAGGTTGATACCATTTAAAAAGAGCAATTGTATGTACTCTGATGCGGAGACAGGGTGTTCTCATACATTACTTGTGAACTGTGACTCAGAATACATCTGGCATTGTCAGTAGATACAGAGATACACATCTCCTTTCATCAGCAGACCTACTCTTGGGAATTGAGTCCATAGAAATAAAAGAATGGGCCCATTAAAATTTATGAAGAAGGAGTTTATGGCTGGAATATTTGTGGTTGGAACAAACTGGAAACAAGATGAATGCTGATGAATAGAGTAATGGTTGAATATATTATGTACATCCTTGCAATGGAGTATTATGTTTCATTAAAAAGTGTAGATTTTATCTATGTCAGTTAGCTGGGGAGGATTTGCAAATGAAAAGAACAAGAAACTAAAATAAGAGGGTATTAATAGTCTCAATTTTAGGAAACAAACACGACCAAAAATTCCTCAAATACCTACATGTGTGGCTAAGTCTTGGTATATTATTCTCTTGGCTTGGAGAAGGTTATGGAAATAACTCAGCAGGGTGCTAATACTGAGAGGTGATGTTGACTAGTAATGATGAGCATGAAGTTTGTAGTCAAACATCTGACATTCAAATTCTAGTTATGCAATTTACTAGCTGTGCAGTTTTGGAGAAGATACCTATTTTTTTAATGCCAAAGTTTTTTTTTACTTTTATGTTATTATTATTTTTTAAGTCCAAATTAGTTAATATATAGTGTAATAACAATTATATGAATGAAATTTAGTGACTCATCACTTAAATATAACACTCAGTGCTCATACCAACAAGTGTCCTACTTAATGCCCATGCCAATTTAGCCCATCCTCCCACCCAACACCCCTCCAGCAGCCCTCTGTTTGTCCTCTATATCTAAGAGTCTCTTATGGTTTGTCTCCCTCTTTGTCTTTACATTATTTTTGGTTCCCTTCTCTTATGTTCATTTGTTTTATATCTTAAGTTCCACATGAGTGAAGTCACATGATATTTGTCTTTCTCTGACTGACTTATTTCACTTAGCATAATACATTCTAGCTTCATCCATGTTGTTGCAAATAGCAACAAGATGTCATTCTTTTCGGTCACTGAGTAATATTCCATTGTGTGTGTGTGTGTGTGTGTGTGTGTGTGTGTCTGTGTGTCTGTGTGTGTGTACCACATCTTCTTTATCCATTTAGCTGTTGATGGAAATTTGGGCTCTTTCCATACATTGGTTATTGTTAATGCTGCTGCTATAAACATTAAGGTACATGTGCCCCTTCAAAACAGCACTCCTGTATCCTTTGGATAAATATCTAGTAGTGAAATTGCTGAGTCACAGTATAGTTCTATTTTTAACTTTTTGTGGTAACTTCACACTATTTTCCAGAGTGGCTGCACCATTTTGCATTCCCACTAGGAGCACAAAAGGGTTCCTCTTTCTCTGCATCTTAATCAAGACCTGTCATTGCCTGAGTTGTTAATTTTAGCCATTCTGACAGGTGTGAAGTGGTATCTTATTGTGGTTTTGATTTGTATTTCCCTGATGGTGAGCATTTTTTCATGTGGCTGTTAGCCATCTGAATGTCTTCTTTAGGAAAGTGTCTTTTCATGTCTTTTGCCCATTTTGCCCATTTTGGCTTTCTGGATGTTGATTTTGATAAGTTCTTTATAGATTTTGGATACTAACCCTTTATCTGATATGTCATTTGCAAATATCTTCTCCCATTCTGTTGGTTGACTTTTAGTTTTGATGATTGTTTCCTTCACTGTACAGAAGCTTTTTATCTTGATGAGGTCCCAATAGTTTATTTTGCTTTTGTTTCCCTTGCCTCTTGGATACATGTCAGGTAAGAAGTTGCTGTGGTGAAAGTCAAAGAGGTGGTTGCCTGATTTCTCCTCTAGGATTTCGATGGCTTCCTGTCTTATCATTTAAGTCTTTCATCCATTCTGAGTTTATTTTTGTGTATGGTGTAAGAAAGTGGTCCAGGTTCATTTTTTCCTGCATGTCTCTGTCCAGTTTTCCCAGCACCATTTGCTGAAGAGACTCTTTTATCCATTGGATATTCCTTCCTGCTTTGTCAAAGATTAGTTGGCCATACATTTGTGGGTCCATTTCTGGGTCCTCTATTCTGTTCCATTGACCTATGTGTCAATTTTTGTGCCAGTACCATACTGTCTTGATGATTACCACATTGTAATACAGCTTGAAGTCTTGTGATGCCTCCATTTGGTTTTCTTTATCAGGAATGCTCTGGCTGTTTGGGGTCTTTTCTGGTTCCATACAAATTTTAGGATTGTTTGTTCTAGGTCTGTGAAGAATGTTGGTGTTATTTTGATAGGGGTTGCAGTGAATATGTAGATTGCTTCAGGCAGTTTGATATTTTAACAAAATTTGTTCTTCCAATCCATGAGCATTGAATGTTTTCCCATTTATTTGTGTCTTCTTCAATTTCTTCCATAAGCTTTCTACAGTGTTCACTGTATAGATTTTTTTATCTCTTTGTTTAGGTTTATTCTTACGTACTCTATGGTTTTTGGTGCAATTTTAAAGGGGACCAATTCCTTGATTTCTCTTTCTGCTGCTTTATTATTTATGTATAGAAATGCAGCCAATTTCTGAACACTGATTTTATATCCTGTGACTTTTCTGAATACATAGATCAGTTCTAGCAGTTTTTTGGTGAAGTCTTTTGGGTTTTCCACATAGAGTACCATGTCATCTGCAAAGAGTGAAAGTTTAACTTCCTCCTTGTTGATTTGGATGCCTTTTATTTCTTTGTGTTGTCTGATTGCTGAGGCTTGGACATCCAACACTTTGTTGAATAACAGTAGTGAGAGTGGACATCCTTGTATTCCTGACCTTAGGGGGAAATCTCTCAGTTTTTCCCTACTGAGGATGATATTAGTGGTAGATCTTTCATATATGGTTTATGACCTCGAGGTATGATCCTTCTATCCCTACTTTCTTAAGAGTTTTTATCAAGAAAGGATGCTGTATTTTGTCAAATGCTTTATTGAGAGGATCATGTGGTTCTTATCCTTTCTTTTATTAATGTGATGTATCACATTGATTGTTTTGTGGATATGAATCAGCCTTTCATCCCAGGAATAAATCCTGCTTGATTATGGTAAATAGTTCTCTTAATGTATTTTTGGATCTGGTTTACTAGTATCTTGTTGAGAATTTTTGCATTTATGTTCATCAGGGAAATTGGTCTGTGGTTTTCCTGTAATTTCTCCTTTTTAGTGGGGCCTTTGCCCTGTTTTGGAATAAAGGTGAGTTTCGAAGTTTTCCTTACATGTGTATTTTTGGGAAGAGCTTCAAAAGAATAGGTGTTAACTCTTCTTTAAATGTTTGATAGAATTCCCCTGGAAAGCCATCTAACCATGGACTCTTGCTTGTTGGGAGATGTTTGAATGCTGATTTAATTTCTTTACTGGTTATAAGTCTGTTCAAATTTTCTATTTCTTCCTGTTTCAGTTTTGATAGTTTATATGCTTCTAGGAATTTGTCCATTTCTTCCAGCTTGCTCAATTTGTTGGCATATAATTGCTCATAATATTCTCTTATTATTGTTTGTATTCCTGTGGTGCTGTGATATTGCCTCTTTCATCATGATTTTATTTATTTATAAAAAAAAATCAATCTGGCTAAGTGTTTATCAATTTTGTTAATTCTTTCAAAGAACCAGTTCCTGGTTTCTTTGATCTGTTCTACTGTTTTTTGTTTTAGAAAGTATTGATTTCTGCCTTAATCTTTATTATTTTCTGTATTTGTCTCATTTTAGGTTTTATTTGTGGTTCTTTTTCTAGCTCTTTAAGGTGTAAGGTTAGGTTAGGTTATACATCTGACATTTTTCTTCCTTCTTTAGGAAGGCTTGCACTGCTATATACTTCCCTCTTATGACCACCTTTATTGCATCCCAGAGGTTTCAGGGTATTGTGTTATCATTTTCATTGGCCCTCATGTGCTTTTTAATTTCCTCTTTAACTTCTTGGTTAACCCATTCAGTCTTCAGTAGGAAGAGTGTTCTTAAACTCCAAGTATTCATGATTTTTCTAAATATTTTCTTGTGGTTGATTTCAAGTTTCATAACTTTGTGGTCTGAGAGTATGCATGGTATGGTCTTGATCTTTTGTACTTGTTGAGGGCTGATTTGTTTCCCAGTATGTGCTCTATTATGGAGAATATTCCATGTGCACTGGAGAAGAATGTGTATTTCTCTGCTTTAGGATGAAATGTTCTGAATATAACTGTTAAGTCCATCTGGTCCAGTGTGTCATTCAAAGCCATTGTTTTCTTGTTGGTTTTCTGTTTAGATGATCTGCCCATGCTTCAAGTGGGGTTTTAAAGTTCCCCACTATTACAGTATTATTTTCAATGAGTTTCTTTATGTTTGTGATTAATTGATTTATATATTTAAGTTTCCATGTTGGGGGCCTAAATGTTTACAATTGTTAGGTCTTCCTGGTGGACAGACCCCTTAATTATGAAATAATGCCTTTTTTCATTCCTTTTTACAGTCTTTATTTTATCATCTAGGTTGGATGATATAAGTATGGCTACTCTGGTTTTCTTTTGATGACCATTAGCATGGTAGATGGTTCTCCATCCTTTTACTTTCAATCTGCTGGTGTCTAGGTCTAAAATGAGTCTTTTGTAATTAGCATGTAGATGGGCCTTGTTTTCTTATCCATTCTGATATTTGATTGAAACATTTAGCCCATTGACATTTAGAGTGACTACCAAAAGATATGAATTTAGTGCCATTGTGGTGCCTGTAGAGTTGGTGTTTCTGGTGATGATCTCGGTACTTTCCAGTCCTTGTTGCTTTTGGTCTTTTTTGTTTTGTTTCATCTTTGATGATCCTCTTGGAGATGACCCTCTCCAAGAGTCCCGCTTAAAATTTCTTGAAGGGCTGGGATAGTGGTCACAAACTCCTTTAGTTTTTGTTTGTCTGGGAAACTCTTTATCTCTCCTATTTTGAATGACAGCATTGCTCGGTAAAGAATTATTGGCTGCATATTTTTCCAATTCAGCACATTGACTATACCCTGCCACTCTTTTCTGGCCTGTCAAGTTTCTGTGGGTAGGTTTGCTGTGAACCTGATCAGTCTTATTTTATAGGTTAAGGACTTTTTTCCCCCTTGCTGCTTTCATAATTTTTTCCTTGTCTGTGTATTTTGTAAATTTGACTATGATATGCCTTGTTGTTGGTCAGTTTTTGTTGAATCTAATGGGAGTTCTCTGTGTTTCTCAGATTTTGATGTCTGTGTCCTTCCCCAGAGTAGGAAAGTTTTCCACTGTAATTTTTCACTGAACTTTATATCCCTTTTATCTCTCTCTTCGTCTACTGTGACTCCTTTGATTTGGATGTTATTCCTTTTTAATAAGTCACTGAGTTCTCTAATTCTTGTATAATGCTCTTTTGCTTTTGTTTCCCTCTTTTTTTCTTTGCTTCATTATTCTCCATAATTTTTATTTTCTTAATCTCTGATTCATTGCTCTGCTTTGTTTATCCTTTCCTCTGTGGCACCCA
>NW_027528370.1:0-92047 GCF_008692635.1 Crocuta crocuta | reverse complement strand
TCCCTCTTGGCTTTCGCATTTTTTAAAATTTAGACTAGATTTTATTCCTTTTATATCCACTGAAAGAGATTCTATGCTTTTTTCGACCCCAGCTAGTATTCTTATTACCATGGTTTTAAATTCTAGTTCAGACATTTTGCTTATATCTGTGTTGATTACCACAGCCCCTGGCTGTCATTTTTTCCATTTGTTTCTTTTGGGGTGAATTCCTTCACTTTGTCATTTGGAGGATGAAAAAAATTAATTAAAAACAAAAATTAAAAAAAATTAATAACAAAACAAAAAAAATCAATAAAGGATGTTGGATCGTAGGTGTGTTTTGGTCTGGTTGTTGAAAGAAGCTTGATAGAATAGAGAAAAAAGGAAAGAAAAGTGAGGAAAGAAAAAAAGTAAGAAAATTAACATATATAATGAAATAGAATTGAATGTTATAAAGAAAATGAAATAGAGTAAAGATTTAAGAAAAAATTAAAGTAAAAAATATATATAAATAAAATTTAAAAAATAAAAAATTTTCTTTATGTGTCCAAGAAAAAGAAAAGAAAGGTAAAACAATTTAGACAAAAACAGAAGCAAAAAAAACAACAACTAATAAGTGTACCAGCAAACAGAAGTTACATCCAGTTTCTCCTAGAACTGTAACTATGAAGCCCTCTATAGTGTGTACACTAAGCAGGTGGAGCAACTTGTGCTGCTCTTCTAGGGGATGGACTTGGAGGGTACAGCTGGGCAGGGCCTGGTGTAATGGCTCTGGTCTCCACTAGGTGGTGCTTCTTAGCTTACTGGAATGGTTCAGTGTGGTGCACATGTGCATGCATGGGAGTGGTGAAATAACTTCATCCAGCTCCCTAGTCTCTGTCACAGAACCTCCGTGCTCTCAGCAACCTGTGACCAAGCACCCCTCCTTTGTCTTGGGCTTCCATTCATTCCCCACCTCTACCTTGTCCATTTCAAATCCGTTTGCCTGTCAGGAAGCACTTCCCTCCAGTGTTTTATCTCAGATGGGGTTGTGTTTCAAAACCACCCTTCAGAGACCCCTGTGGCTTGTACCTGTGTCAACTCTGGGGGATGGTCTCACTGAGCAATGGTTAGTGCAGGCTTGCCCCATAAAACATTCCTGCAATCACGCAGTGGCAGAGGTTCAGAGATTGTGGCAAACCACAATACACAGCTAGTGCCATGTTTCACCACACTGTGGTGTCTTTGTCCCAATAACAGCATACATGGCTGCTCTTCAGGGTCTGCTGGGACCTTTGCCTGTGGGAAGGTTGTATGGCCTTTACCAAATGCTCTCTAAGCAGGGGAACTTCTCCCCATGTGGCACATAGACCGTTCAAACCCTGAGTATTTGCCCTACTTCCTCAGCAGAGTACCACCGAGCACTGAGCGCCAGAACATCAGACACTGTTCTCCACTATTTATAGAATACTGGTGGTATTGAAATCCTTTCCTTTCTTCCCGTCAGTTGTTTGGAGGAACAGATTTCTTATTCAGTCCCTGAGAGTGTTTTCTTTCTGTCCCTTTCTCTCCATCTACTTTCAGGAGAGTGTTTTTCCTGCACTCTCCCAATGCACTGCAGTCTCCTCCTTTCTCTGTCCTTTCTTCTGTTCTTTCTGAAAAAACAGCTCCCTACCACCTATGCCTTTCCTCTTCCCCATTTCACCTCTCCACACTGTGTACCTCCTGAGTTCTGTCGCACAAGTTATGTAGATTGTTGTAATAATCCTCAGATCAATTTCCTAAGTGTACAAAATGGCTTGGTGCTGATCTAGCTGCATTTTAGCGATGAGACAAGCTGAAAGTCTCCATACTACTTTGCCATCTTAACTCCTCCAAATTTTCTTTGCTGTAAAAGAAGGATGATGTTAGAATCTACCTCACTGGGTTGTTTTATTAAATGAACTTATGTACATAAAACTTAAAACCATGTTCATCCTATAGTTACCACTATCAGCTTGTGGGTAAGGTTGCTGTATAAGGTTGAGTAGGAGGAGGAGGAGAAAGGGAAAAGAGGAAAAAAAAGAAAAAATCACCACAGTAAGGAAAGAAATCAGAGTCCTCTTTTGAAATAGTTGGTTTCTCTGCGTGCCCAAGTTGGTTATCTAATCACAGCTTATTGAGGAATGAGGGAGAGAGTTACCTGAATAATGGACAGGAGCTGACCTCTCAGCATAGATTAATGAATTCTTTTCTCCAAATACATTGAATAATTACTTAATATTTCTGTCCACTTTGGCTTTGCAAAAAGTTTTTTTTCCCCTTAAACATCATTAATATGCCCTTGCTCTTTTCTTTGGTCATTGGTAGGGGATTGGTGGGGAGGTAGAAGGGAATAGAATTTATTTCAATCTGATGTTTTCATTTCTTTCTTCATAGAACCTATGCTGAGGTCTGACCATTACCATTTTTTAGGAGACAATTCTCTAGGGATTTGTAAATGTTGAGAAGAGGCACTGACAACCTTTTTTTCTTTCACATTCTTTTCAAGGATGCTTGTACACCAAACAACCTGAGAAGACAGAAAGACCACGTCTTCTCTGGCAAAGGGAAGATTTGTTTTCTATCTAGTATAATAAAGATAGTATCGCCCTCTTGGGCAATGGACAGGTTTGCTTCTAACATATTATTAAAGATTTGTGGTCTCCTAAGTTTGATGACACAAACCCGCTGTGTATGCAGGATAGACCCAGGCCCTTACACATTGCACTCAAGGCACTTGGGGGTGAGAGAACTAATGTGAGCAGGAGGATCATGCTACTTGCTCTACTATGAATAATAAAGTTCTTTGTCTCTGACCCAATAGACTCACATTCTCTGCCAGCATCTATGAAACTGTATCAAGCTAAGTCATTAATCTGGAAGCAGGGTAACATCTCAGACCTTTCACACTTCTTGACATAATTCACTGTAAAACATTTTTGTACTTTGAGGTGAGATATTGTAGGTGAAGTGCTCATATAGCCAAACTATAATGAATAGCTGTAAGATTGTAATGAGGTAGAGAAAATTACATATACGAGTTTTCTCAAGAAAAGTGTGGTTTATATTTTGAAGGTAAAAGTCTAATTTTGGAAACATTTGAATTCTTGCAAGTTTGTGAGGGACGGTGATATCCCCTGGGGTGTGCTTAATTTTTAGTAAGTAAGGTATTCCCTCAACTCAGACACCAAATGGCCACACCTAACTGCAAAGGAGGTTGAGAGATATGACCTTTGGATAGGTAAGATGCACTCACATAAACTTCTCTTACTATGGAAAGATAGGCAAATGAGTGTTGGACTACAACTGGCAATCAGCTGGCTACTTATGCTGCAAATTTGCCTCAGGTTTAGGTTCATTGCCTCTTAGAGTAAGTGGCCCCAGAGGTAGAGTGGCTATTCACAGCTTCAGGTCTGTTTGACCTGAGGATGAGAACAGGGAAGAAGAGGATATATAAGTGATAGGATGTCTTAACTGACAACGATGAGAGGTGTGGCTTGGCTTTGGCAAAAGAGAAGAGCAGGTAGGTGGAAAAAAGAAAACTTGTGAAAGGCCTGGATGGTCATGATATTATTTGATGATAAAAATAATGTGTTATCTATTAATTGGCTGAGCAGTGGAATACTTCAAGTGAATGCTTTCCCATATTTCCATATCATAGAAAATAATAGTACGTCATTCTAGGATAAGTGGAGGAGGCAACATGTGGTCTGTGACAACTGGCCAGAGCATTCCATCCCACTGCTGTCCACCCTGAGAGCATCAGCATCTGTAACTTGTATGCTGTAACACTGTGCTTTATGCCAGGAGGGACTCTGTACACCCAAAAGCATGTGTAGAGATACATCTTTATGCAAGCTATAAAGACAGAAGACAAAAGAAATAACAGATTGGATGTAAAATGATTAGGGCCATTACTTCCTTGAAAGGGAAAACATACACTTAGGTCAGTTTACCTAAGTCAGGAGAATTTACTTGCTTTTGATACTGGCCCTGGCATGACAGCCTTAAAAACATCATTTGTCAGTGGATCAGGAACAAATTTTCCTCAAGGGGCAGACTCACACAGAAAAAACTAATGGAGACTGATGAATAAAATCCAAAAAGTGAATCTACGAATTTACACTGAGAACTGAATGTATTGAGAGATTCCAGTAATCATATTTGGTGATCAATATATTTTCTTCCTGCAGCATTTCTTACCACAAGGTCAAATTATGGTCAGATGGTTGCTCAGTGAGCCTGAGATAACATGGAGGGTAGGTGGAAAAGGAATCTTCAGGCCTGAATCAAAATGGTGAGTAGATTGAACTGCTGTGTGCTTTGGGGTCCAGTGGCCAAAGCATGAGATATACTTCAGTCTTCAGATGCTGAATTGTCTTTTGGGGAGGGCTTCTTGATAATTCTCCTTTGTTTATCCCTTTCATTTCTTCGGACAGATTAACATGCAACTCTACTTGAATATTCTTAATTACAATTCCAGTCCATTTCTGTTTTCCTGAGGGCTTATACCCAGCTCACTTTGATTTATTGTGTCATTTGGACAAATGGTTGATTTCATCCCATGCATCTTTAGTCTTCTGTGACTTGATGGTCTTGGGAATGGGACAGGAGAATACTATTAGCAGTAGAAACTACCTTTAGGACCTAGAAAAATAATTATTTACATATTTTCTGATTTCAAGGAACTTCCTCTCTGTAAAGACCAGATTTACAAAAATCAGTATAGAAAATTTTCTAGGAAACATAATTGATGTAATAGCAGTGAAAGCCATGCCATTTATTTAGCAGAATGCAATATATAAGCATTACATTTTATTTTATTTTATTTTTTAAATATTTTTATTTATTTCTAGGAGAGAGAGAGACAGCGTGAGCAGGGGAGGGTCAGAGAGAGAGGGAGTCACAGACTGAAACAGGCTCCAGGCTCTGAGCTGGCAGTCAGCACAGAGCCTGACGCGGGGCTCGAACCCACGAACCGCGAGATCATGACCTAAGCGAAAGTCGGACGCTTAACCGACTAAGCCACCCAGGCGCCCCAAGCATTACATTTTAATCTGAAATACCTAATAAAATAATTAAGGAGAGACTTTCAGTAAAATATATATGTATATAAAATGAATATGTAAAATAAAAAGCAAATATACACACAAAGCCTAGACATTTTTGTTTTGTGGAGAGATGTGGCTGCTTACTACTTACTAGCAGTGTCCTTAAGACAATAAGAAATTTGGTTTAAAGAAGAGAAAATTCAGACGCAGAGAGATCAGGGATAATCTGGGAATAGCTCAAATTGACTATGTGGAACTTTCCTAAGGTGATAATAGGATATTGGGGGAAAATGATTACACATTCTATGAGGCCTTAAAGTTATGAGTGAAAGAAAGAGTATGTGCTTAACTGTATGTATGAGAAACTTGACTTGATTTTCATGGAAATGAGAATATTAGCAAGCACTTAAGGAGTCCTTACATTGATCAAATACTTTTCATGTTTTGTCACATTTTATCCTTACAACCACTCTTTTTTAGTGGATTTATTTTATACATGAAGAAACCAATGCTTAGAGATATTAAATTCTTTCAGTATTCAGCAATTATTTTCTGGGTCAGGTGTGGTTCTGGGTGTGAGGAATATATCAGTGACCAAGAAAGACAAGGTCCCTATTTTGTGGAGCTTGATTTCTGGAGCACTGTCAAAAGACAGAGCCATGTCTCAAGCTCAGGGCTGTCTGACATAAGAAGCTGTGAGCTAAAGCAATAAACTGTCCTACCTCCATGGAATGATAAGCTCTTTTTTAAAGGCAAAGTTGAATATTTTAATCACGTCATTGTCTGTTACAGTGAAATGAAAGGACCCATATTTACCTGTAACAGCTAGTCAAAATGAACTGACAAGAATGAAATCTGACATACAGCACAAAGCTTTCTAAGGACTGGGGAAATCGATTCCAGAAGTATCAAATCTGTACAGGGTGACATTTCTTTCCAAGTGATCCACTGTTTTGTCATGTCTTTTGGTTCTTTTATAATGAAGTTCACTGGAGGTAGTCTTTCTTTCATGTGTAATTCATATTGAGTGTAATGCTATTTATAACAATTATAACAATTTCTTTATCTCTAGTGACTCTTTTTAAAGAGGGCTGTACTGCAAAAAGCAGAAACTCCTCATAAGTAAGGATCTGCATGCACAAATAATCATTTAAATAGTTGTATACAGCTTAAATCCCCATCGCATATCTCCAGTATATTAGTTCTCCTGTAATGATTTCAAGAAAACATGCCACCTTAACAGATAAATTTACTTTCACTAGAAAACTATCTATTCATCTAAGAATAAATGATCTTGAACTAAAGTGTATATTGAAATGTAGGTATAGTGGTTTATTTTTTTGAGAACTGTATTTTTATGTCTTTGGACTTGGTCTTAGATATTGGATTCTTTTTGAGTGGAGGGTTTTTTGTTTTTTACAATCCATTACAAAAATGAAGCAACCATTTCCTTGATTATATTATCTGTGAATGTATCTATATTTCTAAAACCTAAGGTACAATGGCATTTTAAGGAATATTGAACTTTAGCATTTTGTGTTCTTTAATATGTAAACAAGTTTTGTGTATTATCTTTTTCTAGAACCTAGCAACTTAGATTTTCTACACAGCACCACATAAATTAGTGAAAGTGAAAATTTCAATTAAAATGGTGTTTTGACATCACTACTTTTTACACAGGTATCAAGTACTGAGATGTAGATTAACTTATACACATTCTTTTTTATTGTTGTTGTTGTAGTAAAAGAACTTGACTTCCCCCAAGGAAATCCAGAATATCCTAGTGACATGTGAACAACAACAACAACAACAACAACAAAAACCCAAAAAACTTCACAAGAGAATTTACTTATTGAGTTCTGAAGTTCTGAATTGTTTGGACAGTAATATGTGCGTGTGTGTGTGTGTGTGTGTGTGTATGTGTTCCTCTAAATTAATTTTTTTTGAGGTCTAAGATCCATAATGATTCTAAAGAGCATCAAAACATAGCTCACAGAAGGTCAATCTGAGACCAGAAGGAATCATTTTAGTTTTCTCATTGAAATTATATTTGGAGTGACTATATACTTGTGAATGTGCATTTTTGTGAGAAGATTAATAGCTCATTGTGTTCTCAGAAAGATTCATGACCCCAAAATGTCAGACATGAAAATCCAGGTACATCAAACTTTAAGAAATTTCTCTTCTATTTTCCTCAACAATATATAAATTCAGTTAAAGTGAATATCAAGTGCAGTTTTACTGGCAAAGAGGAGCTCTAGCTGAGGGAAACAAGAAAAAGGGAACTTTGTTATTAAGCACCTAACTTCAATCTTGCCTGATATTGGAACAGATTTCAAGTGTTGAACATATGTATGTGGGTGCTTGAGTTCTTTTGGAGCTAACTCCTGATGCTTTTGCCTGAATTCCAGGATCTCCAGTCTCTTTAGTGGAGAACACTAGCCACAATGAGAATGTCCTTGTTTTCATGGTCTATGACAGGGTGAAAACTTGTGATTCTGAAAATGTGAAAACTGGGTGCTTATGTGGTCCACAGCATGACCAATACTCTACCATAAAAAGCAGATCCAGACCATGTTTTTGAATGACCATGTTCTTTGGAGGGTAACAAACTTGGTTCAAATAACCAGACATGCAAGCGTAATATCTTTTAGCTCCAGTTCTCTTGTGAGTTTATCAGGCAATATAATATCTACTCTGAAGACTTATAGTGAGAGTTAAATAACATGATGTATGGAAAGGAACTAGCACACATCCCAGTACCTAAAATTGTGACTTCACATTTCTTTCTAATCCTTAAATGTTAAATTTTTAGCACTTAAGGTGTAAGGTTAGTTTACGCACAAAGAAGCAAACATAAAAAGGCTGCTTTTATCTCTTAACACCGAATCAGTGTGGATAATTGAGAAATTTGGAAAGGAACAATATTCATGGGAAATCTGCAGTGACCATATTGCCGTGGTGTAGTATTAAAATCAATCAATTTCCATCTGTCTTTGTTTGGTGATATCATTTGATCAGACGCCACATATTATTTCTGAAGAGTGTCTCTTGCTGCTGTTGCACTGTCTGCTGGTTTTATTGCTTGCCCAAGAGAGATAATATTTCCTTTGGAAATGTGAATGAACTGGTTAGAAAAATGATTTGCTTGTGGCTGATTCTATAGGACAAGCTTACCTGATAACCCGATGTTTTTGAATTGCTGGAGGCTAGCAAGAGAAAAAAAATTTAAATATACATATTATCTTATATAAGGAAACATTTGTCTTTCTAAAAGAATTTGCCAAATGATAGTTATTAGATACTTCAAAAAGATGCACGGTTTTTAATGCTTCTTTTAGTACTAAAACATCTGCCCACTTGTATGAGAATTCATTCATTCAGTCACTTGCTTGAACAATATTTATTGAGTAGCTACAAGATGTAAGTCTTACCATTATCTTCTTGTTTTTTTAGAGTAGTAATTGGAAGAATCTAAATTGGGGTACTGGCCACTGAAGTATATATATACTTATGTATATACACACACACTCAACTGATTTCAATTCAATTCACCTCACCAAATTGAACTGGAAAGTTGCTAGATGTGTGGAGAGCAGCCCCTCTTTCATGGAATATTTAGTATAACAAACAATACAACATTGTGTATAAATTGTGAAATATATGTGCAAATGGACAAGGACTGACAAGAAGCTTAAAAAGTGAAAGCAATTATTATGCTAAGATGACAGAAATTTAAAGTGTTTGCTTAGGTTTAATATTTGGCAATAATGGTATTATGAGTTGAATTGTGTGCTCTCAAAATTCATAATTTGAATTCCTAACCCTGTGAATCTTAGAACTTGATTGTATTTGGACATAGGATCTTTAAAGAGGTAATTAAGTTAAAATGGGGCAATTAGGGTGGGCTCTAATTCAATATGACTTGTGTCCTTATAAGAAGAAAAATTAGGACACAGACATGCACAGAGGGAAGACTATGTAAAGACTTCAGTGGAAGAATACCATCTACAAGCCAAGACAAGAGACCTCAAAAGAAACTAATTCTGCTGCCACCTTGATCTTGGCCTTCTAGCCTCCAAAAACTAAGTTAATACCTTTCTGTTATTTGAGCTACTCCGTTTGTGGTACTTTGTTAACGCAGCCTTAGAAAACTAATACAGCTAGCAATACAAATGACATAGTAAAATCTTGGAAAAGATCTTTTACATTGTTTACTAAATGTCAGCATCCCCAAGGTTCACTGCTAATTCTCCTATTTAGTTATTCTGTGACCTGCCAAATCACACATAGCTTTCATTAAAATCAAGTTACCTGTGAACTAGTAAGAGTATCCTTTTTACTTATGTCATACCTATGTTTTAAGAATCAAATGGTATTGTGATTTGAAAACTTGTTGTAGCCCATTAAGAACCATACAAAGATGAGAGATATTGACTTGGTAAAAGATAATGTTTTTGAATTTTGCATAAAAGTGCACACACTATACCCAAGTCAGATTTTATGGAATGACAGTTTTCAGGAAAGTAAAGGGTCTTCAGTGGGCTAAAAACATTAATTTTTTTTGTCTTACAATTGAAACAAAAGTGGCATTCCAATTAATGATATATTTAATTTTGATTTTCCTGTTTATGGACTGTTTATAATTGGTCAGTGACAATATACTTCAAGAATGAGGCCATTTTACTCAAAAGGAGCTCTCTTGTTTACCTCAACAATTCCCATCTTCAAGCAAGATGGAATCTCAATATTCTAGGCAAAATGGCACTTATTTTATTAATAAAAAATAAGGAAAAAGCTATTAAAAACACCATTACAAAGTATTTGGAGTGTACTGCCTACACAAATATGAGACACAGTGACATGTGCAAGAAGTTTTATAAAGTCCAAGAAGGAGAGAGAGAAGTGAAGAATTTTCCAGAAGTGTTTGGTTGGTTGTTTATAGTGATAAAAGATAAGAGCATACTGCACAAATTAAAATGATGTCTCAGTCATAGATAAGGGATAAGCAACCCAGGGCAAGATGAACATGATTTGAATGCTGAACCCAAATTGGAATGGGCAACCTGATCCTTCCTTTGTATGTATTTTTCTCTTAATCTTATATTTTCTTTTTATTCTCCCTCTGGAACCTCTGCTTTTTTATTTGAAAACTCTGCAATTGACCTTCATGACTTCATTTTCCAATTCACATGCAACTATCACAAATTGAAAGACTTGCATCTGAACTCTAGCTGACAGGGAAAAACATTTTTACTTTAGTACTCCAAATAGAATTGGCTGTTATTAATGAAATATAGTCACTGAAAGAGAGATTTCAACCCTACAAGCAAGTCAGGTGGACCCAGAAAGTAACTTTTTTCAAATTTCAAGCAAAAATATCTTGCTGCTATTACAGAGGATGCTTTTGCAAACTAAACATTACTGTTCCCAGAGATTAAGTAGCCTATTAGTGATTTGCAATTTATTTAATAAGCCTATTAAATAGATAAAATCAGGAAATCAAAAAATCATTGAAGGCAGAAAAATGGAAATCTAATGCAAAGTAAATGTATTATCACAGGTATCAACTTGGATAAACCTTAAAAGCATACAGTTGATTGAGAAAAACAAGTTGTGAAATGACACAATGATATGATTATACTTTTGAAAATATTTTAAATTATCACATGTACATTTGTGATAAGCAATATACATGTACATGATAACATAAATGTTAGGTAGTGATTACTTCAGGAAAGAGAGGATTGAGGGCAAGTGTGGGGAAATAGGTTCTACTTATATAAATGGGTTAGAAAAAAGCTTAGGGTGGAAAGCCGCCACCACCGGGTGAAAATGCCCCAGGTTAGTTAGCGAGATAAGTTTCATGAGAAACTTGTTATATCACCTGCAGGAAATTGCTTTCCATCTGGCACCAATGTACCTTGATTAGAAACTCCGCTTGCCCCCCAAGACCCTTTACTTCTTACACAGAATTTAATGATTATTGTCTGATTGTTTTCTCCATGTTCACGTGTATATGATCTTGTTCTCTTTACATTCACCACATGGGTAATATCTTGTGAACTCAATAAATACAGAGGGGAAAGGCCTGTTTGGGCCTCTTGTCTACTCCCGGATGTTATTCTCTCTCATATTCAGTTCTGCATCCATTCTTTTGCTGCACAAGAGAGAACTCCAGATTCATAGTCTGTGGCAGGTAAGTGAGGCATTAGATGTGTTTATAACTTTTTTGTACAAGAACATTAATATTTTATTAATAATTTTAAAAATCTTAATATTAATCTCAGAACTGCTAAAGAACACTACCAATAAACCTTATGGACTTACACAACTTGTGCATTTTAATATGTTCTTTATTATGGTACAAAAAATCATTAAGAAACTTGTAAAATCAAGTATAAAAAATCTTCTATAGAGGACTGTGGAGTATTTCATATCCTGAAGTGTGATAAAATGGTTTGTGAATAATACAGTATAGTCATATCTTGTTAGTCATATATGGTAAAGTCTTCCATAAGAAAACTGGACTTCTTCCCCAAACTTATTTTATAAACTCTTGGTGATTTTTTTTTTAACCCTTGGTGATTTTCAACTGAAAATCATTTCATCATCATTTCTGTTCTTACACCCATACAAAAGCCATGAGGAAGATGAGAAATCTGTCCCACAAACCAAACATCAACTTCCATTGTCCCTAAACAGAAAAAGGATTTAACTTCTCACTAAGCAACTTAATCCTGTTGCAATAAGACAATATGCTCTGCTCATTATTCCAGATTTCTATGAAAAGACATTTCTGACCATGTATCAGATATTTTGATTTTCCAAAAGTAATTCCAAAGTCAATTCTTCTGATTGCATTTTTAGAAATAAATAGGATTCAAATGAAATTTTGCATCTGGAAAAAAAAACTATAACATTGATTTTTAACCCATTTCTTTAACATTTCTGACACATTCCCTGTGATAATTTAACCAACTAAATCAATACTTACACTTATCTGGAGATACTTAATCTGTGTTCAAAATACTTTCCCATCATTAAGATGCATTCTTGTTTCTTAAATCTGAAACAAATGTGGTAACATATTTCTTATTGTTAAATCTAGGTGATCGGTTCGTGGGTATCTTTTTTTTATTATTTTTGAATGTTTGGAATATTTTCCAAGTAAAATTAGAGTCTCTGCAGTTTGTGGATTTTGTGGGGAAGTTTGCAGCGTATATCCATTAGGGTATAGAATTGTCTGTCTTTCAAAAAGGCAAAAGAAATGTACCCAAATAGTCTCTTCTGTACATTTGGACATGCTGTTTGCAAATGATGAATTGCTATAAAGTAAAGTGATACAATATAGCAGAAATTGTAAGAGCATGAGCCTTGAAATCTGGCAGACCTGGTCCCAATTTCAACATTTCATAGCTTAGGAAAATAGTTAAACTTCTTTAAGCCTCAGTAAATGGCAATACAGTTGACTCGTGAACAACTGAGGGTAAGGAGCAGTCAAAAAATCTGCCTATGACTTTTGACTACCCCAAAATGTAACTACTGATAGTCTCCTGTTGACTGGAAACCTTACTGATAACATAAAAGTGATTAACACATATTTGTAGTTTTATATACTATCTACTGTATTTTTACAATAAAGTATGCTACAGAAAAGAAAATACTACTAAGAAAATCATAGGGAAGAGAGAATACATTTACAATACTGTACTGAATTTATCCAAAACAAAAAATCCACATAGAAGTGGACTCATATAGTTCAAATCCATGTTATTCAAGGGTCAACTGTAAAGCTACCTACCACATGGTGTAGTCAAATGTTCAGTAAAGAGAGTGCTGGAAGAGTAAACTATAAGCAGGTATCAGTGAGTATATCAATGCCATTATCAGTTTTTGAACTTTTTAAAATACATTTTTGGAAGGATACTCCATTTTTCAAATTAATTATTGATACTTTGTTTTTGGTAAAACGCTAACATGGGAAACTGATGATAGTTGGTCACAATGAATCCTTTGCAAAAGTTGATTCCTGACCAACTTATTAGGGTGATGACTTTTTTTGCCTCATGTTTATTTCTGCATGTTCAAATTAATTGTTTCCATATTTTTAAGAAATGATATAACATTCTTCAGAGCCTATAGGAGAATGGTATTATAAAAAAGTTCCTCAATGATTTTTACCAACAATTACATAATGTTTTCATACAGAATTTTGCTAAGGATGATTAGATTTTTGTGAATACAAATTTTGATAACCATAGTCTTCAAACTTGAGGACATGTTTAACATTGTTATTTTAGAACGATTCCAAAGAGGCCAGTAGACTTGATCAATGTCACAAAATGAATTATAGGTGGAACTAACTCTAGAACATAGGTCTTTTGACTCTTGTTGTTTTAATTAGACTGTTAAACACAAAAATATTTTTATATGAAAAAGTGAATTGTGAGACAATATAACATCCTTTAAAAGAAACGTGTTCTTCAAGGAAATAAAAGTAGATCTGTCATACAATTAATATGAATGAGAACATGAAAAGAATAGTGATATTATAGAATAAACTTTCTATATAGGTTCATTGTAATCCTTAGACCTGGATCCTTATAAAGATGTTCCCCAAACATAATGTACTTTAGGAACTCATTTAATGTAGATTTAATACATTTCATGAATCAAATATATAACATATAAATATGTAATACAGCATTGCAATAAAATATATTACACAATTATATCTATAAATGTATTTAAAATAATCAAATGTTACATTTACTCAATAATATCATGTTATTGGCAGAAGAGTTTAAAATAAAGAAGCAAAGTGTATTGCTTATTTGAATGAATCATGAATTATTTTCTGAAATAAAAATTGACTCAAAGTGGGGCTCACCTATTAAAATGTAGTGCTCATCTATATTTTACTAAACACTTTACTAAATGAATAATACACTCTTTGTGGTTTCAATGCTATATTTAGTCATGACTCTGTATGAATCCAGAATATTCCAGTTTCAAGTTGGACAAAGATATAATCCAGCATTCAATTCAACAGAGAGAACAATATAATTACTCAGAAAATAACTTTAAGGCACAGCTTTACTCTAAAAAAAGAATATATAAGATAGGATAGGAGAAGTTTGGCACTGGAAAAGTGATTATTTTGGAGCTCATAGTGGTGTGTTTAGATTATCAAATGGCTGATTTGATTATATTACATAACAATTCATTAAAATGAAACTTTGTGATTTCATTCATATGTAGAATTTAAGAAACAAAACCGATGAACATGGACAGGGGGTGGAGAAAAAAACACAAACCATAAAACAGATTCTTAAGTACCGAGAAGAAACTGAGATGCTGGAGGAGAGGTGAGTGGGGGGATGGGTTAAGTGGGTGATAGGTAGTAAGGAGGACACTTGTGATGGGCACTGCTTGTTGTATGTAAGTGATGAATCACTAAATTCTACTCCTGAGACTGATGTTATACTAATATAATATACTATTTTATAGAATTTGAGATGTCCTTGTTTGTAAGATGTACCATTATTTTACTTAGAGCTAAGTGCAAAAAAAAAAAAGCTCTTAAACTATGATGCATGTTGTTCTACAACTCATTGAAAAAACTATTTTAGTCTTGTTTATATATACTGATTTTTAAAATATCAGTATATATTTAAATATATACTACTCTTAAGTCTGCATAAAAAGGAAGACATAAGTGAAATGGTTAAGGTAATCTCAATGATTCTTTCCATGTAAGCTGTCTCTTTTGAATCACTTTTTTACAGAGTTGCTGCTATCTTTTTGTCCCGTACATTATTCATTGTTATCATAAGCAATGCTGATTCAACATTTCTTGAGGGTCTCCTAAGATAATCTCTAGCTTTTTATCTTTCAAGCCACTGTGGATTCTCATTGTGCATATTTTGATATATAAAATCAGTCAATAATCACCATATTACAATTACTGCCTGGCAGTGATGAACATGGGTAAGCCAGTCACTACATCACAACTGTTGCTAGTAACTATAATATACATCTGGGATTTGGAAATGTTAAGAAGTGAAAATATTTATATCTTACAATTAATGAAATGTTGTATATGAAGTTCAAGAGCTATTGCTGGCCATTTTTCTAGTGTGTAGGAAAAGACGATCTGTTGCAATAAAGAAAAATGAAGCCATGGTTGAAGCAGAGGGTAGAGAAGCAGAATGAGTCCTAAATGATAATCAAGGTGCTGTTCTAACACCACCTGGGGTCTGACTTCAGCTTTGTTCTTCTCTTGACTTGGTTGTTAAATGAAATACTCTAGTGCCCCTCCAATAAATTATTTTCATGCCTTAAGATCATTTGCACTGAGCTTAAGTAACTTCTACCCAAAGTATCTCATGAATATAGCTTAGATAGTATTGCATCTGCAGAAAACACTTTCTCTTTTTTATCTACTCATCTATTGCAGATGGAAGAGATGAGTGAGTTCACCAAAAGCTTACTAATAGTGTTGTTCTTGAAGAATAAAATTTTAGGCAATAAGAGAGGGTTTTATTGTCAGGAAAGGCATCTGTTGGAAGGAATGATAGTAGGAGTCTTGATCAGGTTGTCTGGGCCACATCCTTGTGAAACTACCCACTATATTGTGGCCCCCAAACTTTCAGACTTAATAGCTGGGCTATATTTTATTTCCGCATTAGATACAATAAGCAAAAGAGTTGCAATTCTGTTGTCACTCTCTTGACTTGGAAGTGAGGTGTGGTGTGACAAATTTAGTATAAACTATTCCCCACAGGATTGACTCAGAGAAGCAGATGGTTTTGAGAAAGACCTGTCATCCAATCAGTATATTCACTGCTTAGAAAAATTGGCAAAGGGCTGTTGAACAAACAGATACATTCTGTTAACAAAGCATTCTTTGTGGCCTCTTTCTGTCTTTCAGACACTCAAAGTTGATGCATGTATGTCTCATCTTTCTAGTAAATACTTGGTTGTTGTTGTTTTTTTTTTTAGGAGAACTATATTTTGTTTGGAAAAGTTTACTGAATTTATTTCCTTGAAAGTAAGAGAATTCTTCATGCATTCTACTTACAGAAATAGTAGCAATGCAAATATTGGTTGAATTGGAGATTTAGGGACAATTGTTATCATGTGAGCAATAATAACCATGTTACAATTTGGTAGTCTCATTACAAAATGGATCACAAAGATGGTGAGGTCTAGTGATGCATATATTCCAAGGCAGACCGTGTATGATCTAAGGTTTTTCCTTTGTGATTCTCAAAACTTCATCTTCTTTAGATTTTGATTCCCACTTCTGTTAGATGTGGAAATAAATCCTACTCTCTTACAAGATTTTCTTGAATACCAAACTCTTGGTAAAATGTTTTTTGCTCTTTAGGATAAAGGTATTGATAATGACAAAGTGTTACTAATACTTGGCTAGTGTGTTTATTAATTACATTACATGTATATGCATGTACCGATTTTTCAGAAGAAAAAATGTCTATTAATGCTGCTCTTTGCTAAGAAAGAAAAGGGTTTCTTACTGCTAACATGATTAAATTGAGGGGTATAATGTATAATTTAGATGAAGTATTTGGGGAAGAAATGCTTTGTATCTATGCTACGTAATATATCTGCTAAACATGATCCATGCCACTAAGATTTTAGAAAACTGCCAAACTGAAAATAACAATGGAGATAAAATATTTATAATGCATCTTTTCTATATTTCACCAATTGAAACATTTGCTTATCACAATAATCAACAGATATGCCAAATTAATGTAATGGTAATAAACTTTAAAACATGTTAATGTATTCTTAGTGGTGTGGGGGGAATGAAGTGAATAGGAGTAGCTTCTCTCTTTTCTGTCTCATTTGAATTTTCCATCTTAATGACTTTAACCTTGAATTTCTTTTAATGAGACATTTTGATGAAACTTTAAGAGTGGCACAGGTATACTTGGGCTCTGGGTTAGATAGACATGTGAACATTAGGTGAGTCCTTTATCCTCCTTGCCTCACTTTCCAAGCCTGTAAAATACCTACCTTGTGGAAATTTTGTAAAGACAAAATGGTCCTTTCTGTGAAGCATTTAACACAGTGATGGCATACAGAGTGCTAAGGAAAAGGAAGCACTGATAATTGTGATGGAAATAATTGTTAATGTGATGATTGAAGAAAGGGTTCTCATTATTTTCCTGGGAAAATGAGGAAGGCATCTTAGAATACTTCCATACTTGTTTACAATAAGAAATCTAATCTCCTGGTCTTAATTTTTACTTATTCACCTGATGTAAGGACATTATTTTACATCAAAAGACTTTCTATGCAGTTGAACTCATGTAGTCCTGAAATTCAATCTGTGTGGGGGAGGAAAAGAAAAAGCCCTCGATCACATGTACTTCACATGAATTTGTCTGAATTCCAGCCAACAGAAGTTGTAGGATATGAGAAGTATGACTAAAGGAAAGGATATCTGTTCTTTTTTGTTTTCTCGAGATCTTTTCTTCCTCTCCATAAATCAAGAGAGCCAGAAATTCTGCCTCTACCCTGCCCTGCCCCACACTGCCTCGTCCCTGACTTAGCTAAATGGATGCTCCAATCTGGGATCAGAATTGGGAACAAGAGACACAAGGAAAAAGGAAACGTTTTTAGCTATATTGTCCAAGAAATCCACTGGCAGAAATGTTGATCTGGCACAGTATTGAACAGTGACAGCATTTGTAGTATAGGACAAGGTGACCAGCAGTGGAGACAGTAGCTGACTCTCCTTGCTGTGTGTCCATGGCTTTAACCTGTGGTCTAGTTGTCTCCAGTTCCTGCCAAATTTCTGAGCTCATTCTCCAATCTTTCTGTTGATTCTGACACCTCAATGATACCCCTCAAATACTTTAAAAAATTTGTTTTGGCTACATGAGACAGAATTAGGTTTTTATTTATTTATTTATTTAATTTACTTATTTATTTGCCTGCAGCAGATTTCTAACTATACCCAATATAATCTATACATGTAGTAAGTGGTAATTTATGGTATAGTCCTCTGAGGAAGTAGTTTTCAATTAGCCTTTAGAGTTCCATAACAACTGCCTTATTATTTTGTGGTTAGAATTGGCTTTGAATTATTTGGGCTACATGAAAAATTGAGTCCAAATTCAACTTAAAAAAAAGAAGCTAACTAAGGACATTGAATAGAACATGCTACTGGCTCAGATACAAATTCCAAATAAGGAATTACAAAACTGTTTTGGTACTGAGTACACTGTCAAAATAAGTATAGAGCTTCTTGTGCCTATTTTGAAGAGGACATTGGTTTGAATGTTTAATTCTGGTATACACACACACACACACACACACACACACATTGTTTTCTTTCAAACTGAAAAGAACATTAACATTTTCCCATTTGGATTCTTAGGAAATTTGTTTTTTATACCATTTCAAAAGTGATGGATAGAATTCCACCTAATGTGTTTCCTTGGAAAAGAAGAGTTTTGGAAAAAATTAATGGTTGTGTCCGGTCTATATCCATTTACTTTCGTTACTACGGTTTTTGTTTTTTTTTCCTTCCTCTCCCCTCCCCCTTACTGAGAACTTGACCTTATTTTTTAACTTTTCAGTGTTTGGCCTATATTGAACACTCAAATTGTAAGTTAGCTTTTCAAAACCATCACGTAGCCACTTTGACATGTAGCAATAATAAAACCTCGTAGCTGTGAGGACTAAATAGTTTCTTTTGAAAAGTATAAATTGTCATTATGTGAAGATCTGTTTTTAATATGTGATAAATTCATGGTAATCTGTATACTTCTCTCTTACCAAGTTGTTCTCATCACAAATATCTTTGTGATTGTTGAAGTTGTCTTGAAATGGAGCATATGAAACTACTGCAGGGGTGCAGCCAATGTCTACTTCATCACACTCCTACTATATTCTATATCTACCTAATCTTGGTAGATTGAATTATTGACCCTGGATCTTCACTTTTTTCTGTATGTACATCCTCAACCAAGGAAATTTAATGTTTCCCTTCCTCCATCTCAAGGCACACAGAGTTGACTTTCTTAGCCATTGCTTTGTCTTACAGGATGTCAGCAGATAGGTTGTCATGTACTGGCTTGTTCTCCTGAGCCTGTGGCACCACCAAGGGAAGAGCATGCCTCACTGGCTTGCTAGCCTGAGAAGAAAACAGACATATGGGGCAAAGCTCTCATAGGTGACCTGCAAATCCAAGAGTGATAAATACATGCTTATTGTTTCATGCCACTGTGATTTGGGGATGGATGGTACACACCAATAGCTCACATTTCCCCCTGAGTTTGAGCAGCTTACAGAAGAAGGTCAAATTAAAAGCTAATGACATTGGAAAAGTAATCTCTAAAGAATCTTTCAGTCTGGAAATGTATGAATTTCATATCTAAAGTTTATCTTCTATATCTGAGATACAAGTGGTTATAATGCTGAACATATGGATATAATTAATTTCTATTTTTCTATAATACTTCTAGATATTTTTTGTCCTAGAATTTGTATAGAATTATTTTGTCACATGAAAATAAAAAATGTGGAAATAATTAGAATATGGGTGATAGAGTAGCATATGTTAGAATACTCTAAGAAATTATTTACTTGAATAATTATACTTATCTAAAATATTAAGTAGCTGAAAAGTATAGGGCTAAGGGGAAATCCAAAGTGATAACTATATTATTACTTGCATGAAAAAACAATGCAGAGGATTATCTAATTTCCTCAATTAATGCATCAAAATAAAAAATTCTAACTTTTGAGCTTTATATTTTATTCATTGCTATCAGATGAAGATCAAGTTATTTTAGTCTTTTAAAAAATATTTTCCATTTTTAAGAAAAGTAATCTAAGATTCTCTTAAGGTATCAATTTTTAAATAACAGCTGCACATAACAACATTCTGATTGCATTTACATTTTCCTCTTTTGCAGTTAGTAAGAACAGCTTTAAATATATTTGTCATTTTAAACCTATACTTCATTTCTTAAATCTTAGTCATTTTTACTTTGTAAATAAACTATTTATGCTTGAGTAATTCTAACTTCATTAAAAAGTGGAACTAAGTAGAATTGCTAGAATGTTGACTCAATGAGGGCAGAGGTTTTGGTTTCTTCACTGATATATTACCCCACACACCTAGAATGCTAATAGTATATAGTAGACACTGGGTGAATGTTGGTTGAATAAATATAATGGATCTTTCTCAGACTCCTCTAAAGGCCGTTCAGTTTCTAAACTCATTTTTTGGAGAGCATTGGACAGTGTTGTTCTGCACTACCTGATGTTTATTGGGACTAGCACCAGATTTTACTGATTCAATGACTAAGAAAGGTTGAACAGAACTCTTTTCTTCCAGGCTTCTGGGTGCTTCACAAATGACAAAGTACCAGAGAGTCACTGCCATATTTTTTCTGAACTTCTAATTCTTTAGAACTCAAAAGGTAGTTCTCTTTGAGTGAATGGAGATATCAAATATTCACTATCACCATCAACTAATCAGCTCATTTTAAAAAAATTTTTTAAATAGTTTTTATTTACTTTTGAGACAGAGACAGAGCATGAGCTGCGGAGGGGCAGACAGAGAGGGAGACACAGAATCTGAAGACAGGCTCCAGGTGCTGAGCTGCCAGCACACAGAACCTGTTGTGGGGCTCGAACCCACGAACTGCGAAATCATGACCTGAGCGGAGGTCAGATGCTTAAACGACTGAGCCACCCAGGCGTCTCTCAGCTCATTTTTTAAACTGTCCTCTTCCAACTCCTACATAATTGGCTAGAAAGAAACTTAACTTTCTCCCCACTGTTTGACTCTATTTTAGAAGAAAAGGAGTCACTGTGGGAAGTCTGAGAATTGGCAGTTGCTTACCATGATACATTGAAGGTTCTTCGTGTTCTGGCCTTTATTCTAATGGCCTCCACATTGTGCATTAAAAAAAAACTTTGAGAGCGAGAGAAAGCATGAATGGGGGAGGGGCAGAGAGCGAGGGGGAGAGAGAATCCACATTGTGCATTTATGGTTGCCTAATTAAATCTTGTACAGACTTCAACGTATAGTTCACGTCTCATTTACACTATCGAGACTTCTATGGCTGTTTTAACTCTCAACAGTAATAACAATAATGGTTAATATTGATTATTATGTACTAGACACTGTGCTAAATATTTTAAATATGAATTCTGACATAATGTTTGTAACAGCTCCAGAAACAGTTTCAGTGAGGTCATGTAACCTGCCTAATGCTCCATATTACTAATGATTGGAGATTAGCATGGGAACTCTGCTATGTCTATACTTGGCTGTATGGCAATAATTGGTCACCTTATCTTTTAGTTCAATGCTATCCAATAGAACTGTCTAGGATGATGGAAATGTTGTATATTTGAGCTAATAGAAAAGTCACTAGCCACATGTGGCTTTTGTGTACTTAAATTGTAACCAGTACAACTGAAGAACTTAATTTTAAGTGTTATTAATTTAATTAATTTAAATTTGAGTCACAAGTGACTAGTGATTGATATGCTACACTAGCACAGGTCTAAATACTTATGTACTGTTTTTTTATATGAAAACTTGAGTCCACATTTTTTCCAGATGCTATGCTAGATTTGAGGATACAAACATAAAGTCATTGCCATTTTTTCTTCCCTAATAGTCGATATCTTTCCTTTTTTCCTTTAGATATTCTTTGTCTTAAGCATATAGTGTAGTGTACAATACACATAGCTCCTGCATCAGAATGGCTTGATGTGTCCTGTAAGAGAGAGGTTACAAGTGAATTGTGGACACACTGGAGTCTAAAAACATCATGGACACAGATTAGGTCAGTGCTGAGGGTGATCATTCAAGAAGTTTATGACCTATTGGAGGCCCCTGCCCAATAGGGAAAATTGGGAACTTTGTGCACATAGCAGGATTAATACAATGAAAAAAAACCTGAATCACTTAAGGATGCCATGTATTTTGCAAATATATATGATATATAGTTATTTATTCACCTATTTACTCATTCAACAAATGTTATTAGGCACCTACAGTTTCCCAGGAATTCTTTGACTTGCTGTGCAGAAGATACATTAGGAACCAGAGTTCTTGTCCTCATGGAGTTTAAACCATGCTGTGAAGCAGAGTATAAGGATGGTTGTACAGAAAGTGAGCAAATGAACAAGCCATATATAGTATGTCTGATAATTGCTATAGAAGAAAATACGGTACGGTAGGAGGGATAAGGCATACTGGGGACAGGGATTGGGACAGACTGATTCTATATTATACAGAGGGGCCAGACGGGACCTTATTGTTAGCAACGACTTGAAGAAGGTGAGAGACTGTGCCATGCAGCAGTGCTTAAGGAGAGAGAAGAGCAAAAGTCTTGAAGTGGGGATGTAACTGATGTGTTGAAGCACCCCAAAGAGCTCACGGTGTTGGGGGCAGTACAAGTAGGATGGGTGAGGGGCACATATGGGACAAGGGAGCCTAGTTAGAGTAGTCAGGGAAGTCTCAGAGGCTATATTTTGTAGGGCCTAGTAAGAACTTGGCCTTTTATTTTGAGTGAGTTTGAGTGGAGAACTTTCATGATCTCCGAATGGGTTGAACATCAGTGAAAAATCTATTTAAAAAGAACTAATATTGATTTTTAAATTCTTTTGAGAACTCATGAGCTACTTCTCCTCCTTGTAGATATTACCTTGTGCATGTGTCTGAGAGTTTAATTTTGGTCTTCAAAAAATATAAAAAATGGCTGCTGCAGTGATTGATGAGTGGAACATCAAAGGGATAGAAAACCTGTGCCACTAGGAAGAAAGAGGGAAAATCAAATTGGGGGCCTCAAAAAGATATTCCAGGCAGAGTTCTGTAAATAGCATAGGGACTCCGTTCCTAAGTGTTATTCTCTTGGATATGGAGTTCTTTCTCTTAAAAAAATATTTTTTTCATTTTTGAGGGAGATAGAGATAGTGTGTGGTTGGGGGAGGAGCAGGCAGAGAGGGAGACACAGAATCTAAGTCAGGCTCTAGGTTCTGAGCTAACAGCACAGAGACTGATGCGGGGCTCGAACCCAACAGATCATGACCTAAGTGGAAGTTGGACACTTAAGAGAGCCACACAGGTGTCTCAAAGAGTTTTTTCTCTTAAATAGTTTGTTTTGGTTTAAGAAACATTTTTAGTTTCTCTAGGCCTTTTTCTAAAGGTTTTACGAGTATTAACTAATGAATGAATACTCTTGGCAACCTTTTAGAGTAGGTTCTATGATTCCAAGTTTGCAGATAGCAAGCTGAAGCATCATTTTTGTGGAGGAGGGCAGTGGTGCCTGACCAGGTATGTAGAACAGTGGTCATTAGAGGTAAAATTCCTTCTTGAGTAGAAGGCTGAACAAGGAGGTCTTTAAAGTTCTACAGTATCATCTGTTGTGTGGCAAGAAATGTGGCATTCTATGATAAATTTTTTTGAGTGAAAGCCAAAAGATTGGACAAAACATTGCAGCTAGGATATTAAAATGTGCTTGAAATTCTCATTGGAAAAATTACTTTGAGCCAGAAATCAAGCTCTAGTTCTCCTAAAGACTCATTGTTACTACTATTAAAGATAAGCTTTTGACCAGTGAATTACGTGACAACTCGACTGTTTTGTCAACTCTCTCATGACTTGGTCCTGCTTGCACACCTGTCATAACTGGTGCTCCAAAACACAGTATAATTATAGGATTCAAGTGCTGCTTTTAGTCCTAACTCTTCAAAGCACTAAGCTCAGAGCTTTGAAAATGCCACCAATTTCTCTGAAGAAAAGAAATGTCTCCTAATTGGGGCCTGACTTTTTCGAACAGAATAATTTGAAAAGAGAGGACACACAAAAGAAATAATAAAGGTTATGATTAAGGGTCATAATAAAAATCTCTTAAAAAATAAAATATCTGAATGTATGTGGTACCAAATTTTCTGCCTCAAATAACAAAAACCTTGATGAATTCATGCTCTGAGGATATAAACGAAGCTGTCTAACACAGAGCAGAAAACTGAAATATACTTCTTTTTAAGAATTCCACCTGAATATGTGTGAAGAAGCTGCAGTAGGTCTCAGTGGACCAGAATGAGAGCAAAGGAATTCAGTAATTTAAGTTTTGTCAATAGAGCTAAATTGATGACAAAATTGCCTTTTCTTATTTCAGGTCTGTGGTTGGGTACTACTGAAATGATGACACTTAGCATTGTCTGGTTTTGGCTCTAGCTGCTTTTACTCTCCTCAATATCTTTTCTTTCTTTAATTAAAACCCATGATTGCTTTGTTGCTGAAAGGTGATGTATTGAGTGGATCTGTGGTAGAGACTGCTAATTATCCCCCAATATCCAATTCTTCTCTTCTTTCATCAAACTCCCTGAGTTTTAGCTGATCATCTCTTTGCCCTGCTGGTGTCTACTCTGCTGGCCTACTTTTCAGCTTGACATGACCATGTTACTGTGACCAATGGAGCATTAGAGGAAGCAATGTGTGCTACTTTGCCATAAGAGGAAACTGCTGGCTGTCTATTATTGCCTTCCCCTCATCTTTTCAGGTGGAAATATAAATATGAGCGTGGTGAGTCAGCTTCAGCATCAAACATGTGGATGAGGACAAGGCAGTAGATATATCAGCCAGAGTTCAGGCTGGGAAGTAGAAACCACTCTTGGGATATAAAGCAGAAAAGGACCTAATAGAGTGAATTAAGTGCTTAAAAATAATCAGAAGGAGTGGCAAATTGTAAGTCAGAAAATCACCACAGGACAATTGGATTTTTAGGTTCTCATCATTGTACTTGTGAGGCAGAGGTTGGGCTATTGTCTCCTTGGCTAACTTCCACTATTAAAAAGTCGTGTTTTGAATATGGCTTCAGCAAACACTCAAACAAATCTCTTGGAAACTTCTTGAGAGCCACTACTGTATCTGTTGTTGTAGCACATCCTCTCCCTCCCTCCCTTCCAAATCTTTCATGATTTGTGCATCTCATTGTCACAACCAACCTTCTATCTGGAACCCTAGTTGTGAGGGAGTCTGGAAAATATACTCACATGTTTTCCAGCCATTGTGACAAGGATGTGGGAATGTACTCCAGATGTCAATAAACAAAATCTAGAACAGCAAGATTCAATGACAATAAAATAGAGTCTAAAACCTAGACCCTGTGGAGTACTCACCCAGTCCTAGACTATATACCAAGAGTTCAAATGAGAATGAAGTCAACTGTTACCTTGTTTCATATATTATTTTGGGCTTTGTGTCACTTGTAACTTTATCTAATCTTAACTAATTCAAAATTTCTTATCAGAAATGGGATGCTGCAATTAACATGTAGTGTTGGGTTAGTGTAAGTAGCCAGGTAACAAGAATTCATTATAGGTTGGAAAACTGGAGACTCCTAATATGCCACTGCAAACATTTGGGAAAACTGTCCCCAGAGTCTCTTGAAAGACAGTCTGTCTGCCTGTTAATCCTCAAAGCCTTATGTAAAATGGTAAGAATATTTTAAAATGTTGGGGTTCTTTTTGTTGCTTTCAACAAGCCATAGAAGTGAGCTATTTACTTAGGATAGAGTTGGCCAAGGTACAAGTAAATATAGAAGAAATACAGCTCTTCTAAGCTCAACCATCTCTGCCTCCAACTGGAATGCAAACTAAGAGGCTGGTAATTTAAGACTTTGTGGGATTAAAATAGCCAATTACTTCTATAACCCAAAATAAAGTAGTGGTTTTTATCGGGTATAAAACAATTTCCAAGCCAACTATTGCAGCAAACTAATGACAAATATCAGCTCAAAGGCCTTGTCTTTTCTCTGAACTGTTAGGGACTGAATTGTTTCCTCCATATTCACATGTTGAAGCCCTAACCCCCAATGTGACTGAATTTGGAGATAAGGTCTTTAAGGAGGTAATTGAGGTTAAATGAGGTCATATGGTTGGGATCCTAATCTTACAGGACTGATGTCCTTATAAGAGAGGATGAGAAACAGCTGTCTCTCCACATGGGCACAGATGACGGGCAATGTGAGGACATGGTGAGAAGATGACATCTGCAATCCAAGAAGATAGAGGTCTCATCAGAAAACAACCCTACTGGCATCTTGATCTTGGACTCCCAGACTCCAGAATTGTGAGGAAATGAATATATGTTGCTTAAGATATCCAGTCTGCAGTATTTTGTTAATGGTAGCCTGTGTAGACTAATAAAACCATTTTTTAAAATGTCCCCAAGGTAGCACCTTCATGGTCTAGCAATGAAAGGGAGGATAGGCAGGGCTAGCACCTAATAATTAAAACCCAGATCTTCAGCCTTAAAAATCTATGTCTTGATAAGAATTTGTATTAAAAAATAAACAAGTAGTAGTTTGTACGTGAAGCTGAACGAAAGTGAATATTCTTTGAATGAATTGTAAATACCGATCATTGTGCATCTCTGTCCAAATCAATAAAAGCAAAAGCCCATGATTGTCCAATCGGTAATGAAATCTTCAGGTCCACTAAACTGTGCCAGTAGGCTATGAAATCTATACAGCCACCCCAAAAGTCAAATCCCAGTGCCTACCTTACATGTGAATTTGGAATGAACTATACCAGAGTAGAGCTCCCCAAGAGGAAAGTGAGGGGCAAGACAATGGACAAGGAAGTTGCCCCCAGAAAGCAAAACCAGCGTTGCCAAGTTACCTACTCAAGGAACTTACTGTATTTCTAGAGAAGAGAGTCTTCATAATTCTTGGTCAGCAAGTTTTGATAACTGCAACGTGCCAGTGATGGTTATGTATTTCTAATTTTCCCTGTTTCCTAATGGGAAATCCTATTGCTGCTTTACCGTTGGAGTTAAGAGGCAAATAATTTGTGAGGAGGCATGTAATTTGTGTTTAATTTTGTACGTTCTCCGACCGTGACTTATTATATCCAAACTTGATGCATCATACCACAGTTATCCTAGACTTTGAGATAGATGCTGAAACTGGATGGGACTTTGGCACTGGGTTTTTTGGGGAGAGACAGCATGTGTTCCACATATGGGAGGAATTAATCTAAGGGGCCTAAAGAGGCAGAATGTATCAGAGCCTGCTGGTTTTCCACTGATAACTGTTTTTTCTTCCATTGCCAAACCCCCTAGTTTTTGCATCCGTACAACCCAGACTGGACTGAATTTCTCAGTTTACCTTGATGTTATATATGGCTCTCTAACTAGGTTCTGGCCAGTGACACTTAAACAGAAATGTGGTAATGAAACTTTGTTAAAGATACTGCATTTACGTCATTTGCCTCTTTTCCATCCCTTCCTCTTCCCTGTTGTCTAACAGGTTCAAAATTACCATCTTGGACCATGAGAATTCATTTTTTTCCCCATCAATTAACATTTTAAAAATTGTTTGCTAAAGAGTCTTAAAATTCAGAAAATAGCATTTCAAGCTTCAATAATTAGTCTGTGAAAGGTAAAGATTTCCCAAACTCTTTGAGGGGTTACATCCTAACCACAATGCAAGATGTTCTCCTGAACTCAGATTAGGAGAAAAATTTCTTTATGTTTTTCTTGTATTACCTTTCATTTTGATTGACAAAAGAATCTCAGTTTTACGTGTTCTGGAAATGATCACAAATTTTCACTTAGGACAACTAGTACTTTATATCTGCCTTGTAAAACATGACTTTTATTCCCTAAGAAGGAAGCAAAATAAATATAGAGGAAGGATTTACAAAATACTTCATTCAATGTTTTTCAATTAAGAAAGAATTCAGTGTAGCTATCTCAACCTCAGTTTATATTCTTTGTTTTTCTCTGGTTTTCCTTTTGCCTTAAGTAATGAAAAGGATTAATTCTCTATAGTAATTTAAATAGAATTACTTGCTAAAAATCCTCTTCCAAGATCAGTGAAAGGGGATTAGTTTTAAGCCACCTTAATCAGAATATTTTTAAGAGAAAACACATTAAGAAACAACTGTTAACACTATAGGCACATCTATTTTGATATCATTTGTAATATATATTTTCTCTTCACATTATTTATAAACAATTATGTGGAGTTTTTAGCTAAAGGTTTTGAGTGGCAAAATATACTACTGGATATACTAAATTACTCAATTTGTTTGATAGTATTTTCTTTTTTAATTTTTTAAATATTAGTTTATTTTTGAGAGAGACAGAGCAGAGGTGGGACAGAGAGAGGGAAACAGAATCTGAAGCAGGCTCCAGACTCTGAGCTGTCAGCACAGAACCTGATGCAGGGATCATGAGCTGAGCTGAAGTCAGATGCTTAACCAACTGAGCCACCCAATCACCCCTGTTTGATAGTATTTTCTATCACTGTGTAGAATATATCCTCTTTGGGCAAAGCCAGTTCATGAAGATTATTTCTCAGGTCCTCTCGTATTTCCATATTTCTTCATTTTGGGAAGAGACCAGGCCTCTGTCTAATGGTCATGATTTTCTTTCTTTCATTCTGGTGCTGATCATAGTAGCTCAAATTTCCCTGTTCTTATTTGGAAGTGGCGTTGTGGGTACATAAGCCTTATTTTGGGGAATTAAGTATATCTGCCCAAAGAGGAAGCCAGAATAGATAGAAAATAAAGATGCTTGAAACAGGGAATCAGCACAGAGATACCTTCAGAGTATTTCTGAATTTGTCCAGACTTTGTAAAAGAAAATTCGAAATATCAGGACATAAATGATAAAGAAATGACTGTTTTTTCTCTTACTCTTTAGGGATTATATCTTGACAGCATCATTTTTGATTTAACATCTCTCGTCCAAATCCACTACCTCTCCTATCACAATTGACCCAGGGCTGTCATTTTTTATTGTTTACACTGAACCTGAAACAGTTCACTCAAGAATCCATGCCAGTCAACAGAATTAGATAAATTATTAGGCTCTATGTATATATTGGGATATGGGGGCAAGAAAGTAGGGCTCTCCAGAAAAGACCTAGTGGTATATTCAGGAAGGCAAATTTCTAGTCTTGAGACCTAAAGGAAAAAATACGAATATGGACTTCAAAGTCTAGGATGTTAGAAGGAGTCAATTTCAACGTTGCAAATACAAGGTGAGCTCTTAGTCTATGGCAGGTGGTACATCTCCACCCTGTTTTATATTATTTCCTGGATGTATCCTAAAAAGATTTCAGAGACTATGGACAAATCTTCTCTCTGGCTAAGACTAGAATATGCCATCACAAAGAGATCTTGAGGATGTATCCTAGCAACTGATAAAAACCAGGGAGAAAAGGAGAATATCTGGGATGGAGGAGTATTTGGGGATTTCTGGTGTTGTCTTTTTTCTTTTTTCTTTGCAAATAACATATATTGTCTAAGTGATAACCTTTTAATCCCAGAATGAGTAATATTCTTTCATACCTTTAGACTTTCCATTCCCTGTTATGCATTTTAATCATTTTCTATTCATAGGCATAAAAATATGAGGCAGAGAGTATGAATGAAAAATTGTTTCTATATTCTGGATTTGATATATCTTTCTTAGTTTCAGCTTTCACCACTAACTGAATATTTTAAAAAATAATGATGGAAATTACATTCTACCTTTTAGAGCAACTAGTGTCATGCATTTGCTTTGTGGCTTTTATCAACAAGAAAATGGGGATTATGCTCTATGAAAATTATTTTCAGTAGAGGAAGAGTAAGCTAATTATTTTATCCAATGTCATTTTATTGATGATTGAGAATCCAGTTAAGCTGATTTCATTTCCTTACTTTGCACTTTAAACAGAGTTTATGGCTGTGACCTTGTAATCTTGTTCTCTGTGATAGAGCTATGAAAGAAGACACTTGGTGCCCTGAGATGGGCCACTTAACTTTTCAAGGACTTAAGTTCCTTGGTGATAAAATAGAGGTAAAATAATACCTTCTTTTGCGGTAATTGTGAGGATTGAGTTAAGTCATCCAAAGTGCTTAAAAGGGTTAATAATACATAGTAAGCTCTCAGTAAATGTTTTATAATACACAGATCTTATGAAGATCTTATAACGGGGTAGTACAGCCTCTGTTTATGAATGAAGGGGCTGACCTATAAAAAGATGTATGTGACTTACTTAAGTGTTACCACCATCCGGTGGTAGAACAAGGTTTGGAATGCAGGCCTTTGGTCTCTTGACTCCAATTTTTCAAATGCTCCAAAATCTTAATGTGCTTATTAATTTAAAAAATCAATTAGAGGGATGCCTGGGTGGCTGAGTTGATTAATCATCTAGCTTGATTTTGGTTCATGTCAAGATCTCCTGGTTGGTGAGATCCAGCCCTGCCTTAGGCTCTGGACAGTGAGGAGCCTGTTTGGGATTCTCTCTCTTTTTCTTTCTCTCTACCCCACCCATTCTCACACACATGCTCTCTCTCTCTCAGATAAATAAACTTAAATCAACTAGAATTACCTTGTGAATGCCAATTCATAATTTATTTTTAAATTATACTTTCTAGTTATTTATATACTACACACCAAAAACAAAAAAATAAAAACAAAAACAAAACTGAAAAAAACCAGATATTTGTTCTTTACTTTGGTAGTAGTTAAAATGGAATAATCACTTTTGGGGAAAAATATTAAAATAAAATGCTATGGTTTGTCATATTGGACTCATAAACACCTCAAGGTTAACCAGTCAGATTTAGGAAATACAACTGAATTTTGATGCGTGTATAAATAAATTTTTAAAACCTGGCACTATACCTTCCTCAAACTTCTGCTCTTAAAGATAAAAAAAGAAAATTCTGAACTCCAAGGTGATTTAGTTTTGGACATTGTGATTTATTTATATCATTTAATAACCCAAAAAATGAAGTAGGTGCTGAGCCTTCACATTTTTGAAGCAAGTAAGTATAACTATATATAATAAAGGCACCTCAAAAAACAGATTTCTAATTAGGGCTCTTTTTCTCAACTGTGCTAATAAAGATAAAGGATTGGGTGGGGGAAGCTTGTTCTAACATATAAAGGAGAAACCGTTAGCTAAGTGTTGCCATAGTTGGTAAAATGTGACTATCTAGCAGAATCACTGGTCAGTTGGAATTTACTGAGATCTCATTGTGCTATGAATTGCAAAAACACCATTAAAACTATATTTTTTTCCTTAAATCAATTCAGAGAAAGGATATAAAGAAAAATCTAAACTGTTTATAAAATAGTAAATATTTTCCAGATATTTAAGAACTGAAGTATGTTGTGTCAATTGTATATTAAACCAAACAGCAAGCAGTGGTAAAGTTAACCAAGAGAAGTGAAGAAGTGTTAAGTTTTCAACCAAGTTTAGAAAAAATAGTAGCATATCCCATTTATGAGCTCTATTTTTATTTATAGATGGAAGGTCTTCCTTGAAAGATCTTCTAAAAGTGTTATTTGAGGAAGACAGTAATTTTATATAAGTACTTCCTTATTTGCTCTACATTCTATTATATATAAGAAGCTGTTTTTTTGTCTATCGCCTTAGACTATGAGGCAGGGATCATGCCTGGAGCCCTAGCATCTAGCACGGTGCCAAGTAGGAATTGAAAACTCCACAACTCTTTGTGAGATTGGTTGCTGAATCTTAATTCATTGTTTAAACAATAAATTGTTTATGTGTGGAATTGTTGGTGTGTTTGAAGCATCTTTATAACAAGATACTTCTTGTTGTAGGGTCTGAGAATGAAATCCTAGTCATATAAATGACATTTGGGAATTAAAGGAAACTTGACTCCTCTTCTAATTTCTGATATCCTTCCCCATTACCCAAGTCCTTACTCAGCACTGATGGCATATTGGGGATAAGGTGAACTGAGGAATACCCATCTCTAAATTACCATTGGAGAAAGACTTGACCTGTATCTGAAAAGATCCTTGGGAATGGAAGAGTGGCCAGTGCAGACTGCGAAGCACAGGTGTTTCCTGCTCCGCGCTGGCAGTAGCCCGTTTCTGACAGGCTGCTGCACTGGGCACCATCTGAGGCTCCCAGGTGGTCTTCAAGGACAGCCTGCACTGCAGCCAACTTGTTCTGCTGAGGTCAGGGAGAGGGCTTGGGCACACAACCAAGGATCCACAGAAGGTAAAAGTGAATTATTAGAGGGCAAGACTTGGCATTTGGGAAAATGATTCCTGACTAGTGATAAAGAAATGATTAATTCTCTAAGGACAGTTGTGCTGTACTTAATTCTACTTTAAGGTCAGTAGAAACTTTGAATGAATATTAAAGAGAAAAGATTTTATTACTAACACTTTGATATAATGTTTACTTAAAAATTTACCTTATGATGGAATCTCTGCACCTAAGGATATACAGTTTCTACAGCACCTCACCACTTACATTTTCTTTGAGGTCTTAACAAAGATCATGAGCAGCTGGCCAAACATAAATTGAGACAGTCCTCAGGATGGTGACCTCTTGTACTTCCGTTTGTGCTGTGCTCTGCAATTTCAGACTCTTGCTAGACTGTGAGAATTATTAAACCTAGGCCAGACATTCTAGCCTGTTCTGGTACAGACTGGCCTGGTACAGAAATCTAGGCCAGACATTTCAGCCTGGCTTGGGTACCAAGTCCCAATAAGAAAGATGAGACCAAATCATTTCCTCCATGCCTACTTCCTTTTCTATGTTGCAATAGTGCTCAATATGCAAGATATCCTAATGACCTATTCTGCTTTTTAATTGCATCTTTAAATTCTCTTTCTTCATTCCAACACCCACACACATCTACTCACCCCTAGGCAACCACCTAGATTTTGTTGTTGGTGATTTCTGCTTTTGGGAACACAAAACTATATCTTTAAGCTCTTCAAACAATCGTTGTTCTTCTATGCTTCAATGTAAATGGTTGTGAGACTCATAGTTTTCACACTTCAGTATGTCTGTAAAAGGATTACATATTAAATCTATGCTATTTTATAAGTATGTTTGGTAACTTAAAAAAATTTGTAGTCTGTAAAATAATGGTGTGTCTTCGCCATGAGGGCACCATAGATTAGAGAACACACATTAGTTCTCCTGAAGAGAATGCTGTTACCACCTTTGCTTGAGTGGAAGACTTTGACTTTTTTAGATGCCTCCCTATGTGCCTTGCCCCCTTGCTAGTGAGTTTGCTTTCTTCTTTGAGGTCTACAGTACCCTGTGTAAACTCAGCCATCCTATAGAATCACAGTACATGAATTTACTTGTGTTAAATATGTTTGCAACTCTAGATTGAGTGTTGATTTACATGTATGTACCATTTTCTATTGACCCATTTATTCCCTTTTTAAGTAAGAACCAAAAATGTGTGTTCTGAAAGTCAACCACTTGACAAATGAGATGGCACTAAGTGAAAAAATATCCGTCCTAGTAAATGTCAGCAGCAGTTTTTTTATTCCTTTAAAAAAAGTTGTTGTTTAGGGGAGCCTGGGTGGCTTAGTTGGTTAAGCGTCCGACTTTCGCTTAGGTCATCATCTCACGGTTCGTGGGTTCGAGTCCCGTGTCAGGCTCTGTGCTGACTGCCAGCTCAGAGCCTGGAGCCTATTTCAGTCTGTATCTCCCTCTCTCTCTGACCCTCCCCTGCTCACGCTGTCTCTCTCTCTGTCTCCTAGAAATAAATAAACATTTAAAAAAAAAAAGTTGTTTATTTTTGAGAAAGACAGACAGAGCATGAGTGGGGGAGGGGCAGAGAGAGAGGGAGACACAGAATTCAAAGCAGGCTTTAGGCTCTGAGCTGTCAGCACAGAGCCCAACACGGGGCTTGAACTGATGAACTGTGATTTTATGACTTGAGCCAAAGTCGGACACTTAACTGACAGAGCCGCCCAGGTGCCCTAGTTTTTTTATTCCTAACATGGCTCTTATATCACCAGAATTAAGGAGAATTGCGGCTGTTATATTTGTAGTTCTGAATAAAAATTAAGTTAATCTGTATAATTATAACATTTTCATATTCATTATTACTTGTATCCCAATGGAAGTTTTGTAATAATTCACTATGCTTTACTTATGACGATAACCTTGATGAATTTGCCCTTTTGATTTTTATTTCCTGATAATTCCTCTTTATTTTGGGCTTGCTCAATCACTGAGTGAATTAAGAGGAAGCTTTAGAAGGCAATACTAACTCTAACCCTTTTGAAAGACCTATTAAAAATTAAGACCTTATATCTTCAATTCTCAGGCCCTCTTATTTTCTCTCATGCTTTACGAAGGTGATTGAAACATGCAGCTTATTTTAATGAGGATGTTATATATGGAGTATAGAACAAATTTTTAAATGGATATCAATCCAAGCTATTATATTCGTCAATAGAAATACATCATTGGGAAATTCAATACTAACCTATATATGGAAAGAATTGGACACATGTAATCAATAAAACACTTCTTTACCAATCAATGAATATTATATTCAGATTATGGAATATTTATTTAGGATTTTGGCTTTGTTCAAACCAAAATGTTTTCTGAAAGGAAAAAAGTAAAGGACACGACTTCTTTTTCAACTACTTGTTTAACTCTTGATATATAAACACGTACACATACACGTGGAACATTAGTTGGCATATATGTCGCTGAAATGTCTATATACCAATACTAGAAAGCGTAAAACATTTCTCCGTGATTGGCCAGCTTTCCATGTACCATCAAAGTAGAGATTATGATCGGTATGTTAGGGGTTAATATTTTATATTTCTAAAGTGTAACATTAGCTTTATTATATTTTTTCTTGTGCTTGTTTTTTGCAAGTAATGGAGGTGATGGCATTTCCTATGCTGAAGGATCTTGATGTCAACCAGAATATTCTTGAGTCTGTTTTCCTCATCCTCATCATGCTCTGTGGGCCATATCTCTGGGTCCACTGATCCGGAAAGTGAGATCTCTAGTATTGATGAGGGCAAAGTTCATAATCCCTTGGCAGCCACTCTGTCTTCAGCAAAATGGAAACTTTATGACAGCATCATATGCTCAAATTTTCACAGAAGTTGGCAGTTTTTTCTGACTGTACCTAAGTTAAAAGTGGGTAGTACATTAGGAAACATTTGTTAACACCAGAAAGATGAAAGAGAGCGCTATATTAATTTCCTTAGGGCTACTGCTGTTGCAATTCAAGATCCTTTTGAAGTGTAGAATCTAGATGCTTACTACCTTTGAGTACAGAATATTTTTCTGAATTAGCATTGTTTTCAACATTTTCTATTTTAAAAAATGTACTTGAGTTTTTCTGATGTTTCCTTATTAAAATTACATTTTTAACTTTTGATTGTTCTTTTTTCCACTTTGAGTTAAATGCATTTTTAAATTTATGATGATTTTTTCAATGATCTGTTTTTCTTTCAAAGAATAAAGTATCAAATNCTAGGCTTGTAATAATCAAAAACTGTTACTGACTGATGTTTTTTTAGTTGTATAAGACAAAGATTGGTAAAGTCAGACCATCTTTTATTTTAATGGTATATGAAGTGGTAAAGCAAGGATATTGAAATATTGACCTCAGTATTGCTGTCTTAAAAAGAAAAATAATGTAATGACTTTAGATTGCATTTAATTCTTATGATGAGGTGATCCATTCAAGTCAGGGTTTATGGCTGTTTGATAGGGTATTCTAAGGTCATCTAATGACTCAGTTCTGTGGAAATGTGAATTTAGTCTACAAATCAGCCATTATGGAAACTTTTAATATAATCTTGTTAATCTGGAAAAAAAGAAAGCTAATTGCAGGAGACTTGTAAATAATTAAGGAATTTCTTGGACCCTCCAATATTTATTCTTGGAAGATAATAATTGTGCTGGTCTGGCAATGCCTACTTAGTCACCTTCAGAAATTCCTATTTCTATTTTTACCATTGGATCACATTTATATTGCTTCCCTCACATATATGGCTTCTATACACCCTTCTATTGAACAGACTCCTTATTTAAACATTTCTACTAATACTTATTTTCTTGATGTTGACATCTGTAGTCTATTCAAAAGTACCTCTACTTGGTTGCTGGCATTCTTTTTTTTTTTTTTTTTAGTGCTTTATTTATTTTTGAGAGAGACACACAGCATGAGCAGGGGAGGGTCAGAGAGAGAGGGAGACACAGAATCTGAAACAGGCTCCAGGCTTTGAGCTAGCTGTCAGCACAGAGCCCGATGTGGGGCTCGAACCCACGAATCATGAGATCATGACCTGAGTTGAAGTCGGATGCTTAACCGACTGAGCCACCTAGGTGCCTGCTGGCATTCTTGAGAGTGTCTTTTTATTAATGCTTGGAAATGGCCAGGTTGGCCCTAAACTTATATTCAGCCATTATAGACATTCAATACTGAAAGATTGCATAATGCCTGGTGCTGAAGTCTTATTTATTCAAAATTTATTGTGTGTTTCTAAGGAAGATTTTTAAACACAAAAAACATACCAAATTTCATATTGTATAGTCCTTGCGCAGTAAAAATGGAAAATGGCGTGCATTCCCTGCATCATTTGGCAGTTTTTAAAAAGGGAATTTTAATGGTTTGGATGGAACTTTATCAATTTAAGAATAAAAATCTCAATGCTATTCAAATGATGTGAAAAAATCTGTACATGCTTATCTAAAAGCTATTGATATCTTGGTACTGACCTACTAAGAATAAGGGAGAGGTGTTTTAGTGCCATTAACATATGTGTGAAGGAGATACACAGATTTAGATTCAAGTCTCCTGACATTGACTCTCAAGGAAGAAGAAATGCATCTTAATCTCTTGTTTTGCATGTAGCCATTATAGGCCTTGAAACCTCAAGCTGGGATGATAACCAAAAATCCCAGTCTTCAAGCACACTTTGATCTTTGCTCTCAGCAGTGCTAAATTTTGCTGTTACCTCACATGAAGAAATAAGGAAAAAAGAGAGTTAACAGAACAACTTAGTTTATATTAAATCATTTGCCACTTTGTTGGTCTTTTGCAATCTGAAACTTACACCCTTCATGCATTTTTTAATGCATTAAAAAGGAAAAATAAAAGCTGATATGTGAAACAAAGAAATAGTGATGGCAAACAGGTATTTTTTTACTTGTTCTTTGGTGTGAATTGGCATAAGCATTATGATGAAGCTAAAGCGCAGAGGTTAATTGAAAAATGAGATAAACAAAGCCCCTTGAAGGTCTCTGAATAATTTCGCCTGGCAGCATTGACAGTCTACAACCATCAGGCAATAAAACCTAACTCCGAACTGTTGGAGATTACCAAAAAAAAAAAAAAAAAGCTGAAGTTAATTGTTTTTCTGTTCCTTCCACCTCATTTCAGCCCAATTATAACTGGGAAAAGTCATTCTGTCTAATTTGCATTAATGCACCTCCATGGAAAAAAAGCTTAGACAGTGAATTTGATTTTTTGATATTATGGTCATATTTAAAATATCTATCACAATTCCCAAATGTAAAATTGCTTGAGAAATTCCTAGATGACAATTCTCAAATTCTCCTAAGATGCTTTTAAATGACAGATTTTAATAAAAAGTGAACATATATTAGGAGTGCCCTAAATGCCAGATCTTGTGGTAAATTCTTCATGTGGGTTATTTCATTTATTTCTTATAATACTCCCATGATGTGAACCTTTTTACTGTCCCCATTTCACAGATGGGAAAACAGAGGTTTAGAAAGGTTAAATAGCAGACTCAAGGTCATGCAGCTAGGGCGCATTAGAGCTGAGATTTAAACTAATGGTGTCTGACATCAAATTCTTAAATACTATTATAATGATACTTTAATATACTTATTTAGATTTAAATTCATAGACAATTGAGTATCAGTTAAGCTGTCATTTCTTCAAGTCAATGTGAGTAGAGGAAATATCAGTGCAGTATATGATATCATTAGTTCATTTACTCATACTTTTTCATGGCAACTTTGCTCATATTCTCATTTCTATTATTAAATGGAAATATATTTAGACTGTTTCTGTTCAGAAGCGTAACAGCTGCAAATCAGCATAATGTTAGCTGTTTTGCTTCTAGTGTAAAACCAAGCTAAACAGTGTTGGTGTTTTCAAGGGGATATTCTTTGTTCTTATATTCATACAACAGATCTGATCACAGTAGAAAATTAGGTATCTCCAGATATGCTTGATGTCTTGTTTTTTCTTGGAATGGTATGGAAATAATATTTTTATTGCTGTTAATTGACAGACTTGGAGCAGAAGCTGAATCTATTCAGAACCATTTATATTAATAGGTATACTTATCCATAGAGGCCTTTATTTTCAAAGTGCTGGGCTCATAGCCCCTTTTGCGCCTCTTTATGGTGCTAAAGTGTTCATAATGATGAGGAGCATCTGGCTGCAAACTATTGTTTCTCATTAAAAGGACATGTCTCTGAAGCTTTTGGGGATTCTTTGTGCTGAACAATGCAGGCTCTGAACATTTTGCCCTTTTCATAATCTGTAAATGTGTGTTGTTGCAACTGCTTCTAGCCCAAGGTACATGCTCGCTTTTCGCTCAAGCAAAAAGCAAGCTTCTGAGCTTCTAAATATGAGATGGAATGCAATCACTCACTGCACACCCTCCTCTTGTTTAGCCGACATTTTAGTTTCTCTGTCTTATCTGTTGTCCATCATCAATAAATATAATAGAACATTAAGAGTCATAATGACCCAAATCAACAATCACTAGAGGGTAATTTTAAATATTTTGTGTATTTAAATCCCTTCTTAGAATGAAGAGCTTTTTTTTTTACTTAAGACAGGTTAGTCCAAAAGACAGAAAACTGGACCAGGGTACAGATTCCTGCTTGAGTCATAAACCTTCCTAGGCATTAATTTCCACATCACTGAGAAGAGGAGAATTATTTCCCTATTGCTTCCATGGGGCTCTCTTGAGCTTCTCTCCAGGCACTGGGGAGAATTTGGCTTACTAAATCAGTCTTTTAGATCATTAGAAAAATTTCTATTTGGCCTGTACAGTATGCATTACCTTTGGCTGCATGTTAACTATGCCATCTTGTCCTGTTTGGACTTTGACCTTCTCAGCTTCCTACACTAAAGGAACAGTGAGATCCGACTAAATGAAATATATTGTGCTTCTGCACAAAAAAGATTCACATGAAAACAAAACAAAGATTGAGAAAGAGAAATTGATAGAAAATGAAGGTAGAGTACACTTATTTCTTGCAGGGACAGTAGGATTTGTTTCTGGGCACTTGTATATACTTTTGGCTCTAGGCATGAGGAGTAGGGCCAGTTTTGACTGCTGTAGCTCCTCAAGGAAGAAAACCTTCAAATCATGACAGTTAGTGTAACTCCTTCATTAAAAGGAGGAAAACAAATTACTTGGAATTAAAAACAGTACAGTGCTTGTGGTTACAAATAGTAGGAGAGAAGGGACATGCACCTTCATTCATGATAAATACAGATTGCATCTCAACCTGTGATGGCTGCAGTTGATTGTCAGAGAAAGGGGTTTCCAGTAAGTACTGGATGTGAAAGGACAGAGAGCAAAAGTGGAAAACAAAATAGTTCTCTGAATATAACGCATATCAATTCCTAGAGTGCAGTTTTCAGTTTTTGCTGTTGTCCTTGTTTAACCATGTCTTGGGGGCTGTGGTGATGCTTTTCTCTGACTGTACACAGAGCTATGTACCCTAACAAATAGGGTAAAATCAGGAAAGTGATTTCCCTTCTGAGAGAACGTTCGTGTATGAAAGAGAGTTTTTATTTTTAAATTTTTAATGTCTTTTATTTATTAGAGAGAGAGAGAGAGACAGTGTGAGCAGGAGAAGGTCAGAGAGAGAGGGAGATACAGAATCCGAAGCAGGCTCCAGGCTCTGAGCTGGCTGTCAGCACAGCCCGACATAGGGCTCGAACCCACAAACCATGAGATCATGACCTGAGCTGAAGTGGGATGCTTAACTGACTGAGCCTCCCAGATGCCCCAAGAGAGCTTTAAAGGATTCTAAGGAGGTGACACAGGTTGTGGAAGGGACATGGGCATAAGATGAATAAGAAAAAATAGTGGAGTGCCTGGGTGGCTAAGTTGGTTGAGTGTCCAACTTCATCTCAGGTCATGATCTCATGGTTGGCGAGTTCAAGCCGCACATTGGGCTCACTGCTGTCAGTGCAAAGCCCACTTCAGATCCTCTGTTCCCTTCTCTTTTTGTCCCTCCCCATGTGTCCGTGTTCTTTTTCTCAAAAATAAAACTTTAAAAAAATAGTAGATGCCACCTGGAGATTGGGTTGGCAGGGGCAGAGAATGAGGGCTGCTGAACACTGGTAAATGAGAAATGGATTAGTATATGTGCTGCTGAAGTGAGCACAGATGAGAAATGGATTAGAAAATGATTGATATTGGGGTCCCTGAGTGGCTGGGTCAGTTAAGTGTCAGACTGTGGCTCAGGTCCTGATCTCCTGGTTCATGGGTTTGAGCTCCACATCAGGCTCTGTGCTAATAGATTGGATCCTGGAACCTGCTTGGGATTCTGGGTCTCTCTGTCTCTCTCTGTCTCTCTCTCTCTCTTTCTGTCCCTCCCCAACTCACACACTGTCACTCTCTCTCTTCCCAAAATTAAATATTAAAAAAATGATTGATGTTATTATAAATGCAAAGTGGTCATCTCAGTTGTTCTAAACACTAAGAGATTGCTTTTCTATTAAAGTTTACTTTATTAACTCTACTTTTTTGTTCTCTGTTTTCTGTAAGCAAGTTATACTGGGTCATTCATATTTGAAATATAGAAGTGATAGTTCTCTGAATTAATGGATCAGCCAGTCTCATCTCAAAATCTGTTGCTCATTTTCTATCAAGAGTTAAAGACCATGCGTCTATTAATAGTTACTAACAATGGTAGCCTGTAGGTACAATCTCAGCTCTTTATTTTTTTTTAATTTTTAATGTTTTATTTATTTCTGAGAGAGGGAGAGAGAGAGAGAGAGACAGTGTGAGCAGGGGAGGGTCAGAGAGAAAGGGAGTTACAGAATCTGAAGCAGGCTCCAGGCTCTGAGCTGGCTGTCAGCACAGAGCCCGATGCAGGGTTCGAACGAACAAACCGTGAGATCATGACGGGAGCCGAAGTCAGACGCTTAACCGACTGAGCCACCCAGGTGCCCCACTCAGCTCTTTATTTTAAAAAGTGTTAAGTCATTTAGAATGTGGTAAATAAATGTCTGAGTATACATTTATCTATTGTTCATCTTTCCATTTATGGGGATATAGATCTCTCTGGATAGGGGACCTCCTAGAATTTAAGATAAGCCATGACAGTTATCTATGTTGAAACTATGTTGAGTTAAAAAAAAAAAAAAAGTAATGTAGAAACAGGATTTCAATAATTGTGGTAAATTTCAAATGTTTATTTTAAACAAATAAAATTTAAAATTATAATGCAGTGTAACTATGTCATTCAAATGGTGACGTTAATTAAGATTTATAAAAGTACAAGTCTGTTGGCATACTGTATATAGGCTATGTGGTTAGAATTAGCTACAGTTTTAAAGTTCTCAAGTGAGTGTCTCTGTGACTGGCCATGCATCCTCATCTAGGGGCAATGTCAAAGTCTAAAGTTTATACCCTTTATGCTAGGTCCAGGGCCAAATGGTACTCTGTTTATCCATGAGTTTGGCCTTACCTGGGACAGATCAGCAGGCTTTGCTAGGGGTCAGAGTTTGAGCAGGATTTTGAAGTATCATTTAGTAAAGAGAGAAGAATAATAAGAGTTTCAAGGCTATCAATAGTGTTAGCAGGAGGGTCGGGAATTTGGGGAACCACAGTGGTACAGCAATGACATTTAGTCCCTACTGAGTATGGCTGTAGGTGGCGAAAAGGGGGGAAGAAGGAGCCAAAGACACATTTGCTTACAAAGCAGCATTGCACCAAGGGTCAAAATACTTGAATTCAAATACATTATCAGTCAACTAACTCTGTCTGAGCCTCAGTTTTCTTATCTGTATAGAGGAAAGACTAATTTCTGTCCTTTTAAACCTTGGGGGAACTTATTCTGAGTTAAAAAAAAAAGATGTACTGAAAAATTTCGCAAACACAATGTCATATTTACATGTTCTTAAAGAGACAAATAGCAATTCAAAAATCAGATAAAATCCTCATTACCTTAAGGTAAAGAAAAGCAGTATATCCAAAGTCTGTGCTCTTTTATTACAAGTGTCAACAGTAAATAATTTAAGACACAAAAAAATTAAAACCAGCATCTTGTGTCTCTTCTGTTCTTTGCTTCAGTAAGAGCTTTGTAGAATAGAGCAAGAACTAGACTGAAGAACAGGCAAGGGCACTTACCTTTAAATAGGAATATAATGCCTTAAAAATGAAACATGAAAACTAGCTTTCCTTTGCCAGCGAAATCCTGAATTTATTGCCCTGTGCTTCCTCTATTAGCATTGATAATTAAAGCAGAATAAGGAATGTATTGTATTTGATGTTAACAGTGTCAGGCTGGCTGCTGTGGGACCCTGGGCCTGATCTCTATCCCTTCTGCAGGTAAATCTTTTAGTTCACCTTTAAAAAGCACATTAAACATTCTGGAAGAGAATCTTTAAACTTGTGGGTTCTCTAGTGATCTCTTAAGTATCACAAGCTCAGATTAGAGGATGACATCTTATAATCTTCTGACTACTGCCTGACCTATGATAGCAGTGGAATGGTGTAAAAAGCCTTAGGATATTACACTTCTTATTTTTGCTTTGGATTGACCTTGGGGATCCACTGAGGCCATAAAGAAAAGATCATTAAGTTAAAGCTATACACTTTTTTTGCATGATACGCTTGCTTTAAAAAAAAAAACCTGAAGTATTACCGTGTATTACAAATAGTGACTATAAACAATTTCTTGTATTTTACCAAATTAGTACATGATTAAAACAGCAGCATTTAATGTATGTAATACTAAATATATTTTAAACTGCACTTCCTCACTATTGAATTCATTTATATTATATATTTTTGTGATACTTGTAGATCCTGTATTTAGTTGTTTATTTTAAAACTAAATCCTTTATTTAGTTTTTCCATTAATGTCTTTCTGTTCCGAGATCCTATTCAGCATACACAGGACATTTAGTCAGATGTCTCCTCAGACTCCTGTGGTCTGTGACCGTTCTTTCCTTTTCTATGACCTTGACAGTTTTGAGGAGTATTGGTCAAGCATTTAGTGGAATATTTCAGTTTGGGTTGTTTGATATTCTCCTCATAACTAGATTAGGACATGGTATCTCTTGCCTTATTTATTTATTTTAGGTTAATTCAACTATCCTTTCTGCCAAGCCAATTTTAAGTGAAGTGTCCTCTGCATTGGTTTTCTATTGCTACATCATGATTATCACAGACTTATGGGTAAAAAGACGTTTTCAGCTCTAGTTCTGTAGGTCAGAAGTCCAGTTAGGGTAAACTGGGTCCTCTTCTGCCCAGGGTCCCATATGCTAAAATCAGGGTGCTGTCTGGACAATGTTTCTGAGTTTCTGGAGGCTCTGGGGAAGAATCTACTTTCATGTTCATTCTAGTGTTGGCAGAATACAGTTTCTTGCGGTTGCAGCCACCTGCTTCTGTTGCCACATGGCCTGCCTTCTTGCTTCAAGGCCAGCGGTGAAAACCTCTCTTGCATTGGAATCCCTCTCACATGCCTCTTTCGCCAGGAGGAGTCCAATCACTTTGAGGGGCTCCCCTGATTAGGTCAGGTCCACCCAGATTCATCTCCTTTTCTGAAAGTAGACTGTGACCTAGAACATAACCTAATCGTGGGAGGGACTACCTCATTGTATTTACTCAAGGGGAGGGGCTTATACAGGGTTTGTACACCAGGGGGTAAGAATCTTGGGGGACATCTTAGAATTTGGTCTACCATGTCTATCACATGTCATTCTCAGGGTTGGCAAATTAGATGCTCCATGTGGCAGGAACTTGGTAATACCATTCCAAGCCCGAATGTACTTATTACACAGACAGCCAGATCCTTGTTTCTGCCCCAGTGAACACATCTGAGAAGTGGCACAAGTTTTTCTGAATCCTGTATTAGAATAAAGTTTTTTTTTTCTTTTTTGCTATTTCAATTCCTTAAGGGCTATATTTTAGAGGGACATTGGTATTATTTTATTGATTTTTCATTTTTAATAAAAAACTAACAAACCAAGTAGAAATTTTCAGGAGGGCTCTGTGTTTTATTTTATTTTTTTTAAATTATTTTATTTATTTCTAGGAGAGAGAGAGAGAGAGAGACAGCGTGAGCAGGGGAGGGTCAGAGAGAGAGGAAGTCACAGACTGAAACAGGCTCCAGGCTCTGAGCTGGCTGGCAGCACAGAGCCCGACGCGGGGCTCGAACCCACGAACCGCGAGATCATGCCCTAAGCGAAAGTCGGACACCAACCGACTAAGCCACCCAGGCGCCCCGAGGGCTCTGTATTTTAAATGCTGCACTTCACTCGACAAACTCCCTCAAAAGATCAGCAAATCTTTTTCATTAACCAGTAAACCTATAAATCTGGGTTTATTTACATTATATAGTGTTTTGAAGTATATGTCGTTCTGGATGCATAATAAATAATAAAAACAATAAGAAAATATCATGATTCCTTATTCATTTACAAGCAATTCTTTTTTCTGAGGAACAGATGCCACCTAATATTGATGCTATTCCTAAAAAATACTTAACAAATTGAGAGCTAAGCTCTATTGTAAGTTTAAACCTGACTAAAAAGAACAATTTAAACAAGAAGGACCTAGAAGTCAAAAGAAAGTAGTAATTTTGTGACGAGTGTGAGGGCCATGATACTTCTGTGGAGGCTCTTATATCTGCATTCTTTGTTTTCGGAGCTCCAAGGCATGGCTATGCAGCTGTCGGAAGCAAATCTCCATCTAGTGTTGGCTGTCTTGCTGTTTCCTATTAGAAAGAGTCTGAGCCAAAATAATCTAAAGAGGTCTTTTCTTATTCACTAACTTTGAGATGGTTTTCCTATGCCCTTTTTCTTGAGGAGTATGACCTCACACTTCAGGGGCACTTAACTGAAAGGCAGAGTTCCAAATGGGTAGGCTCCCATGGGTAGGCTGTTTTGTCTCACCAGGTTGCCATGTCCTGGGATCTCCAAACCCCAGCAGTGGACTTGGTGGCTGCAACCAGACTCTGCCTTGTTATTATTAGCCTTTCCCTGAGGTCCCACAGTTCTGATCGTTATTGCTTAGCAATTTTCAATTAAATTTTATGCCCTTATTTATCACTTGGAATCTACCTTCACTTTATCCACTTCAGCAGCCTAAACTTCAGAGCCTTGTTCTTTAGTTAAGGAGCTCTTAGATTGAAGCTCCCACATGGAATGAAATTTGGCTATACTTTATACATTCCTACAAAGTCCCAACTGGGAATGTAGAGGGGGTCCAAACACAAAATAATTTTATTTTTTCCTCAATTACTATTTCAAACCTGATTGGCTAGATTTCTTTTACTAGACACTTTAGCCCAGTCAAATTCATTTTAAAATTGTGTCTCATATCTAATTTAGGCCTCAGCTTCTTTCCCTCGGAACTTGTAAGGATTCAGTCTAATAGACTTGGTAAGGGATAGAGTTGTGGTCTACTCTTTCCTTCCCCCCTTCTACCCCCTGGTTCCCTCTGGTATGTTGAGGAGTGGGAGCTAAAGAAGAGTTCAATCTTCTTACTTACCTGGAAGTGTTACAGATTTCTCTTGACTGCTGAGGCTTCTCTGTTAACATTGACTGGCCATCATTCCTCTTTGCATAATGGGCATCTGAGTGTTGTCCTCATGTGAAATTCACCTGTGAATGATTTGGAAGGCCCACCAGAGCCTCCTCACTGCACTGACTGTGAGGCAAGCTAGATGCAAGTCAGCTGGCTCTGACTTCAAGTCTTTGGGGACCCTTCCAAATAATCCTGCTGGGGGACTTCCACCTCTTCTGGACTATTGACTTGACTCCTGGGAAACTCCAGCATCTTTGTCATAACAAAAAGCTTGCTCTCTGATAGGTCCAGAGGGTGTGGCAGCAACTCAGGTGCATAACCAGTTCATCCATCCTAGGAAAAGAGATGAGTTGGTTTGGGGGGTGGTGATGAAAACTACTCTTTTCATAGGCTGGCAATTTCTTTTTCTAACAACCCCACTCCAACCGTTTCTTCTACTCTCTAGGTTGGGGATGGGAGTGGCTAGGGTGTGTGAGAGAGAATTGGGAGTATCATAGCTGGTTTGGTTCATTTCGTCTTGAGTCCTAGAGAGGACCTTTGGCTCTCAGTTGCTTATAGGATTTTTCTGTTTGTTTTTCTTTTTACAAAGGTGGGATGCTCATGACCTGTTTAACTCCAGTTTTGAATGCAATCTTTATCATTGCCAGATAAAATATAGATGTGCAGTTAAATTTGAATTTTGATAAATAAAGGGAAATATTGCACAAGGCATACTTCCCCTAAAGAATTTATGCCTTGTTTATCGGAAGCTGAAAATTAACAGGGCATCCTGTATTTTTATTTGCTATATCTGGCAACCTTGCATGCAAGTTGGCAGTTACAGTGCAGCGGGGAAATCTCTTTGTAACCGATAAACTCCTATATGAAAGGCCTGAGGCTGAGCATTTTTCATAGTTTTTGTATTATTTTGCCAGGCTTATGTTCCTACTTCATTTATATAAGAAAAATTTTAGGGTTTTAGACAAGTTTAGAGAATGTTAGTAAAATATTCAAGATCACTCACAAACAAGTAGGCAGGTCCAGAAGAAGCTTTTGGGTCCTGTACACTTTAAAACACTTGACTATTATCCTTACTTTCCTACCCTCAGGAGCAGGGATCCCCCTCATTGCCTATTGTATTGGATTCACAGACACTTCTCACTCCCACTGGTCACACCCTCCCACTTGGTTCTATTTGTTCACACCATTGATGCAAGTCTGTGATGTATTCTAACTTTCTCCTGGAGATTAACCCTGATTACGTGCGAGTGGATAATATTTATTGTTTAGTAACTAAAATTCCTTTCTCATTTTTCATCCTAGTGAATTGATTGGCAGAGATTTAAGGAAAACTGGAAAGCCTCCTCTGATTCTTTTTCCCTTGAGTGTAAAGCAAGCCCTACTCATGTGACTCCCTATGTTTCCTCTCCTCTGAGTCTGACCCACCATATTCTCCAGAGAAAGAGTGTTTAAAAGGAAAAGAACTTGCAGAAAGCTGGAAGAGATGCTTGTCTACCATATCTAAAAGTGCCTCCAGGGGCGCCTGGGTGGCTTAGTCGGTTAAACGTCCAACTTTCGCTTAGGTCATGATCTCGTGGTTCGTGGGTTCGAGCCCCGCTTCGGGCTCTGTGCTGACTGCCAGCTCGGAGCCCGGAGCCTGTTTCAGAATCTGTGACTCCCTCTCTCTCTGACCCCCCCCTGCTCACGCTGTCTCTCTCTCTCTCTCTCCTAGAAATAAATAAAACATTAAAAAAATAAATTAAAAAAAGTGCTTCCAGATTCTTCACAGATTTTTTCTTGCTAAATATCCCTGCCTCTGTAACGTTTTCATCTGTCAAAGACAAACAAAGCCAGACATATAGTTAAGGTGGTATGGACGGATTTAAATCAGTAATACACTGTTATACTGGGAAAAGAGTCCATCCAGTGGAATCAGAATTCAATTTGGGTTTGCACAAAGATGACTGGTCATTTTAAAGTGAGAATGTGGAAGCAGGGAGTGTGTTGAGTAGGGGTTCAATAGATTCAGGAAAGTGAAAAATTACCAAAAAAATGAGAAGTATGGGTTGATCTATGGGAAATCGATGTGGATTTGCTAACTGGCACTTGATGAAGTGAGGCTTCTACCCTCCCACAAAAACTTAGACACAGGGGCCCAACATCTTTAGATGTTGGTTGGAACAAACAGCAAATTAGTTTGGAAACCTTGAATTTTCTTAGGTAGACACTTTAAGGGGGCTAGGTCATCGTAAGGAAGTGGACTTGAGCTCTTATAAACTATGTTAGTGTTTGTTGAAATTTTTACAGGTCAAGGTCGAGGCCTAGCTGAGGAGAGGACTCAGAGAGGCCTGGCTAGGAAGGCCAGTCAAGAGAATCTTTTCACATTAAAGAGAAGGAGGGATGACTCAGTCTTATGGTCTATACCTTCTCTCTGGAACTAGTGACTCACTGGGTTAAATCTGTAAATTCTTACCTATTTGTCATTTCTGTAGTAGTTCTTTTTTCTTTCCTTTCCTTGCTTCTCATTCTTAGTGCTTCCCAGGTATACTTCTTGAGAAGGAATGCATGAGTGAATGGTACATGGATCTTAGAGTATGAATGATGGAAAAATAATAAAAGTACAGTTTAACACTTCAGCAGGCAAATATAAACAGAATTATTGAAGGGGAAATTAAAATAATGTAATAAGAAAACACATGAGAAAAATGTAAGAAAAAGAGCAAATGAATGAAGGAGATTTATAGCAAAATTTAGTAAAGTCAGATCTACTAAAGATTTACATCTATTACCTATTTTAAGCCAGTATCCAATATAATTGGATGTGTACTATGTAGTGATTTATTGGTATTTGCACCATTTTCTCTTAAGTAGTCTGAAAACACTTTAGTGGAAAGACATGCTGTCTTCTGATGAGTATGTGATGGGTCAGTGCTTCTAGGTGTAATGTCAAGGCTGACTATTGATTAACAGATTATTTACGAGATCATTTTTAAAGAAGACATGAAAATATATTGTAACATGGCGGATAATACATTATAACATGCTGGACCTTATTGGAATGGTGTTTAGTTCTAACCTATCAGGAAGACATGTGACATGTCTTGAATCATTGGCCATCTTTATGAGGCAATTTAGGGTAACAATGAAAAGTCCTTATTTTTCACTTTTACTAGAAAGTCATACCAGCTCTGATATTGGACAAGTCAGTCTTCTAAACCCTAGTTTCATCAAGAAAATTCAAAAACGATATTTCTCTCTAAGTAGTGAAAATTAAATAAGATAATGCATATAAAGCATTTAATACTTGGCTTCCACAATGCAATAGCTCAATGGTAGTATATCATCAGCAGCAGCAGCAGTAGCATTGTGATCATGACTAATGGCACATTTGAGTCAGGGTAGTTTGGGTATGTCCTTAATAAGACAGTATCATTATTTATGTCATTATTCAAGAGAACCCTAGCATGGTATGAGAACTATCTTAAATTCTGTTTCTATACTCATTCACAATATAAGTCACAAAAAATGAGATTTGTAGCCAAACAAGAGGTTGATGAGTGACTGTATCTGAATTTTCATTCTGGCTTTGCTGCCTACTGTTCTGTGAATTGGGAAAGACATTTCATCTTCCTCATCTAAAATTTTTTATTTATAAAATTTGGAGGAAATAATTGGGAAGAAATAATTGCAGAAATCTACTCCATTCTAAAAGTTTTAGCTTAGCTATAGTTATCTATATTCAAAATCAATTGCTAGAGTAAACATTTTTCAGAGTTAATAGTCAACACATAGATCACAGATTTTGTGTTGATAACTTTAGCTGTTTCCAGTTCATATCTGAAGTCTTTAAAAATCTGTTAGGATGGAGAAAAAAAGTCTAAGATGAGGATTTTATTACTCTAAATTTTTAAGGGCAAATAATTTTTATTATGAAAGTTTTGTCTGTCTATTGTATAACACTCAGAAAACAGAGAAATCTATCAAGAATAGTGAAAATCACCAATTATCCACTCTCCCTCTACAAGCTCCCTCCCACCTTTTCCCAGTGTAACCATTCTTGACACACAAACTATGAATTTCCTAGGAATTGAAGATGCATATAAAAATATAGAAAATAAGACTACGCAGTATTTGCTTTCTCATTTAAGACTTTACCCTGGACATCATACAGCATGAACATCTGGTCATTTTTAACAGCTGCATAGTATTCTTTTGTAAAATAGATCAGTTTATTTATCAAATCTGAAACCATAAACATTTAATATAGTTTTCAATACCTCATTGAAATATCCTCATTGAAATATTGAAAGGCAGTGCTTTGGCTATTTATTGCTTATTAATGTAAGAATTTCTGTTCGATAAGCTTGTAGAGATTACATTTCAAGTTAGAAAAATACATGAATTTCAATCTTTTGTATATATTGTCAGATTGCCACCTAAAAATCTTGTATATACATCTATCTATGTATTAAAGTATTTCTGCAATCTCAGCATTGACTATTATCTTTGTTTTATGTCTTGACCAAGATGGTAGGTAAATGAAAAAAAAAAACAAAAACAACTCACAATGGTCTTTGCTTTTTAATCTATATTTACTTATTTACTTACTTACTTACTTACTTGTGTAGTTGGATATATCTTAGTGTGTTTATTAGCAATGAGGGGTTATTTGTCCTTTTCTTAAAAATTTTGTAAGAGCTTGTCTTTTCAGAAGTGTTTTAACTACCAATCTGTTGTAAATTGTACATAATCTTTCTTGGTTTTCTTTTAATTTTAGTTCAAGAAATGTAGTTGGGTGAAGTTTAATAATTTTATGTATCAAATCCAGCAGCAGCTTCTTGTATGGCTTGTGACTTTGATATCCTGTTTAGAATGTTCTTGCCAGTCAAAGATCATAAAATTATTCATCAAAATTTCACTAGGTACTTTATTACATTTAAATCTTTAATCCGTTTGGAATTTATTGTGCTTTCTAAAAAATGCTTGCAGCTATTTTTAATAATTTTTACTTAGACTACTTGAGTTCTATAGTTACAGGGGAGGAGATGTGAATCAATTAAAAGGCAATAATGAGACACAGTGACTGGTATTTCGGATGCACACCTGCCAGCCAACATTAGTCCCTGCTGCCTTCTGGCTGGCTGCCTCAGTCACCCATAACACATCACAAGGGGGAGCCTTTGTGCTTTAGTAAATATATCTTAGGCCTCCCAGGCCACTCCTTTTATTTGTAGCTTTTTGTGTAACATCGATTTGATTTTTTTTCTTGATGATGTGAAAAAGCACAATTTGAAGTGTTCAGGAAAAACAGACACCCCCAAACCTAAAAAATTGAGCTATACAAGGCAAGAATCCTAAATATTACTAAACCTGTATTGAAAATATTTTCCTCCATGCATAGGAAAGATGTTTAAATTTTCCTTAATTATTATCTGGTCTCCCAAACAATCATTGGCATATGTTTCCTTAACAGGAATTCAGAACCATGTTTAAAGTTGAGGGATTGAATGAAAAGTAAAATGAGGTGCCATATGTTATGGGTTTTATTTTTTTCAGTTGTTAAAGATAACATGATGAATACTAGCAAAGATTCCTTCCTACCCCCTATTTATCAATTAGTCATATTGTTCAATTAATTTTGTATTCAATAATGTTTGAATTTACCCTCTTTTCTTAATGCCATCCCTTGAAAAACTCTGTTTTCTACACATTCTGGGATCTAAGGTAAATAGAGAAGGTGACCCTATTTGTGGCTAGTCATCAGTAAATTCATATATTTCTAATTCCTTTCTTCAGTAAAACTGAGAATTCTGTAGAATTGTATCTTGACTGGAAGCCACTTGTACTATTCTGCTGTTTGCACTTAACCCTACAGAACTAGAAATGGGTGCTGTCAAACAGTCTCTGCCTGGATGTGAAGCATACACTTTTATGAATGTTTGGATGACAGACAGATGTAAATGTGAAGTTTTCTTAAAAGAGGGTAAAAAGGCTCCCAACTACTCTTAGAGCACATATCCAAGGCTAAACATATGGCCTTGTCATTACAATTTCCCACATTCCCTTTCTAGTGGTTTTAACCTTCTACTTTATTTATTACCCGAAGGCCTTATCTCTCTAGCCTGCTGCTACAGACTGCTAGGCCAGGATGTAGTGAAAGCTCAAAGTAATGAAACAGGATGATCGTAAAATAGAAGGGAAATGGCCACAGCCTCTGTCTGTGTTACAGCTGCCCAGGTTCTATAACCTGAGCCAAACCATGCTAAAGAGACATAATGTCACACAGTGCTAATCATGCCTCCATTCCTGTTACATATTGGTATCACCAGAAGACCTTAGACTTCATAAATGTCAAGCCTTTTCACAAACTTCCAGGAAAAGTGTCAGCCAAAGGAAGAAGGGAAGGGAGACAGCTAGAGGACATTAAATGCTAAGATGCCATTTAAAGGGCTAATAGAAGCTCAAGTGAAGGAATGTCATGCAATGAAGGTGTTTGGTAGTATCAAGGTGGAGGATAGTCAAAAGGAAAAGCAATGCATACTCTGTGGTGATCCGGTCTCGTATGGTTCTTTTTTTCCCTGTGCAGCCTGTAGCAAAGTTATCAACCCAGAGACTCCTGCTTCTTGATGAATGGCTCACAGGTGGTTGACCGTAGCAGGTTGGATAAGAGTTGAATTCGTACCTTCTAAAAGCTGGTCCAAAGCTTTGGCCAAACCCTGTAGGTTGTACCTAGTGCCAGGGCAACTCAGAAAGGTGTGTCCATTCCTTCTTTCCTCAAGTAGAGTGGAAAGGAGAGTACAGAAGAGGGATTTGACTCAAAAGTCTTGATGCCATGTACAATCATCTCTAGAATGTCACATCTTTATAATGCAGCTTTAAGATTTCTACAATAATAGTAAGATATTTTTGCATCTCCAGTTGAAAAAGAATTTTTAAATGATAATATGTGGTGTTTATAAAGGATAAATAACTGAGAACCAAATACATGATTGGTGTCGTCAATTGACGGTAGTATTTTGGAGGACAATTTGCCAACATCTGTCATAATTGAAATGTATTAAACTCTTTGATCTAACATTCCACATCTAGGAATTTATTGCATAGAAGCACTAATATAAATGAATAATGTGATATGTACAGGATTTCACAGCGTTATTTATAATCATAAATGAAACAATTCAAATGCATATTAAAACAGTAATCACTACAATTAAAAATTAGGATTGCTAAGTAGTCATTACAAAGAATAAAGTAGAACTACATAGATTTCAATTTCTGGGATCTGCCATTTAAGCTGTGTGAACTTGAAGAGATTATATCCTTTTGCTTCAATTTTCTCATCTGCATAATGGGTATAACAATATCTACATCATAGTGTTTCATGAGAAGCAAACTGATAATACATTGTAAAATTTTTATTTTTTACTATAATTTTTAAATATAATTTATTTTCAAATTGGTTTCCATACATCACCAAGTCCTCATCCCAAAAAGTGCCCTCCTCAGTGCCCATTACCACTATCCCCTCTCTCTCACCCCCATCAACCCTCAGTTTGTTTTCAGTATTTAAGAGTGTCTTATGGTTTGCCTTTCTCCCTCTCTGTAACTATTTTCCCCTTCCCCTCCCCCATGGTCTTTTGCTAAGTGTGTCAAGATCCACATATGAGTGAAAACATATGGTACCTGTCTTTGTCTACCTGACTTATTTCACTTAGCGTAATACCCTCCAGTTCCATCCATGTTGCTACAAATGGCCAGATTTCATTCTTTTTCATTGCCATGTAGTATTCCATTGTATAGATAAACCACATCTTCTTGATCCATTCATCTGTTGATGGACACTTAGGCTCTTATCATGCTTTGGCTATTGTTGAGAGTGCTGCTATGAACATTGGGCTACATGTGCCCCTATGCATCAGCACTCCTATATCCCTTGGGTAAACTGCTAGCAGTGCTATTGCTGGGTCACAGGGGAGTTCTATTGTTAGTTTCCTGAGGAACCTCCACACTGTTTTCCAGAGGGGCTGCACCAGTTTACATTCCCACCAACAGTGTAGGAGGGTGCCCATTTCTCCACATACTCGCCAGCATCTCTGGTCTCCTGTTTTGTTCATTTTAGCCACCCTGACTGGCATGAGGTGTTATCTCAGTGTGGTTTTGATTTGTATTTCCCTGATGATGAGTGAGTTTGAGCATCATTTCATGTGTCTGTTGGCCATCTAGATGCCTTCTTTGGAAAAGCGTCTATTCATGTATTCTGCCCATTTCTTCACTGGGTTATTAGTTTTTCAGGTGTGGAGTTTTGTGAGTTTCTTAAAGATTTTGGATACTAGCCCTTTATCTGATGTGTCATTTGCAACAAATGTGTCATTTGTCTTCTCCCATTCTGTCAGTTGCCTTTTAGGTTTGTTGATTGTTTCCTTGACAGTACAGAAGCTTTTTTACTTGATGTTCATTTTTGCTTTTAATTCCTTTGCTTTTGGAAATGTGTTGAACTGTGGCTCACATTCAGGCCCTTTATCCATTTTGAGGTTATTTTTGTATATGGTGTAAGGAAGTGGTCTAGGTGCATTCTTCTGTTCAGTTCTCCCAGCACCGTTTGTTAAAGAGGCTGTCTTTTTCCATTGGATTCTCTTTCCTGCTTTGTCAAAGATTAGTTGGCCATACATTTATGGGTCCACTCTGGGTTTTCTATTCTATTCCATTGGTCTATGTGTCTGTTTTTGTGCCAATACCATACGGTCTTGATGATGACAGCTTTGTAGTAGAGGCTAAAGTCTGGGATTCTGATGCCTCCCATTTTGGTTTTCTTCTTCAATATTATTTTGGCTATTCAGGGTCTTTTGTGGTTCCATACAAATTTTAGGATAGTTTGTTCTAGCTTTGAGAAGAACACTGGTGCAATTTTAACTGGGATTGCATTGAATGTGTAGGTTGCTTTGAGTAGTAATGACATTTTAACAATCCATGAGTATGGAATGTTTTTCCATTTCTTTGTGTCTTCTTCAATTTCCTTCATAAGTTTTCTATAGTTTTTATCATACAGATCTTTGACATCTTCGGTTAGGTTTATTCCTAGGTATTTTATGGTTTTTTGTGCAATTGTGAATGGGATCAGTTTCTTGATTTCTCTTTCTATTACTTCATTGTTTGTGTATAAAAATGCAACCAGTTTCTGTATGTTGATTTTACATCCTGCAACTTTGCTGAATTCATAGATCAGTTCTAGTAGACATCTGGTGGAGTCTGCCGGGTTTTCTATGTAGAGTATCATGTTTTCTGTCAAAAGTGCAATTTTGATTTCTTCTTTGCCGGTTCTGATACCTTTTATTTCCTTTTGTTGTCTCATTGCTGATGCTAGGACTTCCAGCACTATGTTAAACAACAGTCGTGAAAGTGAACATCCATGTCATGTTCCTGATCACAGGGGGAAAGCTCTAAGTTTTTTCCCATTGAAGATAATATTAGCAGTGGGCTTCTCATAGATGGCTTTTATGATGTTTAAGTATGTCCTTCTATCCCAACTTTCTTGAGGGTTTTTATTAAGAAAGGTTGCTATTTTTGTCAAATGCCTTTTCTGCATCTATTGACAGGATCATATGGCTCTTTCTTTTGTTAATGTGATGTATTATATTGATTGATATGTGAATATTGAACCAGCCCTGCAGCCCAGGAATTAATATAATATAATATAATATATACATCATAGTGTTTCATGAGAAGCAAATTAATAATACATTGTAAAAATTTTATTTCATAGTTTGGCACATAGTAGACAATAAATGTTACATCTTTCAAATTTTTTCTTTTCTGTTTTTTTTTTCATTGGAAAATGTACAAGATGAAGTAAACAAAAGGAAGTTGCAAGTGAGTATAGATAATTTATGCCATGAAGATAAAACAGTGAAGAAAAATTCATTATTTTGATGATTTTTGTTATCTCTGGGTTATGGGTTATGATGGGATTTTACATTTTACCTTCTATATTTCCAAAATGTTTGGATTTTTTAAATGTTTATTTATTTTTGAGAGAGAGAGAGAGAGATAGAGCATGAATGGGGGAGGAGCAGAGAGAGAGGGGAACACAGAATCTGAAACTGGCTCCAGGTTCTGTACTGTCAGCACAGAGCCTGACACAGGGCCTGAGCTCACCAACCATGAGATCATGACCTGAGCTGAAGTCGGACACTTTAACTGACTGAGCCACCCAGGCATCCCTCAAAATGTTTGAATTTTAGTATGTACTATCAATTTTTACAAGAAGCTTTGTGGCATACAGTGAATAATCACTACTACCCCCTCATTTTCTTGGCTTCTAAAAGGATTTACTATGATGTTTCATACAGTCAGGAGTTGGTAGTGTTTAGGGTTGAAGCATAATGAAAATTGAGCAAGGTCTCTCAAACCATTTGTGGTGAAGGGCCATTTTTTTCATAGTAGACTATTTTATAGAGCAGTTGTAGATTCACAGCAATATTTAATGTAAAGTAGAGAGATTTCTTATACACTTACTGCCCTCATATATGCATACCCTTCCCCACCATCAACATCCTGCCGCTAAGTGGTACGTTTATTACAATTGATGTTGACCCATCATTCATTGTTTATATTAGGGCACAGATTCTATGGGTTTTCACAAATGTAAAATGACATGTGTGCACCATTATAGTATTATACACAACAGTTTGACTGCCCTGAAAATCCTCTGTGCTCTTCTAGTTCATCCCTCTCTCCCTCCTAACTTCTGGCAACCACTGATCCTTATACTGTCTCCAAGTTTTCCTTTACCAGAAGGTTATATAATTGGAATCACACAGTATATAGTCTTTTCAGATTGACTTCTTTCACTTAGTAATATGCACTTAAGGCTCTGTCATGTCTTTTCATGACTCAGTAGTTCATTGTTTTTAGCACTGAATGATATTCCACTGTTTGGATATGCTACCATTTATATATCAATTCACCTACTGAAGGACATGTTGGTTACTTTCAAGTTTTGGCAATTGTGAATAAAGCTGCCATTGCAGGATTTTGTGTAGGCATGTTTTTAGCTCACTTTTTTAAAACAAAATTTCCACTCTATTACAGACTTTAAAAACAGAATGAATTAGTAGCACAATGGGATGAAAAACAAGTAAATACAAAATACAAACCCTAACTTTTTATTATCAGTTCAGTAGACTTGTAATTACTGTCAAGTTGGTATTTCCCTCGTGTATTATCCTTTCTTGATTACAACAAAATTGTCCACATGTAGCTCAGATTACTCAGGATCTTTGCCTCAGACAGGAGCCTTAGGTCATTCTTATCCGTTGAGAACTACTGCCTTGTAATTTAAATTCTCTGAGAGCAAGACCCATAGTTTATTCGTTTTAATGGATAAATGACATACATATTTGGGCCTCTAGTCAGAACCAACCTATGAGTATGCATTGTAGCTGAATGAAGTCACAGTATGAGTAGGTGTGGTATAAGTAGGATTCCCTCATGTTCTCCACACAATTATAGATGTACATTTGAAGTAATCATCACTGAAGTCATTTCTTTGCATTGAAATTATCAGACCTCTAGAAGGTCTTGATTCAAATGCAAATACACTCTTTCATAATGGCCCCTAAATTCAGATTACTTTATCAGATCAACCCTAAAGGAATGGACTGAGGTGAGTTAATGTGCATGATATCAAAGGTCTCAGAGGGCAGACAAACGAGACTCAAATTTGACATCCTACATAACTAAGGTTAGCAAAATTTGGAAGGAGGGGCATTAGAACGGCAAACGCAGGAGCCAATGGCTTATTGAAATTTTTGGTAAGGGACAGGCCAAATTCTAATATTTCAACCTCAGTTATGATGTGTAATCCAAAAGTGTTGGTTAGTGTCTAATTTCCTTTAGTGTGCATTAATTTTCTTATGATGAGGTAAGGGCCTTTATGCCAAAAATATAAATATAACAGAAGAACCCTACCTTTTAAAGATAATCTAATTACTTTGTCCAAAGGCTAATTGTAAATGAAAACCAGTAAAAAAGGAAACCTTTACCAAAGACATTACAGACTTATTTCTTCTGATAGTTTAGGCATATATTTTTAGTTGTGATGATAATTCTTACTGAATTATATTTACCAAATTTGTATACATGGTCAGGAGGTTAAAATTAGCTGACAATCTACAAATTAACTGATAGTACTAAAGTACAAATTATCATTCAGTGATTGCAGACATTTGTGAGTGGTTTTTTTTTTTTTTACCCCCTTTGACAAATTCCTTGCGACTTGAAGGTTAAAGTAGGTTGGATATAGACAAGAAAATGTTAACTAAATTCAACTGAGTAAATTTAAAGATTAAATTGGCTATGTTCTGGGCAGCAAATAGAAAAAAACTCCAATAAGCTGTAGAAAAGGAAAGGTTTTAAAAGCAGAAAGGGGATGGGAAAAGGAAGTTTTGTTGGTTTTTTTGTTTGTTTGTTTGTTTGTTTTTAGCAAATAATGCATTATCTCAGATAAGGTCTCCTTAAAGGGGATATAAGAGGCCTATTGGGCAGTTTTCCTCCCTAATGGTGACCCTGTAATTTCAGATACATTGGCTAAAGTTTACATTCCTGGGAGAAGGTGAAGCTGCAATTAAGTTAGGTATTAAGTCTTGGTTTTCTGATGTGGGGCTTTGCACAAGTAACTCCATTTCGGACCTGATGACTCTTTAAACAGAAATTACTAGAAAAATTAAAATGAATAGAAGTTTAATGAAATATTCTGGGCTAAAGCAAGAATAAATGGGATAATATCCTAGCAAACACTTTGCAAGTCATAAAGCATTATGTAAATATTTATTGTAAGAAAGTATTAAAGAAAATTTATTATGTGATTATTCATTGTTTGCTTGACCCCAAGGCAGTCAGAAGCAATACTCTTCAACTAGTAAAAACAATACCTTTTTGATGTAGAGGCTATACAGTGAATAGAAATAGAAATGATACTGACTTCATTGCTGTGTAAATACTAACAGAATTGTTGTCATAGTGGTAAGCCAGCTAGTCCGTCAAACAAATTTAATGCACTTTATAGAACATTGCAAGAGTGCTGAACTAAATATTGTAAAGAAGTTAGTTATAATGGAAACAGACACTATGTTTCTGTCTTTTAATAGCTTACAGTTTAAGAAGAGAAAGGAATAACAAAGCTCATAAATACCGGAAGTACATAAACTAACAATGACATAGCAAACTCTAGCTATTCAAAATAATGCATTTAATTCTGTAAAAATAATTGCTTGATTCTCACTGCCATGTAGCTTCTTCCATCCTCAAACTGTCTGTCTGATTGTCCCTGTATTCAGTTCACAATCCTTCCGTTATTGCTGGATTAATTTATCAACCTCTTTTCTTGTCCATGCAAATTATTATGCCTACCCTAAGGGTGCTGTCATTCAATCTTAATGTTTTTCTTTTCAGTACCTATAGTGAGATGGTGCAGTGATTTCAGAAGGAAGTAGCTCAATAGAGATGGGGGATAATAAAAGACATTGTTGGAAATTGGTAAGATATAGATTTTATGTATATGTGTGTGTGCTTTGTTCACTTTTTTTGTCTTTTAGTTGGTGTTATTGTGAGCCCAGTTTATTTTAAATTATAGCTTTAAACTAGCTCTTTCTTATAAAACATCACTGTCTCTTATTTACTATATGTACATAATCACAAAGTTAAATGGCAGATTGTTGAATACGGTTTTACATTTTAAAGCTGATATTCCCTAATTTTGATCAGTTTGCTTTCCTTGTGTGTGTGCATTCATAAATATGCTCGTAATTGTGTTGATTTGCTGATCTGGCTTCCCCTTTGCTTAATGTTAAAGACTGTGGCAAGTGAGGTTAAAATCTTGTTAAAATTACAGAATTTCCTTTTCCTCCAGTTTCTTTACTCCAAAATATTCTGATTTTTTTTTTTTTTTTTTTTGGCTAACTCATTTATGGTCCCTAAATAATTGTTATGCTGAATTAGAAATTACTTTTTTTTTCATGTTAAAAGGGGAAAAATTCCCCAATAGTGTTATGGCTATGAAGAACTGGGTGTTTTTAACACCCAGTTTTTGAGGGGATGAGACAAGTCTGTTCTTCACATTGAGAGCAGAGGGACTTGCCAATTGAAGTGGGTTTGATTGATCTTCCTAAGACAAAAAACATTTTCTGACAAAGTGTTAATAAACTCTCTCCAGCAGTTGTAGGCTCTTTTCAAGATCTTACCATTTGTTTTTGAAGTAATGAAATTTATAAAGAACTATTATAAGGTTCTAATTGAATTTCACAGAAACAGCCCTGGTGTGACCCAAAAAGGAGGAAAAAAACTCAGCTCACAAAACCCCACACGGTGAAGCAACCCTCTGCAGAATCATTGATTAAGAACATGAAGTGGAAAAGAGAGGCCCAACTCTCAAATAATTACCCTCGTTAATGAGTACTTTTAAGATATGGTATGTTGATGTTGATAACTTCTGTGGGACACAGGGAAACGATGAAAAAGATTGGCAGCTATGAAAGAGAAGTGTTTATTAAAACACCTTTTAAATAGCTGTAGGATATAATAAAAATACATCTTTAAAGGAACTTATTAAAATAGAGCCTAGATGGAATGGATAATTTCACCACCTGCAGCTTTCAGAAAACTTTCTTGGCTTTTGTGAAAGCTTTTACACACTTCATGTAAATCTCAACATGCGTTGTCTAGATTATGTGCTCTTTCCATTTCGGTGGCTATGCTGAAAGAAGTTTATGACATGTATTCTAATAGGAAGGCTGCCATATTTCAGCAAACACTGATGCATTTAACACATTTTTCTCCTCCAGATAGCCAGTCATCACAAGTGGGCACATAAACACCTGATCCTGTAGATAATAAAATTATTTTACCTGCAAATTTATTAGTTTATAGAAAGTTCTCCATCCATTGTCTCTTGGTCTTCACAATAATCCAATAGCGTATGGAAGGCAGGCAATGGGATTCTTAATTTTCATATGAGTAAATTGAAGTTAAGAGACGAAGAGACTTGAACTAGATCACACAAACTTACACAAGGTCACACCATGTATCAGTGGGAGAATGGGGATACAAACTCAGTATTTTCGTTACAAGGTCAATAGTATATCTATCACTTATTAGGGGTGTGATGAGGGTCAATTAAAATGATGTGCACAGCCCTTAGGCCTGGTCTTATCATATGCTAAGTGCTTGGTGTAATGTTAATTGTTACTATAGCTCCTGTTGTTATTTGACACTGACTCTTTGCATATGAAAAACACTATTCAAAACTCTAGATTTTTAATTGATAAATTGTAATATAAATAATACCCTATGTAGGTAATGTAAGCCGTGCAAGTATTTTGGGGTCCTTGATAAAGAAATATGATAACTAGCCCTCTTTCTACTTAAACCTCTGTGATATTTCAGTGTCTTTGTTAGCTCAAAAATGGGGTACTTGAACAGAGGATATTCTATATATCTGTGCCAATGCCACCTCAAAATCCTCAAACATTTGACTCTTCTCAGGCTATTCTCTTTGGATCTGCCATGGGTCAGGAGTTAATGTGGGTTTGAGGGTTTGGGGGAGATGCACAACTTGACCCTTTCAGGATTATGAGATGAAGCCGCCAGTGACTTGTAGTGGGTTGTCTCCCAGATGGTATCTGGTGCTATTTGCTGTAATATGATTGTTCAGAGTTGTGAGTCCTGGAAAAGAGGCCGATTTTTTCTGAGTGGAGTGGGTCTCTGGACTTGCAGCTATGGTGTGAATTGAGCAACCATTTAGCAGTAAATGGTAAGGATTATAGTGCTTAGCTGGTACTTGCCTTGGAAATTGACCAGGGCTGAGCTGTAGAAGTATTCAACATGTGTATGCTCTGTTCTTAAAACACCAAGAGGCAGCCTTCACTACTTAACTGGCATAGGTGATTGCTATAAGTAATACTGACTGCTAAAATTAATTTACTATGGTTTATTATAAAAGATACTGATTACTAAAATTAATTTACTATGGTTTATATCAGGTGGAGATATTATGACCAAATAATTTTCTATTTTTATATTATGTTATACTAGGCAGTGAATCTACTATTTTTGATTATCAGACTTAATAATGAATGAATCAAGTGACCAGATTTGCTAATTTTTTTCTAGTATGTGACTTTAATTTTTCTAGTATGTGACTTCTAGTATGTATCTAGAATTCTGATGACAGGGCCTATGGGACAGAGACATGAACTGCTACCAGGGATCTAGAATCCTTAAAGGATCAGGAGACAAGAACCTTTTCTCTACTCCTTTGGAAGGTACAAGGAGAGTGACTCAGACCTCTGCCCTTATCCATAGAAACAAAGAGAACAAAAGAAGGCAGGGATTCAGGTTTTTCTTCTTTTGATTTTACACAATTATATTGGCTCCACTGCATGACTTCAAAATGAAACCCAAACTTTCTCCAGGGAGCAGAGACAGGGAAAAAAAAAAAAAAAAAAAAAAAAAAAAAAATTGTTTGGGAGCTTCAGGCCTATCAACTCAAGATGATAGAATAAAGAATAAAAAGTGCTTGGAATTATAATTTACTGAAACAGGCGTTAACTGACTGGCTAAGACAACTGTTTTAAAGTCACTTTATGCTCTAAGTCTTGGCATACATTTGCTTGTTTTAAAATACTGGAAATATATATTTTGGAAAATATTAAATGAATAGATCTAGTCACATGGAGAATTTAATGTGTTAGCCGAGGAGCTTGCACTGGTAAACAAAATTAGTATTTCTCCTTTAAACAAAATTAGTGTTGTTTCCCAGTTAGAGGAGAAGAAATCATTTTTAGCTCTTCTCATACTTTAAAACATATTTTCTAACACTATTAATGGATTCAGGCTTCAGACGTATTATATAATTCATGGGACCGGTGTAAACACTAGGGATTTCCATATCTAGTAGCTGTTGAAGTGGTTCAGTTATGACTCTGAAAAAGTCATCCTGGCTCAGAAGTGTTTTCATAAAGATTTGATCTCCATAAAACGCCTTTAATGAAAATCTTTCCCAAATCATCACATATCATCAATGAGTATTTATTTAGTGTCCATTTGCAAATAAATCTGCCCTGGATAGTTTTCAAACAGGTTGAGCAGCTGTAGTCCATACTGCCTGCTAGAAATTTACAGTAAATAAGAGCCTGGGGATAAAAGAAAAATAGCCCCAAATGATTTTTATGAAAAGACAAATGATACCTTAATTGGCAGCATTATGATTAAATCTGAAATGCTGTGGCTTTTTAATTTTAAATGGCATATGCAGAGTCAGGTGCCACAGACACATGGCTGAAGAGACAGTCTTGTATCCTCACATAAATGCTTGCGAGCCCCTTACCTGCCCGTCATTTAAGGATGTGTGGCAAGCAGAGCAGGAAAACCAAAAAGCGACCATCAAATCTGCACATCCTAGTGCCTTGCAGGGTGTTTTTTTCCGGTAGATGTAGTGGGAATATTCATGATAAGCATTTCTAAATAAAGATCTTACCATAGCGATGATGAATTGATGAAAGCAGGCTCTGAATCTTCTGCTTTGTCCTCAAAAATATGTGGGCCTCAGGTGTCAAAAAATCAGTTCTACTTATCACCTCCAGCATGGCTACTTAGATAGAAAAATGTGGTTTTGGTGAAGGGTAAGCATGGCACAGCCAAAGTTTCATAGTAAATGAAATGTTTAGTTTCTGGAGTCCTCTTTAAGAAAAGGAATTTTACATATATTCTTTCTGCAAAATTTAGAAAAATATATGAATGTGTGAAAACATTGTAGGTCCTTTCCCAGGCTTTGGAAAGAACAGGAGATACAGTGTGAACAGTGAGAAGATACAGTGGAGAAGGGCACCGAAATTCAAGCTTTGTTATCTTAGACGTTAAGCTGCCTCCATTTCTGGCATACCTGGGGGGCTAAGGTATGAAGACAATTCTTCTACTCCTCAATAGCCTAGGGTCCCAGGTTAAGTTGTTGATGAACTCACTTATGTGTGGTCTGCAAGGTTATGACATGTCTGCATTATTGCCCAAGGTATCACCGTAGTATCAAAATTTAAATTTTTTAGATGTGCCCAATTAGTGCCCTTGTGTCCTCTGTAGTACAAAACAACAACAACAAAAAACCCCCAAAGTGTTAGATGAGAAAGAAAATACAAAAATAATATTTATTTAAGCTTGAAAACCTGGTAAAGAGAGGAAAAATACTCCTGAGTATTTGGATGTGAGAACATTGGAAACAGTCATAATGGGGTGTTTGAAAGCTCTCAGAAAAAATGCAAGTATAAAAAGGAATTAAATAGAAGTCTAATGATTGGACTTTAATAATAATAATACTTTTTAGTAAAATATCATGAAATGCACTATAGTTTGTATTCAAGATTGCAATTCTGGATGAACTCTTGTGAAATAAAGATGAGTTGTACTGAATTCTAACTAGTGAGTTAAATTCTTATTTGGTCATCACAGGCTATGAGTCTTGGAGAACAGGTTAGCTTTTTATTTGCAATAATAATGATGAAATGGAAATAAAATAGTTCAGCAAAAACCATTGGTACCCATCCATTGTTCTATGTGAATTACATATAGACCATGATCAGCTATCTATGACTTGCTGGGATAAAAGTAAATGACATCTGGGGTGCCTGGGTGGCTTAGTCGGTTAAGCGTCCGACTTTCGCTTAGGTCATGATCTCGTGGTTCATGGGTTCGAGCCCCGCGTCGTGCTCTGTGCTGACTGCCAGCTCAGCGCCTGCCCCCTGTTACAGAGTCTGTGTCTCCCTCTCTCTCTGACCCTCCCCTGCTCACGCTGACTCTCTCTCTCTCCTAGAAATAAATAAAAATTAAAAAAAATATTTCTAAAAAAAGTAAATTACGTCTTTGTTAAAATTCTCAGTTTCTTGCTATATTTATAGAATTGGAATAGGTACAATTTAGTTCTAGCCTAATTTAGAACTTAAAGGTTAAAGGTAGGTTTCACTTGTTTGTAAGTTTCCTTACCAAAAACAGTGGTTATAATAATATCATAGTAATTATAATGGTAGAGATTCCTGGGATGAATAGGTTAGACTTGTGACGTGAGCACAATCTTTGGTGCCCTGTACAGATCCCCTTTACTAGGCTGGTGCACCCATTCCTATATTCTATGGATATTAACTTCTTAGAGCTCACAGCTGCATTATTTTTTTTTACTCTTGGCTGATAGGAATGCTATCAGAGCCTTGCCTCTGGTTGATACAAGCTGTGACATTCAATTCAGGTTCCCAAGCTTTCTATGGAAACAGTCTGAAGCTACATCGTTGTTCAGCTTCTTCCCTGCCCTGCCTGTTTTCTTTAGTTTCTCAAAAGCAATACCTTGGTAGGTCACTTGCCCAAGAAAATCTATTTCAGGCTGTGCTTCTAGGGAAACTGACCTGAGACAAACTCAGCAAAGATAGACTACATCAAGTGCTTTATATTTCCACTCAAGATTTTGATGAATGACAGTGAAAAAGGTAAGAGAGAGGATAAAAGTAAGGGGTACAAGTCTATAATTTCAGTATTTACAATGGCTGATTAGCAAGCTGCAAAGTGAACTTTTAAATTAAGTATGGAATAATTTTCCATAGTTCTTGGCATCAAACCAGCACAGTGCCCTTCTCCTAAGAAGTCAATTTTGCTAGTCATTATGAAACCAAGCTGTACATTCTGGCATGGTTTGACATTTGCCCCCTGGTCAGGGTCAGGCATTCTGTGGTACCAGACAGCCAATTTCAAGCATTGCTGGAGTCACAAAATGAGCCATTCGTATGACAACAGAAGTCTTTGAAAAGGCAGGTGATGCAGGATGCTTGGGCTTCTCTTGGCAATTCTGCAGCAGGGCCAAAGCCAGATGCCAAGCTGTTTATCCGTCTGCTGTTGACTCCTTTCTGAATTAGCTGAACAGGGCACAACACCTGTTGATTTAGGAACAGTTTTAAATGAGTAAATGATCTTTTATGAAGGCCAGACATAAAGTCATGATACCAATATCACCAATATTAATATTACATTTTTGGTATTCAAAGGCTCTTTCTCGGTATTGCAGAACAGCATGCAAGAGGCTTGGCAGCTGTGATTCATACCCTAAAAGGCCATTTTGGAGGCAAGCTTTGAAAGAACTTGCCGTGAGGTAGCAGATGTTTTCAAAAGATAGTCAAATTAACTTTTTTCCCCCATTTCCTATCTGAAAGTGAAATGACTCCATGAAGTGAGCTATGTATCTGGAAGGCCAAGTGCCAGAAGAGAGTTGCAGGAGATGAGACTAGATAGAAATCAGGCAGGGTGATGAAGGATTCCATTAAGTATTTTGGAGCTTATGCTAAACTGAGACCAAAGCCGTTCAAGGGTTTAAGCATTGAAGCTATGATTATACTTGCATTTTAGTGAGTGAGCTTTCAGATAAACATTATCTCACTGGAACCTTAAAATAACTCTAACATAGGAAGGCTTGACATTATTCATTCCATTTCACATGAGGAAACTGAGACTTAGGTGACATTCAATCACTTGCCTAAAGTCATACAACTCCTTGGTGCAGTGAAGGCTGTCTCCCATTCTGATTCCACATCCTACCATGCGATTTTTACGAGTGGTCACAGTACCAATGAAACAAAAGAGAAGTTCCAATCCAAGAGAGCAGACTGTGCACACATGATCAACTGAAATTGATGAGAGAGGAAGATACCATTATAAAAATAGATGAAGGAAGAGACTACGTTGAGGCTACTGATGTTCCAGCCGTATTGCATTCTTACACAGAAACATCCACACTCTGTCAACTGTGTGGGAAGGAAAACCATGTATATTTTTTCTCATTGGCAATTGTCACACCCAGGTGCACACAGACCATAGAATATTTTCCTGAATCTTAGGAAGACTTCCACATCATTTTATAGAAGCATATAAGTAAAAAGAGAATATTTCTATTTTATTTCTAGACAGCTTTTCCAGGATCAACCTTCTACATGCAAGGTAAAGGTGTTCACAAGTGATGGGGAAGTTTTATTTTCAATCTAGTAGTTTTCTGGCCCTTGCCCTCTCTTTCTAAGGCTAACACTGCATAAAACATTTTATCAGATTATGGATAGATAGGTGGCTCTAGTCTCAGGACTAGGGAGAGATCAGACTCAAGCTGAGTGACTGAGGTAGAGTTTTTGGACTAGTTACCTTAAGGTGGTGTACTCACCTGCAGATGAATGCTCAGTGATTGAGAAAGCAAGTGTTGTGTGGGGTGCTGAGTCTAGAGCTTTCACTTAGATCCAAGGTCCTTAGAATATACAGATGATCATCCTTTCCATATTGTATATGTATATAGCTATACAGTATTAGTGGGCCATGAGCCCATCCCTGGTGACCTACCGTAGACTTGCATTTTTAATATTTCTTGGGGAAGAGTGCAACAACATCAGGAAACCACTGCCTTTGTAACCATTGCCTGGTGACCACATCAGAGGAATTTGCTTTGCCTACATAATAGAGAAGTATTTGATGCAGGTATATTGAAGATCACTCCTTGATTTGTTATCCTGACATAATGTGCAGTCTATCATAATATGACATTCAATTTTAGATTTGTATGCTGTAGCATGAAATCAACCCTTACAATGTGAAGTGTCAGAGGGAATGTACAGAACTATATCTAATTTTATAGTATTAAACATACAAATTATAGAATCAACACTAAAGGACCTATCAAAATTATCTCTGAATGGTAGGTTTATGGCAGTTTATATTTGCTTTTGTATATTTTTTCCTGGATTTTAAAAAATTTGTGCAAAGAACATAAATATTTCTTTTGTAACCAGAAAAATATTCTTTCAAAAACTACAAAAACTATCAAAAAATCTCCATATCTCATAGCAGCAAGTAGGGGCAATGAATATTTTTCTATTTTATGCCTGGACAATGTGTTGTATGGATGAACTAAATGTGAAGATGATAAGAGACTTCTATGAGATTTCCCAAGCATTGCACTGCAGCATGACTTCTGATTCATAGTGTAGTGCATTTTAATGAACTACATTCTTAATGATGTTATTGATTTTTCTGGCTTTCAAATATAGTATGTTTTGTATTGTATCATTGAATTATTCTTTTCCTTATCTGGATCTAGAGTTTATTGCTTAAAAATGATGTTCAGATGGGGCACCTGGGTGGCTCAGTTGGTTGAGCATCTGACTTCAGCTCAGGTCATGATCTCATAGTTCGTGGGTTCGAGCCCCACACATGGCTCTGTGCTGACAGCTCAGAGACTGGAGCCTGCTTCGGATTCTGTGTCTCCTTCTCCCTCTGTCCCTTCCCTCCTCACATTCTGTCTATCTAGCTCTCAAAAATAAATAAACAGTAAAAAGGAAAATTTAAAAATATGGTGTTCAGATGGAGAGATAGGCAGTCATGCTGCCATCTTTGTCTTGATAAATGACCTTATTTCTAGGATACATTGAAAACAAGAAATTAACCCCCTCAAGTCATGGAAATAATGGAAATGTAGGAACAGCCAATATTTTAGAGTTATTTTTTCCATTTCATTATTGTCAATTATATTATTTACATGCACTTGTCAATTTTAGGCAAGTATAGGGATATGAAAACTATATAACTATACATAGAGAAGTTTATAATGTATTTCTTAGAAAAAAGAAGGCTGTAATTCTAATAAAGACTGACTTAGGTTGGGTTACTAGTGATTTTTATACTGATTTTCAATATTTTTAAGTGATAATGTTACTATTATACTGAAAAAATATTCCCAACAATTCTAAAAGCTGAATACATGATTTTTCTGAAACTTTCACGAACTAGCTTTGCACAGTGGTACTATCATATTCAATGAGGTTTATCTGAGGCATAATTATTGCTAATTGAAATTTCCATGAACCAAATTGGCCAAATCAAAAATATTTGAATATAATATAAGAATATATATATAAGAANCACCCCCGCTCTCTCTTAAAAAAAAAAAAAGGACTATTTTGTGTAGATGAACCAGAAATAAAAATGGAAAGGAGATGGTGGCTGACCTTTCTCTACCTTTGTCTGCATACCACCCAAATATAAACTCATGCTTTCCCCCTTTTCCCTTCCTGTAAGAAGTCTGATTTAATGCAGCTCATTACTAGAAGGTATAGCTCACCTTTTACTAAGCTCTAGAGGGGAAAATGGCTTATTCATTATGTTTATCAATGAAGAGTGCAGAAATGGACTTTTGATATAATTTGGGCTAAAGAGTAGGGGAAAGGCTTCTGGAAAAGTTGGTCTTACTTCAATGGAGAACTTGCTATCCAGGGAAATGATTTCTCCTCTTGTATATGTTGTCCTGCAAAGATGTAATGCCCAGACTGCTGCAGTCTGAACAAGATGCTGAACCTGTGAGAGAGTGTAGAGAAGTCTCTTAATTAAGTCAAATTAAAAGTCTACCCTACTCTAGTCTTTCAGGTAGGTGATCCAATAAATGCTTTAATATGTAAGCTAATTTAAATTAGATTTTTTTGGTAACTCAGTGCTGAAGTCATCTTAACATAAGTATCTGATATTTTTAATTGTCTAGAGTAATAAACTATAATTCTAAGAGCTAGATCAATATGAAAAAAGTGGATTGTTATATTTTTATTATATCAATGCTAAAGAATATTTGCAGCCAGTTATACAACTTGGACTTGAACTGTCAATTAAGTAGTCTATTAATAATAATTAATCCTATTTAGAAACTGTTAATTTTTGGTGCTTTTCTGTTTATGTCTTATTATTTGCCAATGATAGTTCTAAATCACTTTTCTTAAAACTTATGCATGTATTTTTTTAATGCTTATTTATTTATTTGAGAGAGAGAGAGAGCACAAGCAGGGAAGAGGCAGAGAGAAAAGGAGAGAGAGAATTCTAAGGAGACTCCATGCTGTCAGCACAGAGCTGTATGCTGGGCTCAATCCCACAAACCGTGAGATCATGACCAAGCTGGAATCAAGAGTTGGATGCTTAAGTGACTGAAACATCCAGACACCAAATATAAAATACAAATATATAAACATATATATATTTAAATATATATACTTACATATATTTAAAATTTTGTTTAGGTAATCTCTACACCCAATGTGGGGCTCGAATTCATGACCCTGAGATCAAGAGTTGCATGCTCTTGAGGCGCCTCTGTGGCTCAGTCCGTTGAGCCTCCGACTTCAGCTCAGGTCATGATCTCATGGTCTGTGGGTTGGAGCCCCACGTCGGGCTCTGTGCTGACAGCTAGCTCAGAGCCTGGAGCCTGCTTCATATTCTGTATCTCCCTCTCTCTCTGACCCTCCCCTCCTTACGCTGTCTCTCTGTCTCAGAAATAAATAAAATATTAACAAAAAAAAAAGACGCATGCTCTTTTGACTGAGCCAGCCAGCCAGGTTTCCCACAACGTATTTAATCTACATTAGCTATTTAGGCTAGCTTTCTCAGGAGGCAAGAAAAATGACATATTCCTATGGAACTCAGTAATTTTTGGTGTCTTATATAATTCTGTACTATGAGTGCATTTTTAACTAAAGGACAGATTTAAAAACACCCTCAGCATTCAGTGTAAAGAATGGCCAAATTTGATTCTGAAATAAAACCCTACAAAAGTGGAAATACCAAAAGGGCATAATACAGGTCTGAAATAAGCATCTAAGGCATAGGAAATAGATTTTATTTCAATTATGATTTAACCATAATTAGTCAGTAGTATTTAATATATTGGTATGTTTCCACTTCTTGGATCAGGAGTCAATACCATTTAAAAATATTAAATCAACAATGTGGCTGGAACCAGGTGGAGGTTGTTGATCTCTGAATGTTTGGGTTATGATGTGTCACCTATGACCAGGGAGGGCTGTTCACAGACCGACACTGGAAGTATTACCATTGCTGTCTCTTGTCAGGATGGTGTAGTAAGTGGAAGACACTTCAGTGACAAGCGAAGGATTTGGAATTGATGATGGACCCAGATCACTGAAACATCTCTTTCAGGGGAACTTCCATTGTTTATGTCTGGCCAACCCCCTTCTACTATCTGTTTTCCTTTTTCCTGCTAGGAAATCCATTCCATGTAGTTTGGTTAGTGTTGACTTTTTCCCCAGGCCAGAGGTGTAGGAAGATGGCAAAGTAAAATTAGAGTCTCCCCCACTGTTGTCCCACCAGAGTGACCCAAGCGTGAGCCCAAATCCCACTATGCCAGATTCCTCCAGTACCACTTCCAGTCACTGCACATAGAATAGGTTGTACTTAACCTTATCTGTAACCTATGGAAAATTTTAGAAACAGAAATAATTTTTTTTACTTCTGTGATTCATAACTTATTCTCCATTTGCAATAAAGATAGGTGTTTCCCCACAATTTGAAAAAATCAGCGGAATTGTTTATGTTATCACAGTGCAAGGGAGTATTTTCTGTCTCGTCCAGGAGTGAAAGAAATAATAGGTTTCTCCTCAATACAGCTAAAAATAAAACAGTGTAGACACTTATCCCTAATGGTTAGTTGTCTTGATATGAGAACAGAACTGAGAGTTTAGAGACAACAGCCTATCTTGTGAGACATATTTTTCCCTCACAAGCCATTTTACAGATGTCTCTGGGCAGGTGCTGCAAGTGAACTTTCTGTGATTCAAAATGGTCACTTTTTTCTCTCTCTTTCACAAAGTGCTGTTAGAGTATCAGTTAAGTTTTAGCTAAGGAATCAAAACATGAACAGGCAATGTGCTCCACACTTTGAATTGTGTAGATCATTCCAATTATAACTCTACTTGAAGTGGTTAGACTGAAAAATACTAATGTCCTTTTCTTAATGCTGTAGACAGGACTTCGCTTACTGGTATCATATTGGATGTAACAAAGTTCCCCAATGCCTGTTCAGTAAGAGAGACCTCTGGTAAATTTGACATAACAGGTGTTACTTTCTTACAAACAACAACAGTAAGAACAAAACCAGAACTGTAAATAAAATATACATGAGGATAAAGAAGCCATTTCTAGCTCAAAATATATAGTTCTATTGGGGGATGTTATATCTGCGTAATTGACCTTTGTTTTACTTGGTGTTCTTACAGTAATGACTCAGGAATGTGCTGAGGTTGTACTGGTTATTGCGTCATTTGGACAAGCAGGTCCCGAGCATAGTCCCACTGCTAGGGTCCTGAGCATAGTCAGTGGTAAGTTAGAGGATAGGAAGGTATTGAAAACCCGAAGACAGGGTCTTTACTCTAGCTAGGTTGTAGGATGGTCAGCAGGGAACCTTGTGGAAATTTTAGGACCTGGACAGCTTTTCTTCTCTCCTTTCCTTACTTCATGCCACGTGTTCTTGTCCCCTCAATTTTCGGAAACTTGTTTTCTTTTCTTTCTGTAAGTCATTCCAGCATTACCTTTGTGACAATAGTCTACTAGGTTGGTAATAATGTAAACACAACATTTGGAAGAAAGCCCTTCAGAAAAGCACGAGCCCTCTTGGTCTCAACAATTGTACACTCCTGTGCTGTAGAAATTAGAATCGGCCTTGGAAAAGGCGCATGGATGTGATTAAGGATGCTCCCTGAAGTGGCTGTGTTGATCTATTGCAAAAAAAAGGGGCAGACTACATAGAATTTAGTAACGAAAACTTGCTAGAAGGGAGTCAGTATTCTGAAACAGCGTATGGGACATGAACCAACTTAGGACACTGAGGAAGGATTAATGATGAAAAGACTAGATCAGTAGGAGATTTGAGTGAGATTTTCTTTATTGGATTTCACTAATTCCATAATACACATTTGTTCATATTTTAATACTTGTTAAAATGGGATATGTTCTACAAACAAGGATGTGCCATCTTTAATTGACAGTGCTTTTTAAAATTATTTTTAAAGGATCATTAAAAAATTATATATCTTATAACCAGTGGTATCTAGAAATAGGTACTAATGAGACAGACTTGGAGTAACACCAACTCCACACTAATTTAAGATACAGCACCAAGGTTGTATCTTATTTGAAGTATTTCATAAACTATGTACAGCATACAGGTTGGAGTTTGAGTCATTCTCAAATAATCATTTCTATAATTTCCAAATACAGAGTTCCATTCTTGGCAGTTCTTATTCCTCTCATTAGGCTGCACTCTCTAAGATGTCAGAGATCATGTCTATTTAATTCACCATTCAATTTCCGGCACAATTTTACCTAAGTTATCCATTGCTAGGGAATACTATTTAAATTATCTTTGATACCACACCAGAGATACTGAGGCTATGCTATAGCTGGCTTTGTTTGTATAAAGAATATTGCTTTGGATATAGTTTCCATAATTATTGATAAAGCAAACCACATAAAATTTTTTGGCTGAGACAGAGATTTAACATTCTTCTCATAAAATAGTTACCTTAAACTGAATGATAAGAACAAAATTAATTTTTCTAATTAATAATCTAGGGAAAGTTGATAAAGGAATGGAGGAAGTATTACATATCCTACAAAGCACTTTTATTACAAACAATAAAAATGTTTAAAAATTTCCACAAATTAAATGACATAGTCATCATATGACTAAAAATGATTATTTTATAAATAATCATGACTTCTAACTGCTAAATATAGGTGGAATATATAATATACAGAGTTACTATACACATAATACACATATTTAATAGTAAAAATCTATCCATTTTGGAAATGATTTTTTATAGCTACATGAAATTAATTTTATTTCTGTTTATAATTTTCTGAAATAAAATTCAGATGATACATGATTAATTAAAATACATGTATGTTGTGTATATTGTCTACACACACTGTCGGTACAGTATCAGTCATTAAGCCTTACAGTTCATGAGGAGCTGACATTTATAGTTTTTCACTTTTTGTCACCTCATTGTTAGATCATGATCTCTGTACATGTTACTTTTAATGAAAAAGAAAGATAATATAATAAAATATGGGAACTTACTATTTGCTTTAGAAATGATAAATATTAATCTAAGGATATAAAATTGAGCTCCTCATGAAGATTGCTGTAATAATGAGAGGTTTTGGTATTATAAAAAAGTTACAAGAAGGGAACTCTCAGATCACTGAATGACATTGCCAGGTATTCCTGAGTCTTTGGGGGACACTTTTCTCTTTCTCACTTTCAAAGGTATTCCATTATCTCCTTCTGGCTTGTCTGACCAACTCCTCTATTTTTGTTTCACTTACATCACTGCATCATCTCATCACTGTACATCACTCCTTGGCCTTCCACACAGAATCGAGTGTCCATCAAGGTGAACAGACATGGGTCATAAACTGCACAAGGTTGGAGACTGCGTCTGCTAATTATCCACTTGATCTGGTGCCTTTCTCATCACTGGCACTTTGCAGGCACCAAAAATTGCTTGACAACTGACAGAATTTTCAATGTGGCATAGATCTAGGGTAGACAATGTCTTTAAGAATTTTAGGCCAAATCAAAATTGTGTTTATGACTTAAATAATGCTCCTTTGAGACAAAGAGACCTGCCATCAAAATCAACAAAAGGCAGCCAACACCAAGACATACTGTAGTAAAATTAGCAAAATACAGAGATAAGGAAAGAATCCTGAAAGTGGCAAGGGAAAAGAAAACCCTAACCTACAAGGGAAGACAAATCAGGTTAGCAGCAGATCTCTCCACAGAAACCTGACAGGCCAGAAGGAAATGGGATGATGTATTCAACATGCTGAATGGGAAAAATATGCAGCCAAGAATATTTTATCCAGCAAGGCTGTCATTCAGATTAGAAGGACAGATAGTTTCCCAGACATATACGCAAAAAAAACCCCAAAAACAAAACTAAAGGAGTTCATGACCACTAAACCAGCCCTGCAAGAAATATTAAAGTGGACTTATTGAGTGGGAAAGAAAGACTATAAAGGAACAGAGAAAAATCTCTAAAAACACCAACTTTATAGGTAATACAATGACACTAAATTAATACCTATCAATAAAAACTCTGAATATAAATCTACTAAATGGTTTAATCAAAAAATATAGAGTATCAGAATAGATAGAAAATAAGGCCCATCTATAGGCTGTCTGCAATAGACTCACTTGAGACCTAAAGACACCTATAGGTTGAAAGTGAGGGTATGAAGAACTACTGATGATGCTAATGGATGTTAAAACAAAGCCAGAGTAGCTACACTTAGAGAAACTAGATTTTATTTTATTCTTTAATTTTTTTCTTTAATTTTTCAAACCAGATTTTATACTTTTTTAGTTTTACCATAACCAAATTATGGAAAGAGTCTAAATGTCCATCGACTATCATTGCACTATTACTTGGTGGTCAAAAAGAAAGAAATCTTGCCATTTGCATAAACATGAATGGAATTAGAGTATATTATACTGAAATAAGTCAGTCAGCAAAAGATAAATATCATGATTTCACTCATATACAGAATTTAAGAAACCAAAATGAACACATGGGAAGAGGAAAAAAAGAGGGAAGCAAACCATAAGAGATTCTTTTTTTTTTTATTTTTATGTTTATTTATTTTTGAGAGAAACAGAGAGTCAGAATACAAGTGGGGGAGGGGCAGAGAGAGATGGAGACACAGAATCTGAAGCAGGCTTGAGGCTCTGAGCAGTCAGCACAGAGCCTGACGTGAGGCTTAAACCCACGAACTCTGAGATCATGACCTGAGCTGAAGTAAGACACTCAACTAACTGAGACACCTAGGCACCCCACTGTAAGAGATTCTTAACTGTAGAGGACAAAGGTTGATGGAAGGGAGGTGGGCGGGGGATGGGCTAACTGGGTGCTCAGTATTAAGGAGTGCATTTGTTGTGTTGTGCACTGGGTGTTTTACGTAAGTGATGAGTCACTGAATTCTCCTAAAATCAATATTACGCTGTATGTTAACTAACTAGAATTTAAGTAAAAATTTGGGGGAAAAAAATAAAAAGAATTGAAAGCCACTGAGACTGTAATTACTGAGCTTCTTCAGTTATTTAGAAGTAAAAACAATAAAATGTGGTTCCAGTCAAAAAATATGCTCCTTTGGTTGTTGCTTTTATTTTGGTTTTTATTTTAGAGATAAAGAGTGAGCACATGCACGAGGAGGGTGGCAGAGAGGGAGCAGAGAGAGAGAGAGAGAGATTTTGGAGGGGAGAGAGAGAGAGGGAGGGAGAGGGAGAGAATCTTAAGGAAGCTCCACACTCAGTGCTGAGCACTATGTGGGCCTCAATCCCACCACCGTGGGGACATGACCCTGGAATCATGATCTGAGCCAAATTTGAGTGGAACTCTTAACTGACTGAGCCACCCAGGTGCCCCTGGTTGTTGGTTGTAAGATCCCCATTGCTAATACAGTTGTTCTATTAAATTTGAGTTTATTCCTTGAAATAGAGATGATGCTGTTCTGAGGTAATTTTTTCTTAATTCCTCTAGATAAACTAATCAACGGTTGTTACTCCCTTTCTATAAACACATGAGCAAATGATAGCTTGAGACCCACTGATGGTGGTCCAAAATCGGAGACAGCTTCTAGTGCTAGTGTAGAATTTAACAATCATGCAAGCCGAGTCTTCCAAGTGTCACTGAATATCTCATCATCGTATTGAAATCCTAGACATGGATTAGAAATGATTGTTTTGTTCATGGCAGATAGGATCCACTTTCTTAAACAGGCTGCTGTTCCTGAGAAAAGTACCATAAATTCTGAGATGGAGATAACAGCCACAATAATAATAAAACCAAGACTTTACTCATCATATCTCTACCTTTTCATGTCTTGAGTATTATAGAAAATTGTTAACATTTTATGTATTAACTTGGTAAATGGGAACCTATTATTATAACATGTATTTTATAATATGCTAAAGGGCTTATTTAGCATAATAAAAATAAAGGTACATTTTTAAATTTCTCAATTTGTATTTTATTGACATATTCTTTCTCACCAGTAAAAACAAAAACAGCAATGAAAATCTTATCAGCTTTATGATCCTAAGTGTTTCAAATCATACTGCTAAAAGGGTAACTAAATTTGTACTAATAAAATTGATTTAAGAAGAATATGCTCTTTTTCTTGGCTCTAACAGCAGATCTGTGCTTATATCTGTGCAGTAGGGAGATGGAGAAGGAAGAGAATCAGAAGGTAACTTCCCTTGACAGGTTACTTGTTATTTCCAGGGTCCTCGGCTCCATTATTTCCAGCATGTTACCAGCTGGTGATTAAGCAAGCTGTCTTTAGGGTTACTTCCTAGCCCCTCTTTTTTCTTACTGGGAGAATTTTCTGGGCCCCATGCTGTTCCTTCTTAACAGTGCAAATAACAACAACAATAACAATAACAATGCTAATAATGCCTATCGTGTAAGTCTGGGAGGAATTAATATTAGTAAAATTCTCTCACCAATGCCTGTATTAGCGTTCAGTACCTGGAACATAATTATCAGTAAGTCTTAACTAAATTATAGTTATTATCACTATCATTATTATTATTATCCAAAATATTTCCACTGGCATATCTATAGTCTTTAGTACCTATCTAAAAAAATAAAACTAGTTCCTTAAAGTCAAATCATCCTCTTGGTATTCTTTTATTTAAAAAAATTAATGCTCTTCTGTGACTCATTATATGACTCATTTATTTATGTTGGGAGATCAGTTTAGGCTAAATTAGATGTATTTGATTTAATATTCATGAACGGAAGTGATTTAAGTTTCTAAGTGCTCACTGCAACCAGAAAAAGCTCCTGAACAATTAACCTAGATTCATATAATTTGCAACTTTTTGCTTTTTTTTTTTTAAAGTTGGTCTTTTTGCTGAACCCACAAAAATGTCCTTATTTGTTGTCTTTCTATTTCATTTCATTGTTCTTCTGGAGAGCAGGTGGAGAACAATTCAAATCCAAGCATTTAATGCTGTGATAATACTTTTCTGGTGTCAAAAAGAAAGGAAGGGAATTAACACTGGCTCCAGTTTTACTTGTATTCTTAGTTAACATTCCCTTGAGGCAGACACTATCTTCATTTTACAGAAGTATCTGAGGTTCTAAGGAAACACAAATAACAAATGGTAGGGTTGGGTTGGAATTGAGGGCATCTGATTCCAAGGGAGTTCTCATTTCTTCAAGTCACAGCACACAGTTCTCAGGCATAGACAAAGGTTTATGTAAGGGAACTCTAGAGGACCTTCCTTTGGCCAGAAATAAATTTCAAAAGCTACTTTCTTGACTATTTTATGTGGAGAAATAACTTTCAACCATTTTAAATGAATTTACATGTTGGAAAGTACCTGAAAATGTGTTAGTTGTGCACAGGTAAGAGACGAAAGCATTGTTGCTGGCATATTCTGATGACCCTAAACACCTGGATCACACTTCCCATTGTTCCTGCCTATGTGGCCCTTGCCAAGAGTGCTCTGCAATCCTGTGATCTGAAAATGACCCTGAACATGTTGTGGTCTGGTGTTTTCCCCTTAAGCGGAGGCAGCTTGATTTACCCAGATAAATGAAGTGGAAGATGAAGTAATTATCTTCAAAATTTGATTAATGTGGGAAATCAACATGAGAAACTTAAGCATTGCAGCTATTTTTTTTTTAATTGTGCATGTTTAAACCTTAAGTAAATATTTTCTTGGCCCTCTGTGTGATTTTGACACTAGGATTGAAGACGACAGAGTGAAAGTGATTCTAAGGGGGTTTTTCAGAACTAAAGATGTTAAGTGTGGCCTATACAACCAAGGAGGTCAACAGAAGACAATAATAGTCAAAGAAGATAGGCATTTGCTTCAGGGCCATCTCATGTCTTCTGGCTCAGAGCCCCCTTCTCTGGATCACTGAACCCAAGTCTCCCCCCATCTCCTCACAAGGCCCCAGAGAGCTCACAGGTGTTCCACTGCATCTGTCTACATAGTGTATAAAGGCTGCTCCATCTTTCAGGCCTTATGTGGAGCTGATCACAACCTTAGTCATAGCATCGTCTCTAAGGCTTTTCCCCTTCTGGAGTGGCCTACTGCTGTCTTTGCTCAAAATACTTTTGCACACTTAACTCCAGTGTGCTCTTTTGTGGGCCTCTCCCTCCTGATCAGAATCTTTGCTGCCACTTCCTTGGGGGCCTCCATTTCTTGTTGTATCCTCTAACTACAGAAGTGTGGGTCCTTCAGGGTAAGGACAGGGTAACAGCCACAGGTCATTGCTCAGGAGTAAGTTAAGGCTCCTGGTTTGTGATTCTGTCAGTGAACGAAACCATTGGCTTACCCACCAGCTGTGGCAGAGGTGGAGCTAGTGCCACGGATGGGAGTTAGGTGTGATGAGGAAAAAGGAGGGTGTGTATATGTGTGTGCACCCATAATCAGTAGCTGTTTCTGGTCTTCATTTCTTTTTTTTTTTTTTTTCCTAATCNAGTAGTCGTTATGCTCAAAACTTTTCCTTCTATTTAGCCTTAAGTCCGTGGTCTCTTTTTTTGCCCACATGTCTCTAAAAGAAACTTTAAAAATGTACCCATCACACATTTTTAAGTAAATATTTATAATTTTTCATAATCAACTAAAAATTTTTGAGATAGCTAGAAAGCATATAATTACCAGCATATTCTAAGTATTGACATTAAGATATAAAATTTTCATTATTCTTTTAAATTTTTCAAAGCAATACCCAAAAATCACAAGTAGCTTAGTAACCATCACCTACAAATTTTGTATTTATATAAGATCTGATATAATAGTTGGAAATTTTACATTGTTCTTTTTTCTCCTTGAATTGTACTTTCATTTTACTTTCTGCAAAGAATTTTATCCTAGTGTAATATACTTTTATGCTTGAAAGACTTTTATTGATCACCCTATTATACTTCTCTGCAACAAAAATCATTTATAAATTGAAATTATTTTTTTCATATAACCAAAGGCTTTAACCATTACACTTTTTTCCTTCTTTGAGTTATCATTATAAATATTAATATACAATTGGTCAAAACAATATAAATGTATTATAAATTTTCATATGTAATTATGAAATGTAAGATGTCAAATTATATGGATGGGTGGGAGGGTTGGTTATGATGCCTTGATTAAAGCAGTAGTAAAGTTGTGCCTTTGCTTCTGTGCAAGATTTATACCCTGGGAGGCAATGAGCCATAGGACAGCTGTGACTTTCTGTGGTCACATGGAAAGCTGGTGAGTGTGAAGGGGAAGAGAGAAAGGAGAACCTTTTGGGTTTGGGACAGAATATATACAGAAGTTGAGAGCCTGGAAATTATTTCTCTAAAATTACTATCTTTTCAAAATCATGTCCTCTGTTTGAAGAGGTTTGCTGTGGGTACTAGTTCTTTTGTTAGCTTTGCTTCTCTTTTTGCTCTACAGTGCAAGCATTGGAGCTCTACTTGTATCTCATTCCACCATCAGAGATTGAAACTCATAACTATATAATAGCTGAGAGAGCTTGTCTTCCCTCATGATTTTCGTTGTCCATTCCAGGCTCTCCTAATTCTCTTCTTCCCTCCATAAGGGCCTTTGCTGTGTGAGAGTAACTATGTCAGTTTTGTATGAGTGTGTTAGTTTTGAAGTCAAACAAGTAAAGAAAATGCTCACATGCTAGATTAAAAGAAAAAACTATCTTTACTATAGAATTAAAGTGTCTTTACTATAGAATTTATTAATTCCTTCCTAAGGTTATTACATTAGGGAAAGCCAGGGTAGGTGTTAGCATGTAATTCTTCCCAACTCATTTCCTTTTCTTTTTGAAAGATGTCTAACAAGACAGGTGTTTGAGAAACAGGATTTGGAAAGAACAGTTTTAGGAAATAGGAAAAGGGAAGGAAGAGAAGACATTCTGAGTTCAGTCTGCCAAAGCTATAACATCTGGAATTCGTATGGTAGGCAGCAAAAGTAATTGATGGCTTTGGCAAGATTGCTAGTGAGCACAGCTGGGCTCTAAGATGGATAACCTTGTGGCCTGTGTGAAGTCTGGACCGACAGGGAGAACAGAGGAAAAAGACGCTGAGGCAAGACAGTAAACTGAACAGGAGGAAATACAAATCTACACTTGGGTAGTTGAAAAGGGAACAGAAAGGTATATTTATCTATATATTCTTTTAGTTGATGTTGAGATGGTTTTATTTTTTTTCAATTTACATTTGTGATGTTAAATAAGAAATTTATGGGGGCGCCTGGGTGGCTCAGTCGGTTAAGTGTCCGACTTCGGCTCAGGTCATGATCTCACGGTTTGTGGGTTCGAGCCCTGCGTCGGGCTCTGTGCTGACAGCTAGCTCAGAGCCTGGAGCCTGTTTCAGATTCTGTGTCTCCCTCTCTCTCTGACCCTCCCCTGCTCACACTCTCTCTCTCTTTCTCTCTCAGAAATAAATTTAAAAAAAAGAAAGAAATTTATGTTTTCCTTCTGAGTTTATAGTCAACACAAAACTTCGCATCTAAAAGAAAATATCTGTATGAAAAAAGAAGTGTCTGTTTAATTTCTTTAATGTTTCCAATATTAATATTTTCTCCACAAAGTACAGGAAACATCTCTGGGTATTTATCTAGACTTTATAATTTTCATACAGATATGATATATGGGATATTGTCAGTTTTAACATTAAAGAATAATTTTTTAAAATTATAATAAATTATATTCACTTGCATAACCATTACAAGAAGTCTTAATTTTACAAACAAAACTAAGAGAAAAAAAAGCAGTCAAATTAAATCAGAAGTTCAATTTTTTAGGTAGCTTATCTCATACTCATTTATTTATTTTAGTTGCTTTGGTATATGTTTAGCTTGGGTAAGATATATCCTCTTTTTGTTATAGGGTATCTATTTCAGTTTTTTATATAGACTTTATTCAGCATATTGTATGTGTAATGATATAGTACAAATTACAGCTTTATACATGTTAATATAAGTTAGAATTATACCAAGCCCACCCCGCAACTAAAAAACAATCCTTAATTGGTTCTCATTGTAAAAGATCAGCAAGTCAAAGTTGAAACCAACTTCAGATTAAAAAAATAAAACACTTAAGTATGCCAACTTGATAGAACACAGTAATTTGACAGCTAATGATTTGACCGATCTTGTTGAGGCTTGATAAGACATTTTGATAGAAAACAATCTAGCCTACTTAGTAGTTATTGAGTAAGGATTTAACATAGCAAGGATTCCTGACAACTATTATTTTTCCTGTGATGAAGTGATATTGGGTAAGAAATGGTGCAATGCTTACATGAATGATCTTAAAATAAAATTCAGATCAATAATAATCTTAGCAGTAATAAATCATAATGGCCCCCATTTATGAGTATTTACTATGTGACAGCTGCATATACATAATATCTTAATCCTCAGGTAGTTTTGCCAGGTAGGAATTATCACCCTATTTAGAGTTAGCAAACCAGTGCAAACATGTTAAGTGACTTGCCAAAAATCCCACAGTAGATAGCCTTTCTAATATTCTGTACTGCTTTCCCCAAGCTAAAAGTCACCATTGGCCTTGATCTTGCAGAATGTGTAAGTTCTGATATAAGGTTAATTGACCATGCTTTTATTTCAGTTTAAATCTTTCATAAGGCATCATGAAAAAATGTCCTTATATTATAGCTGTGTCCTTGTGTTTCTCAGAATTTTGTGTTTCATAAAGTTTTAATTGATTCAATTGTGTATGAACTCCATGGAAATCTGCATTTCTTAGAGTAGTAAAGGGAATGGTCGTGATTTGGCTGATTCACACAAAATTTAAATGGTTTAATATAAGTATCTATATCTATCTATATACATCATCATATACCATATATCCATCTATAAAAAACATTTCTAGCTTTAGATTTCAGGGCTTTTTCTTTATAACATAATTTTGTAATTTCTTTTTTTTTTTTTAATGTTTTAGTTATTTCTAGGAGGGGGAGACAGCGTGAGCAGGGGAGGGTCAGAGAGAGAGGGAGTCACAGACTGAAACAGGCTCCAGGCTCCGAGCTGGCAGTCAGCACAGAGCCTGACGCGGGGCTCGAACCCACAAACCGCGAGATCATGACCTAAGCGAAAGTCGGAAAGTCGGACGCTTAACCGACTAAGCCACCCAGGCGCCCCTGTAATTTCTGAGAAGAGTCAAAGCACCTTGGGGCAAAAGAGTCCAATACAGGGTAAGAAAAATAAAGCTTCAACTAATTGTGCTTAAAATAGTGTGTAAGCAGTTACTGGTTGATTGATAAGAATCATATTTCTGAAGATTCTTTTTAACTGAAATGCACGGGCACAAGTCTGAACATAGGTAATATACACTCACCTACTCAGTTTCTTGAGATTAATTATAACCTGTTCTGGGGAATTCAAAGAAAAAATATCTATTGTTTGGATAGAGGAAAGATACTTAATATTATTTTTTTGTAACCAATCTTTCACCCAAAATCTATAAATGTTTTGCTTGGGAATTGACTTGTACCTAGAGTTATGTGGCAAGTAGTATCTTGTTATGGGGACCGATTTCCCCCCAAATGATACTGTTTTTGTGAGAACTGTATTTAAACTATAGGTATAATTACCACATAATGAACCTCAGAATGACCGGACATTCCCAAAGCTGATAAGGGAGCATGCAGGTTGAGAAGCATAGCTATTTCTTAGAGCAGGAGCTCCTTTTGAGAAATTTGGCTTGCAGGTTTGGAATCTGAAAATTGTTGACTTAACTGATGCCTTACCACAGGAACCTTTCTCTGTCATTTGAAGCTTTCCCTACAGAAAGCTTGGTGCTCTTATTTGTCTGCTTTTTAGTGCCAAATGGCTGGGCAGGGCTCTAAGATACAACATGCTTTATTTCAGTGACCTATACGATGTTCATGGAGTCATCACAGAGGTCATTTGAAAGGATCTGAATTCTTTGTGGGATCAAAGCCATTACGTTATTCATTTATCGATCTTAGGATTCTGGAAACAAGACTGGGTCTACCTGTCATCCCTCATGGAAGAAATCCACTATGTAGAAGAGGAAGTTTTTTAGGAGTGTGGTGAATACCTACTAAGTATCAGGCATTGTTTAGGCACATTTATATTGAATTTCCCTGACAGATATGAAGTAATATTATTTTTTAAAAGTTTTATTTGAATTCCAGTTAGTTAACATATAGTATAATGTTAGTTTCAGGTATATAATATAGTGATTTAACACTTCAATGCAAAACCCGATGCTCATCACAAGTGCACTCCTAATGTCTGTCACCTATTTAACCCACTTCCCCCTTCAGTAATCATCAGTTTGTTCTCTATAATTAAGACTCTGTTTCTTGGTCTCCCTCTCTCTCTCCTTTTTTCCCCTTTGCACAATTGTTTTGTTTCCTAAGTTCCACATCAGTGAAATCACACAGTATTTGTCTTTCTCTGACTGACTTATTTCACTTGGCATACTTTCTAGTTTCATCCATGTTATTGCAAATGGCAAGATTTCATTCTTTTTGATGGCTGAGTAATATTCGTGTGTGTGTGTGTGTGTGTGTGTGTATGTATTTTTTCTGTTGTATATAATCACTTAAAAAAGGAAGTTTTATCTTAGAGCCCTACCAAGCCATTTTACAATTTCTGGAGGGAAAGCTTCAAATGATAGAAATTCATATGGTAAAACATATATTAAGTCAACAATGTTCAGATTCCAAACCTCCAAGCTAAATTTCTCAAAAGGAGCTCCTACCCTAAGAAGTAGGACCTTTCAGGCCTTTCAGCCCGCATGCTCCCTTATCAACTTTTGAGAATGCCCAGTCATTCTGTGTCCATTCATCAGTCAATGGACACTTGGGCTATTTCCATAATTTGGCTATTGTAGATAATGCTACTTTAAATCTCAAAACACCTGTATCCTTTTGAATCAATATTTTTGTAATCTTCAAGTAAATACCTGGTAGTGCCTTTGCTGGATAATAAGGTAGTTTTATTTTTAGGTTTATTTTTACTGTTTTCCAGAGTGGCTGCACCAGTTTGCATTCCCACCAACAGTGCAGGAGAATTCCCCTTTATCCACATCCTTGTCGACACCTGTTATTTCTTGTGTGGTTGAAATGTGTGAGGGGATATCTCATGGTGGTTTTGATTTGTATTATCCTGGTGATGAGTGATGTTGAGAATCTTTTCATGAGTCTATTGGCCATCTGGATGTCTTTGGAAAAATGTCTATTCTTGTCTTCTGCCCTTTTTTTAGTTGGATTATTCAGTTTTTGGGTGTTGAGTTTTATAAACTCTTTATATATTTTGGATGCTAACCCTTTATCAGATGTATCATTTGCAAATATTGTCTCCCATTCTGTAGATTGCCTTTTAGTTTTGTTTACTGTTTCTTTCACTTTGCAGAAGCTTTTTATCTTGATGAAGTCCTAATGGTTTATTTGTGCTTTAGTTTCTCTTGCCTCAGGAGACACATTTAGAAAGAAATTGCTTTGGCCAAGATCAAAGAGATAACTGCCTGTGTTTTCCCATAGGATTTGGATGGTTTCCTATCTCACATTTAGGTCCTTCATCCATTTTGAAATTATTTTTTTGTATAGTGTTAGAAAGTGGTCCAGTTTCATTCATTTGCATGTTGTTATTGTTTCCCCAGCACTATTTGTTGAAGAGATTTTACCATTGTATATTCTTTCCTGCTTAGTTGAAGATTAATTCACCCTATAGTTGTGGGCTTATTTCTGGGTTTGCTTTTCTGATGTATGTGTATTTTTTTTGTCACAGTACCTTAATACTTTGATTTCTGCAACTTTGTAGTATAACTTGAAGTCTAAAATTGTGATGCCTCTAGCTCTGCTTTCTTTTTCAAGGCTATTTTGGCTATTCAGTCTTTTGTTGTTCCATATAAATATTAGGAATATTTGTTCTACCTCTGTGAAAAATGCTGTTGGTATTTTCATAGGGATTGCATTAAATGTGTAGGTTGCTTTGGGTAGCATAGACATTTTAACAATTTTGTTCTTCCCATCCATGAGCATGGAATGTCTTTCTATTTCTTTGTATTGTCTTTGATTTCTTTTATCAGTGTTTAATAATTTTCATAGTACAGGTCTTTCACCAATATGAGGTAATATTATTATCGACATGAATATCGGTAGCTCTGACTTCTTCCCTAAGCTCTCTATCTGTATATCCAGCTGCTTAATGAGTATTTCTCTTTGGACATCTCATAGGCACTCTGAACTCAGGATGTTGATAATGGACCTCACCCACTCCAGCCTCATCATGCATAATACAATCTAACTTCGAGTTCTGCCAAATGTAACTTGAATGTTTCTTGAATCTCTTCTTTCCATTCCCATTGCCACAACTCTCCTACAAATGTCTGTTATTCTCAGCTGGACTGACGGAATGGTTTTTTGGCTGGTTTTCCATATCTCTCCCCACTCTACTCCCTTCGGAATCCATTCTTTTCACTGTAGCCAGAGCTCTCTTTTCAAAAAAATGTCAGAGCTCTCAGGACACCTTATTCTTTAAATCACTTCAGTAGCTCCTTCATGTCCTTAGGTTAGAAACTAAAATACTTAACAGACATTCTACTTCCGCAAGCCTTCTCTCCTTTTACTCTTCCTCTCGGTACTTCCATTCCTCTTGTCCTCTTCCAGTTCTTTGAAGAAGCAGAGATTCTTCCTGCTCTTAGACCATTGCTGTTTGTTTTCTTTCCTCTTCAGGCCCCTCTTTCCCAATATACATAATTAATTACTCCCTGTCAGTTCAAATTTATTTCAGATATCAGTTACTCTTAGAGATTTCCCTGACTGTCTAGATTAGAGAAGTCGAGTGCTTTTCATTCAGAGTGTTCATAATGGTAATTAAACATATATTTGAGTAATTAGCTGTCTAATGTTTGTTTCCCTAGCTACAAAGTAAGCTCCAGGAGGGCAGGATACAGATATCTTACACATAATATGTTTTCAGAGCTTTGCATAGTACTTTCCTAAGTAGTTGCAAGGTGAATATTTGATGAATGAATGAGTAAATGAATGAGTAGATATTCTCTAGATGAAGAAATTTAGGCTCAGATGAGTAAGTGAGAGAATGGAGATGTGAGTTCAGGTCAAATTCAACCTAAAATTTATGCTCTTTCTATTCAAAATTTTAAGTTCATAATTATGTTCTTTATACCAACACTATTTTCAAAAGTGATTTTTATTTTGTTTTCTAAAGTTTGTTTATTCATTTATTTTGAGAGAGAGAGAGAGCTGGGAAGAGGGGTAGAGGGAGAGAGAAAGATAGAATTTTAAGCCTAGTGTGGAGCTAATGGGGAGCTTGATCTCACAACAGAGAATCATGATCTGAGCCAAAATCAACAGTCAGATGCTCAACTGACTGAGCCATCTGGGTGCCCCTCAAAATTGATTTTTAATAGTATTATAAAATTTGTATCAGTGTCCTGATGCCAAAACATGAGACAGAGAGGAACATCATAGTAGAATATTTTTCCCATTGTAAATAGTTTTCCACAACATCAAGGATATTGTCACTTGGTTGCCAGTATAGAATTTTGTGTGTGACTTTAGCATATTCATTTCTGATATAATCGAACTGTCCTTTTAATTTGTCACTAATATTTATTTCTATCTAGCATTGTTATCTAAAAGTTTGTCGAATAAACAATAAATGGCAAAGAAAACTAGGTTAATTATCAATGCATATGTTTATAGAACATAAATCAGCCAGAGAACATAAATGGGTGAGATAGCTTCACAAGAACTTTGGTGGTAGGAGGCTGGGGAAGAAGTATAGTCTATTAATTTCTGTATTTCACAAGTAAGTGGCTAACTATTTTTGGTCTTTTAATGGTACATACTTTATAATACATAAAACAAAATTAATTTTTTAAGTGCCTGCTGATTGTCTTCAGAAAAACATAAAATGTCAGGTATTTTTAGAATCCTGTCCTAGATTTTTATTTGGAGGCTTACTGCATTTCATATATGCATACCATATTAAATATAATTATATTGTATACATAAATTAATTAAACAATTCGGAAATTGAATTTCACAATGGATCACTGGATTTAAACTACAGAATTTTACTTTGGGCTAAATTAAAAAGTAACCACTTTGTGTTGTGATATCTTGTTAGTAAAACTTTCCTTACTATATACCAGCATGGCTAAATTCTAGAAAAGCAATCTCTGAAAAGTGTTATTTAAAAGAGTGAAAAGTATGGGGGTTATTTTGTGAAAGTAATATTTTTAAGTAATGAGTGTTTAAAATTTATTAACAATTAGTTACCTTTAAGAGTCTCTTGTTCATCATAGTTAGTGTACACACTAACTGTAGAGGATATTTTTGACCATTTCTTTAACTAAACTACAAACATTAAAAATGAAGTCAAGAAAAATTAAGAGGTGTAAAGTGTTACTTGTAAGTTAAGTTTTTCTTAGGCCAGGCTAATTGTAACTGATCATTGGTCTATTGGTGGCTCCAAAGGTGGAGGATTGAGAGGAGGAGGGTGCAAGAACATGCACAATTTCAGAATGATCCAACTATTTCTCCTGCAATGATCCTATCCTCCATGACTTCCTGCAGTCCAAAGTCCTGTATACTGCACATCAATGTAAATAATTCTTGGGGGCATCTGCATGGGGCTCAATCATTTAAGTGCCTGACTTCAGCTCATGTCATGATCTCACGGCTTCTGAGTTTGAGCCTCATATCCGGCTCTGCATAAGAGCCTGCTTGGGATTCTCTCTCTCTCTGCCCCTTCCCCGCTTGCACTCTCTCTTTCTCTCTCAAAATGAATAAGTAAATAAACTTAAAAAAAAATTCTTAACAGTGATAGCGCCACCAGAGTAGTTGTTCAGTGACAGCCAAGTGACTTTCTCCTTATCTGTAAAGGTACATGGCCTCCCTCCAAGGAATAGAGGGAATTCACTTCATTATGATTTTATAGAAGTAATAAAACAAAGAAATGATTAAAAACATTATTCTTATTTCACTTTCCTAATTACTGAGATTTAAAAATGCTTATATTTTGTTTCAATTTTCTTTGGAGACATTTCTAAAATGTTTAAGTTCCTAAAATACTAAAATACAAATTTTTGATTCTAAAAAGTTTAATGCTCAAAGATTTTCCAAGATACACCATTGAGAGTTTATCCAAATATATTTATATATTTTAATGTAAGCAAAAGTCAGGATTGGAGCGGTGATATCAAGGTATAGACAACATAGCTATCTAGAACTGATGGAGCACACTCTATAGTCTGTGTGCAAGAGATGTGTGTCAGCCACTTCGTAAAATGTCAGGGATTTAGAAACATATGACTCAAAACTCAGGGTAAACATTGGGTCAGAAGTTAGAAAATAAATGAGAACTAGATGCCTGGAAGAACTCTTTCTAAGAAAAAAAATCTAAACATTCTCATAATTAGAAATCAACAATGGTTTTGTAGTGCCCCTGGATAAAGTTGAAATTCTCCAAAAGCTATAAAGTCTCTTAAAATTTCGTCTTGATGTATCTTATTGGCCTCATCTACTGCCACTCTATCCCTGTCCTCTCTTCCTTTCTGTGCCCTAACTTTTCTCATTCAATTCCCAGCTATACTAAACCACCTGAAAAGTTTCTTGGATTCTAGTGAATACCCACATCTTCATTCTTTTGCATAGGTAGTACACTCCCCCTGGAAAATTACCTGATCATTCTACCCTTGTTCATGTGAAACACCCTTGGAGACATATTAAAAATATAGCATGACACTAAACTTTCCTGAGTCATTTCAAGTTGGTCAGTCAGCCTTTGGTGCTTTTGTACCACCTTGTTCACACTGCTATTATCTCTTTCACCACAGCATTTCTTCATTGTCTGTTTACAATTCTGTCTCCTCCAATACTTTATGAGTGCTGAATATGTGAATCTAGAAAATGGTAATTAGGATATATATCCAAATTACAGGTTCAGGGCAACGCTTGGTGAATGAACACTAAGCCTGAACTAAAAATGTTCCTCTGACATGGGGCGCCTGGGTAGCTCAGTCGGTTGAGTGTCCAACTTCAGCTCAGGTTATTATCTCACAGTTCATGGGTTTGAGTTCCTCATCCAGCTCTGTGCTGACAGCTAGCTCAGAGGGTGGAGCCTGCTTTGGATTCTGTATCTCCCTCTCTCGCCGACCCTCCCCTGCTCATGCTGCCTCTCTCTCTCAGAAATCAACATTAAAAAAAATTAAAATGTTCCTCTCAGAAATTTTAGACCTAAATAAAGAGTGTATTTTAAATTCTAGTTAGCCATCATCTGCTTCCAGACTGCATTTGATCCCCAGGTAACTGAAACTGTGGAAAGCGAAACCACAGGGCTGCCTCAAGAAACAAGCCAAACTACACATGGTGGAGAGTCCCAAATACCACTACCAGTAGGGAAACAAAATAACCAAATGCTCATACAGCAGAACTCTCAGCGGCAGAGTGTACAATCAACTTTTAAAATTAACAAGAGATAGAAAGCTAACCAAAACGACAAAATGGAAGAACTCTCCTCTAAAGAAATTCCAGGAAGAAATGACAGCTAAAGACTGCTCAAAACAGATATAAGCAACATAACTGAACAAGAATTTAGAACAATAATCATAAAATTAATCACTAGGCTTGAAAAAAGCATGGAGGACATCAGAGAAACTATGGCTACAAACACTATGGAGCTTAAAAATAGTTATGATGATGTAAAAAAATGCGATAAATGAGATACATAATAAACTGGAGGCATCCAACGCACGGATTGAAGAGGCAGAAAGGAGAACAAGTGATTTAGAAGACACAATTATAGAAAAAGAAGAAACTGAGAAAAAGAAAGATAAACTGATTCAGGAACATGAAAGAAGAGTTCGATAGCTCAGTGATACAATCAAATGAAACAATATCTGTATCATAGGAATTCCAGAAGAGGAAGAGAGAGGGAAAGGTGCTGAAGGAGTCCTTGACAAATTATAGCAAACAACTTCCCCAACCTGGGGAGGGAAGTAGACATTGAAATTCAAGAGGCACAGAGAACTCCCTTCAGACGTAACTTGAATCAATCTTCTGCACGACATATCATAGTGAAACTGGCAAAATATAAGGACAAAGAAAGAATTTTGAAAGCAGCTAGGGAGAAAAGGGCCCTAACATACAAAGAGTAACCTATCAGAGTGGCGACAGACCTATCTAATGAAACTTGGCAGGCCAGAAAGCAATGGCAGGAGATCTTCAATATGGCGAACAGAAAATATATGCAGTCAAGAATCCTCTATCCAGCAAGCCTGTCATTCAGATTAGAAGGAGAGATAAAAGTCTTCCCAAACAAACAAAAATTGAAAGAATTTCTCACCACTAAACCAGCCCTACAAGAAATCCTGAGGGGGACTCTCTGAGGGAAGTGTTGCAAGGAAAGAAAGATACCAGAGACACTACCACAAACATGAATCCCACAAAGGACACGATGACTCTAATCCCATATATTTCAATAAAAACACCAAATGTAAATGGGCTGAATGCTTCAATCAAAAGACATAGGGTAGAAGAATGGATAAAAAACCAAAATCCATCTATTTGCTCTGTACAAGAAACGCATTTTAGACTGGAAGATACCTTCAGATTAAATGTAAGGGGATGGAGAAATATATATCATGCTACGGTAAGTCAAAAGAAAGTTAGAGTAGCTATACTTATCAGACAAACTGGACTTTAAATTAAAGACAATAACAAGGTATGAAGAAGGGCATTATATAATAATTACTGGGTCTATCCATCAGGAAGAACTAACAATTATAAATGTCTACGCACTTAATATGGGAGCACCTAAATATTTAAAACAATTAATCACAAATAGAAACAATCTTATAGATAAGAATGTGCTAATAGCAGGGGACTTTAATACTCCACTTACAGCAATGGATAGGTCAACCAGACAGAAAATCACTAAAGAAACAATGGACTTGAAAGACACATTGGGCCAGATGGATCTGACAGATATGCTTAGAACTCTACATCCTGAGGCCATGGAATTCACTTTCTTTTCAAGTGCACATGGCACATTCTCCNGATAGATCACATACTGGGACATAAAGCAGCCCTCAATAAATATAAAAGAATTGAGATCATACCATGCACACCTTCAGATGACAATGCTTTGAAACTTGAAATCAATCACAAGAAGAAGTCTGGGAAACCTCCAAACACATGGAGGTTAAAGACCACCCTACTAAAGAATGAATGGGCCAATCAGGCAATTAGAGAAGAAATTTAAAAATATACGGAAACAAATGAAAATGAAAATACAACAATCAAAACTCCTTGGGATGCGGCAAAGGAGGTCCTAAGAGGAAAGTACATCGCACTCCAGGCCTATTTCAAGAAATTAAAAAAGTGCATGTGCAAAACCTAACAACTTGTCTAAAGGAACTAGACGCAGAGCAACAAGAGCACCCCAAATCCAATAAAAGAAGAGAAATAGTAAAAATCAGAGCAGAAATAAACA
>NW_027528369.1:11592238-11593902 GCF_008692635.1 Crocuta crocuta | reverse complement strand
AGGGCACATCCCCAAAATAGGTTTCATTGTCGCTCTTTAGTTTACCTATGGCAGTTGAGACGCCTTAAAAATTCTAAGAGCACAAAAATAAAAAATCTAAGAGTTCAAAGAAAGGCTAAAGAGCAAAAATAAGTAACCCCATCCACAACTGCTTGTCCCAGAGTCCCAGAGTTGGTCACTGGTCTAAGTNAAAATCTAAGAGTTCAAAGAAAGGCTAAAGAGCAAAAATAAGTAACCCCGTCCACAACTGCTTGTCCCAGAGATGGTCACTGGTCTAAGCCTTCTGGCATCATACCAGAAAATACTCTAGTTCATAGCCTCTCTGTGCCTCCTCTAAAAAATGGGGTTAATAATACCTGTATCATAAGGCTGTGAGGAGTAAGTGAGCAAATCTTTTTAATGTCGTTGAACCTCTATACACATTCGGAGCATAAACCCATAGATGCCTCCCCCTTTCCACACCCTGTGTTACTCAAGCCTTGCCGCCAGCCACTGCTGCAGGCCGCTGTTACACACAGATGGGCCTCATTCTCTTCAATGGGCTGCGGAGCATGCCGGTCCCTAACACAGCTCATTTATTTAATTGTCCCCAGCGGAGACAGTCTGCTTGTTTCTCATGCATCGTACCCATGGGTGTTTGCAAAAACAGGTGTGACCATCTCTTTGGGGTTATCTCCGGTAAACATAAATCCCAGCCAAACCTCATGTGTTTACATCTCAAATAGGTATTTCCTTTTTTTATTAAAAAAAATGTTTTAAATTTTTGAGCGAGAGAGAAAGAGCGTGAGTGGGGGAGGGTCAGAGAGGTGGGGGAACACAGAATCCCAAGCAGGGTGCAGGCTCTGAGCTGGCAGCACAGAGCCCCACTCAGGGCTCGAACCCTCAAACCGTGAGATCATGACCTGAGCCGAAGTCGGACAGTTAACTGACTGAGCGACCCAGGCGCCCCTCAAATAGAAATTTCTTAATTATCTCCAAAATGGGTGTAAGGAGCACACTGCCAACCTTTGCTAGGAGGGTCTCCTTCCCTGCCTTGGAGGGGTCTGAATCTTAACCTACACATAGTCCGTGCTCACTATCCAGAACTTGGAAAATGCACTTTGACAGGAGGGAAGAAGCTCCCATATCTAGAGGAACACAACCAGTCACCCAACCTGGTGGTGTAGACCTTCCCCGATTTTAGAGTGCCCTTATTTGTCTTTCTGTTACGTAAGATGTTTTACGTGTAACAACTTTAATACGGCGACGGACTGGTATCCGCGGGCGCGGCTCGGTCGCTCGCGCGTCTCACGCCCCGGCCCTGACCCGTCAGCGTGCGGAGCCTCCCTAGGGCGCGGGGGCCGGAGGGGAGGGGGAGGAGAGGTAGGTGCACAAGAGAGTCTCGCCCCACCTCAGCCTTGGGAGTTACTGCCACGGTGTGACAGACGAGGAAACTGAGGCACCATCACGCGGCCTCTCAGGGCAGTCGGAACTGGAAAGCGGACCCGCTCCGTGGAGGGGAGGGGCTTCCATCAAGGTCCTTACTGTGCCGGAGAGGGCGATGGAGACACTCGCCAAACAAAACCAACCAAACAAACAACAGCAGTTCTGGGAATCCCGGCGAATTCCGGGAACCCGGCCGGCGCGCGCCCCCCGCCCTCCTCCGCGAGGCCTGGTCCCGCCCC
>NW_027528369.1:11578138-11592114 GCF_008692635.1 Crocuta crocuta | reverse complement strand
GTGCGCCCCCGTCGCGCTGCCGGAGCTCCGCCGCTAAGCCTCCTCCAGGTGGACACCGAGGTGTAGCCGCCGCCCTCCCCGCCGTCGGGACGCGCCCCCCACCTGGGTTTGGTCCGACACGTGGTCTCTGGGTCCTGGGAGGGGCCAGGGGCAGGGCAGGGGAGGACTCGGGGAGGTGCCTGCGCCCCGGGACAGCCGCTCGGGACCGCCGTTCTAGGGGTGGTGGACGTGGGCCGCTCGGGCATGAGTTCGGGGGCCGCCCCGCGGCTGCGAGCGCTCCAGCGACACCTGGGCTCCTCAGAGGTAGGGCGCAGACCCGGACCCCGGGCTCCTGGCTCGCTGTGGCCTAGGGGCTACGGCCTCAGGTGACCCATGAGCCAGGGGACAGAGCACCGACTGGCTGGAGAAGGCCGTGCGGAGGGGGCCGTAGCGGGGCTCGTGTGCGGGAACGGGGGACAGGCCAGCACTGTTGACGAGCCGGTGTTCGGTGTGTTAGCGCCACAGCCTCACGTGGCCGACTCCGCAGTTCCAGCGCGCGCGCACGCACCGCCCCTCCAGTCCCCAGGGCAGCGGGGACTCTGTTCTCCGGGGCTGTTGACTCTAAAGCCCCTGTCTCTATGCCAGTGTGGACGCAGGGCTGGGCCCCACACACTCATTTCTGTCCCCCTCTCGTGGCTCAGGGCAGAGGCATGGAGCCGGTCAGCAGCCCGCTGACCACGCATGTGCTGGACACTGCCTCAGGGCTCCCAGCCCAGGGCGTCTGTCTCCGCCTGTCCAGGCTGGAGGACCATGGCCAGCAGTGGATGGAGCTGAGGAAGAGGTAGGTTTGAGGAGTCCGGAAGAATCCAGATGGCCAGTAGGTGTGGGCACTGAGGGTGGATGGCAGTGCTGACCACCATGGTACGGTCCCCTCAGTGCTGGGGCCAAAGAGCACAGTGGTACAGCCCCACAACCCCAGTGCCTACTGGGCCAGGGGCCAGGGTTCGTCTCTCCCGGAAGGCAGGGTTGGCTGAGGCCTGAGGTGTAACCTGAAGACCTCACTGTCACCGTGATTAACAGGTAACCTTGTGCCAGGCAGAGCACTGAACACTTTTCTTGTGTTCTTCTTCTCACTACAGCCTGTGGGCAGGCACCATAATTACCCCTTTTATAGATGGAGAGACTAAGGCAGCAAGAGGCAGGTAAAAGCCAGGCGGCTCAGCAGGCCCTGCCCCTTGCCCCAGGCTCCCCTGGCGAAGGCCCAGCCCAGGCCCTGCCCTGTAGCACTTGGGCTGCTTTGTGAGCCTCTTGAAGGAGGCAGGTTCCTTCTGGTGGTGGAAGTGGGTGGCTGGGCCCCAAAAGTTCAGGGCCTGAGGTCATGGAGCTCATCCCCCCTCCCTTCACGAAGCTGGGGTTCTACGTTCTGGAAAGAATGTGTGGAGTCCTCTGCAGGGTCCTAGAGACCCATTCCCAGCTTCTCGCCCATAAGCTGTGTGGGTACGTGCTACTCCTTCCAGTCACAGGACACATGGGAGAACTTTCCAGACATGACTGGGGACTGATCACTGAGCAAAGCAACAGGCCCTCAGATCCCTCCATTCAGACACTTGGTACAGCTGGAAACAGGCCACCATGAGGATGGGGGTTTGGGGACAGTTACTCATCCAGAAAGCACACACAATATATCACATGAAGAGGGCAAGCTATCAAACAGTATGAATAGAATAATCCATTTTAGAGTATTTTTCTAAGTTTATGAGTAAGCATAGTTATGCACAGAGAGGATCTGGAAAAATATATGCCAATATAAAGGGATTGTTGCTCATAGAATCGATTTTTTTTCCTTCTCTGCATCTGTGTGTTGAAGTTCCCTAAGAAGACAGTGCAGTGGTGTCCCCGAGCTGCCCCAGAACCAGGCCCTAGAATGTGTCCTGCCGCAGGGCATTCCCGGGGACTCGGGTTGTGGAGGCGTCTGGAGCGCCAGGCGGGGGTGACTCCTCACTTCCCCCGACTCCATTCTCCGCAGCTACACCGACTCGGATGGCCGCTGCCCGGGGCTCCTGCCACCAGGCCCGATGAAGGCAGGCACCTACAAGCTGTCCTTTGACACTGACAGCTACTGGAAGAAGAGGGGGCAGGAGAGCTTCTACCCATACGTGGAGGTGAGGGCCGGGGGTGGGCCAGGGGGCGCAGGCCTGTGATTCACCCCGCCCCCCCAACCTCTCCCTGGGAGGCGGCAGGCAGTGAGTTCACCGGCTTTGAGCTCCGAGAAGAAAGGTGTCCAGGGATTTTACTACAACACACCCGTCCCTGCCCTGTCCCTGCGTAAAGCTGCGGGGGGCAGGGCCAAAAGTGACTCAGCCCCTGTGGACAGAAGCACTCACCTGACCCTGTTCAGGGTGGATCCTGATCCCCAAGCCAAGGGCTTTCTGCGGGGGAGGGTTCAGCCCTGTGCGCAGCCCTCACCGTTTTCCGGTTCTCCACTGGCTTCAGCTGGCCCTTAGGGCCCCCAGCCCCCTCACTCTGTTCCGGTGCCCTCTCTGCTTCTCAGGTGGTTTTCACCATCACCAATGAGACCCACAGGTTCCATGTGCCCCTGCTGCTGAGCCCATGGTCCTACACCACGTATCGCGGGAGCTAGTGGCCGAGCCATCGCCTCTGGACAGCTGCTGGCCTGTGAGCATCAGTCCCATCCCCGTAGCTCACTAAGACACCCCAGCGGAGGGCACCAGCTCACACTCCCTGGGGGAGATTCTGGCCCCCAGTTTCCAGTAGCAGCTGAGTCTCCGGCATCAATAAAGTCAGTGCTGGCATCTGCAAGGCTGCTGCAGTCCCTGGGCTCCTCTGGTGCTGCCTGGGCCAAGGTGGGAAGGAGGGTAGCCGGGAAGGAGGTGGTCAGGGCACCATGGGCCCCGGAGGTGCCTCTCCTCCACACAGCCAGGCAACAGGACACACAGCAAATGTAGAAAAACTTCATTTGCAGACAATACAAATCGAAAAAACAAACCGCTCCTGTCCTTGGTGAGAGAGAGTGTCATCCAGGCATAAGTCCCGGGCAGGCGCTATGTTGGGGTGCCCACAAGGCCCGCGGGACCCTGGCCCAGTATCTGCCCAATCACGGCCGTCTCCAGAGGCTTGAAGCCCACGTTGTCCAGAGGGATCCCGAAGGCCAGGAGCTTGGCCTCGTAGGTGCGCAGCAGGTCATTGTGAGCCTGTGGGGTCAGAGCAGCATCAGAGGAGGGGGTGGAGCCACACCGAGGGTGCCTGTGGCCCAGGCCCACTCAGCTCTGGAGGATGCAGGAGGGTGGCGGTGGAAAACCGTCTACAGCTAACCTTTACCAACGGCTCACGGTACGCCACGCCTGACCATAAGCACCTCTGCGTACATAACGCAGGTACCCACAGTGGGAGATGCCGCCATTATTCCTGTTTCACAGATGCGGAAACTGAAGCAGAAGATACAGACTCAGAGCAGAACTGTAGTTGGAACATGCTCCGGACTCCTTGCCAGGCATTTCTCATTCAAATCGGTCATCCTTGATTTCCTGGGCATGACCTTCCACGTGTATATGCCCGCGCTGACCCTCCCTGCCTTGTGTGCTATGTCCTGCCCTGGGCGGAGAGAACAGAGGCCCTCCATCCCCCTAGGATGGCTGAGGTCTGGGCAAAGTCCAGGCGGGGCCAGCACAGGCAGGGCTCCTGCCCCCCACTCTGGAAAATGGGCATCTTTTAAAGAGTTAACTGCATTGGATTAGTTTGAAGGGTTTGAAGAATTGATGCACATGAAACGCTTGGAGGCCGGCCTGACCTCATCCTCACCATTATCAAGAAAAAGGTGCTGGTGCTTGGAGCTGAGATTTAAAGGGTGAACTCAGGCCAGGCTCCAGACAGAACTTAGGGGCTAGGTCCTGGCTCTTCCCCTTTTCTGGGGGACGGACCTCCTGACAGATACACTCCCCTGGAACTGAGCACACCGATAGATGGCCCTGATTTTGTGCGTGTAAGTATCAGGGGATGCCGGAGCATATAAGGCAAGTGTCCAGATGGGCAGGGCCGAGGAAAGGCTCAGGGAGATCTGGTCACCACGGAGCCCAGCGCTGGTGACAGGCATTGTCTCCCTGCTGGGGTTCCACACCCCAGGGTGCACCAGCAGATTTACAGGCTTCTCTGAGTCCCACTCCTGGAGTGGCTGTTCAAGGCAAATGTTACCTGTAGGCAGCACTATGTCTGCGTTTCCCACAGGCAAGGCCGAGGCAGAGCTGTGGGCTCAGCCATGGAGGCGTGAATACTGGGTAGAAGGGTCAGGGTGCTCCCTGCCACTCCCCGACAGTGGGAGGCCTCCACGCTGCTGCGTGGTTTTGGTGTGGGTAGGGGGTCCTCAGACTTACAAAGGAATGAGAGAAGCTTAGACTTGCAACGGTCTCCTACGTAGAGGAAGCAAAGGAGGCCCATCCAGTCAGCCCAGAGGCCAGGTCAGCAAGAGTAAAGGGTCAAACAGAAAGATGGACAGAGTCTCCCGGACAAACTGCCCTCGTTTACCCACCAGACATCCACCCTGCAGGCCCTGTAAGGAACACCAGTGGCCAGAGCTGTGGGGATGGGACTCAGTCCACACACAGAGTGACCCTGAGGAGGCCCAGACAGCCTCTGGCTGTGTATACCCCAAAGTATAAATGAGCTGGGGCCCTGGGAGAGGGTCACGGAGGCTCCTCATACCTTGCAGACCCGGGCCAACTCATACTGCAAGTCCTTGATGGTGTTGTTCTTCGATTCTAGAACATCCTAAGGAAAGAAAAGTAGATCTGAGTTGGCGCTCGTCTTTGAGCTGTGGCAGACAGGTGACCAGGGGTCTCGGAGCTCCTGCCAGGGGCCTCAGACATCCAGGAAATGGCAGCCTGGCTCCGTCACCGTTGTGCGTCCACACAGGGCACAGCCAGCCAGCACAGGAAAGCCTTCGAAGGAGAAAGGGGAAATATAATCTGCTTCTCCAGAAGGAACTGTCTGGATGGTGGGAAGTGAGGACAAGAGGTGAGAGAGGCCAGGCCGACCGCGGCCCAGGGAGGGCCCCCGAGCCCCTGCCTGCCTCCTGGCAAGCCAGGTAACGGACCAGGAAAGGCGAGAGCTGACATGCTGCCTCCTGGCCCTCAGGCCCAGCTGCAGCAACCAGTGAGGGTGGGCCTGGTTTTATCCCTTCGTCGCGAGTGCTGGCGACACGACCTCCAGCCCCAAGACCAGCCTCCCTTCCCAGAAGCAGAGGCAGGAAAGCCACCCTCCCCTTTCCCACAGGGCCCTCACCCCCTGCCGACCCGTGTTCACAGGGATTCACACGCAAACAAGGACAAGGGCAGAGATGGGCCCCCAGACCCAGGTCCGTGGTGCTGCCAACCCCGACTAGGCCCCTCCTATGTGGCTGCACCAACCCGGGCCCCGGGAGCGTGTCCTGAGCGACTCAGGCCTTACTGGCCCTGCCGCCCACTGAGCCAGGACGTGCTGGTGCCCATAAACAACGACTGGTCTCCTCCAGAAATGGGCACCATGTAACCTTGGACTCCTTAGCCCCTCTTCCATCAGCAACAGGGCCTTTATACCTAGTCAGTGCCAGCTCACCTCCCACCTTTCCAGAGGGTTCTCTCTGATCCAGTCTGCCCCACCCAGAACCTTCCATGGTTCCTCACCAGCCCCAAACCCAGAGGCACAGCCAGCAGCTTGAGAATCACCCCCATCCATCTAGCTCTGCTCCCCTCACCTCAGCCTTGCACTCCCCCCAACACCCAAGCAGCAGCAAGGGGCTCGTAAGTATACAACCAAGTGGGAGCCACAAGCTTCAGGTCAAGGCCAGGCAGGCAGTAGGCCAGGCCACAATGCTTTAAGTAAACATTAGGTGACCTGACACAGAGTTCATCCTCGGGGCCTGGGTGTCATGTGAGCAGAGGGGTTTATGTTCAGCTGAGCTACATGAACAAATCACCTTAAAAATGCTACCTGTGTAGGGACGCCTGGGTGGCTCAGTCGGTTAGCGTCCAGCTTGGTTTTGGCTCAGGTCATGGTCTCACGGTTCGTGGGTTTGAGCTCCACCTCAGGCGCCGCACTGCCAGTGTGAAGCCTGCTTGGGATTCTCTCTCTCTCCCTCTCTCTGCCCCTCTCCTGCTTGCTCTCCCTCTCTGTCAAAATAAATAAACTTAAAACAAATTTTTAAAAACGCTACCTATGCCGTTTCTCAAGATTAAACACAACTGCACAAACAGCAAAGCAGTCTTTAAGCCCCTAACTCAGAAGATCTGTTTGTCCACAAAGGAAGAGCAGAGCCAGACAGGCACCGTCTCTCCTGGAAGGATCTGTCTCTGGGACAAGGTGGCCTCCCCTCACTGGGTCTCTCGATAAAGGCGAAGAGACAGCTGCGCTTCCTGGGGCCGGCGCACCCTGCCTCTGTCTCCAGGGCACCTGAGGGCACGGCGCCTGGGGCTGTCTCAGGCCTGGCAGCTGCAGGCCCCCAGGTGGCCGGGATCCCAGCACAATCACACTGCCTTGGCGGCAGCAGAGGCCCCTTGTCCGGCACCACCCGTTCTTTCTGTGACGTGCCCCAACTAGGCCCAGGGAACAGAGACACAAGGCCCGGCTCCGGGCAGGTGACGTGCCAGGAGCTATCAGGTGTTTGCTTGCTGGGCCAAAGGTGGCGGCTAGTGCCAGGATTCCTCAGCTGACCCCGCCAGCCCATGGGTGCCCAGGCCCCATGTGTCTTGTCTACCGCGGTCCCAGTGCCCCGATGGTCCCAGCATAGAGGAGCACCACAAGGAACTGTAACTCATGGCCGGATAAACGCCCCAGCCTTTGCTCAGACATAACTGCCTGTGGGAAGCCTCCCACGGCGCCCCCGCCACGGAGGTGCATCCACAGCCCTACATTCCCCCGTCCTCACGGCCCAGAGCCCACAGGAGGACATCTCAGCATCCCCGGCAGGCTGGGGCGGCAGGCTCAGCTCAGAGCTCATGGGCTTGGCTGTCCCCCAGGCCTGTCTCTAGGTTTGCCGCCAAACTGCTGGGGCGCGCTGGCCCACGACACCTTGAGAAACCCAGGGCCTGAGAGGCTTAACTAAAGCCATCTTGAGAACTGGATGGGCAGTGGGCTCAGGGCCAGAAGTGCTGAGAGGGGAAGTCCTCAGCAAGACCTGAGCAAATCCGGTGACAGAGAACCTGGGGAGCCCGATGGCGCGCACAGGGCCGTGAGCAGACACCTGCGGCCCCCGTCTGTGCTCCGGCCACAGGAGACCCACAGCCTCCCCAACTCTAACAGGGTCCCCACTGGAACGACGGAGGCTGGATATGCACGCATGAAACAGGCGACCTCCGACCCAGGCTCAGGACACCTGATGGGGGCGAGGACATGAGGCTCCAGCCCAACACCCCCCCGGAGCCGCCTGGGGCCTACCTCCAGCTTGCGGGACACGAGGGTCAGGGCTGCAGGGTCCAGGTTGGAGGCCGCCAGCACCTCATTAAGCTGCACCTCTTTCTTCTCCACAGCAGCACTCAGCGCCTGCAGCTTACGCTCCAGAACCAGGTTCTTGAAGCCCACCTTCTGCTGCACCTCCAGGATGGCTGCGGTGAACTTCCCATACAGTTCATCTCGCTCCTGCTGCACCTGCAAGGGATAGGCTGCAGTGGACAGAGGCCGCCTGCCCTGGGAGCATCTCACTGGTAAGAAGCCCCCTCCCACCTCTGTCCCCGGGCCAGAACATCCCACTGCTGCAGAGTGAACTCCTTTCCCCAGCGCCCACCCACGGATGGGTGGGCCTGTGTGTCATTTACACCGCCTGCCTGCCCGCCCTCTGTGATGGGGCTAAAGGCTTGCAGCCATCCACAATGTGGAAACCATGAGGAAACACTAACTGGACCCTCCTCTGCTAAGGTGTTTCAGGAAGCACTAGGGCACCCTCGTTAGAGCTAGAGAAGCCCCACAGACAGGCCAGGGCCCCGGGTTTGGGCAGTAGGCTCAGGAAAGTCGGCCCTGCTCACCCCTACATCAGAGCCAAAGCATCAAACTCCAGCAAGCAGTGTTGAGGAGTGGTGGCCCTTAGGGATCCACTCCCTCTGCCAGCCCTGGATCCTAGAACACGCCCCACAATGTCAATAAAGAAAGGTCTTCTTTTTCATCTTCTAATTCTCTTACTTTTAACTGAGCACCTTAAAAAAATCAAGACTTTGTGTAAGTATAAAAAGCGAGCACTCCTTAACCCAACATCCCAGAGGCCTCCATGTGAATCCATGGTGTGACTCCTTCCAGAATGTTCTCTACGCGTGTAAAAACATGGCTTACAGCTAGGAAGAGAAAAGGATTACGCTCAAACCCTACAGGACCTTATCCTTCTCCCTGCTGTAGTTTTCCCTAGATTCACTTCAATCAGTCTGTCCCTTTGGTCTTCAAAATCTGCTGACATGCCGACACTCGGTTTTCTGAGGAAACACTGACTTTGGCACATACCACGAATGACACTCAAACAGAAGAGAAGGGGCCAGAGTGTACAGGCTCCAACTCAGGCCTCTGCGGTGAGCCTCCGCTTCCTCCTCCCCAGACACACACCCCTTAGCCAGCAACAGGGGCGCATCTCACTGGGGACTCAAGGGTCCTTCTCCTGGCTGCTCAGCAGCCTCCAGGACCCTCAGAGGCATCTCTGAAGAAGGTAACTCTAGATCTGGCGGGCTGATGAGCTGTTCCTGAGGAATTTGGCGCATTCCATAATCACTGTCTGTGAACACGAATTTCAGTTAGGTGAGAAAAGAAACATAACCTGAACTAACAGAAGTTCGCAAAGATGGAACTGCTCTGCCTGGCATGTGACTGCTCATCGGATATCTCAGAAAAGCACACTCAATGAGACATTTTCCACCCAATCACATCAGCAAGTTTTGAATGAGTGACATCTAGTGCAGGCAGGAAGCGGCCCCCTGGGCACTTTGGGCAGGGTCAGAACTCAGAACAGTGCTCTGTGCAGACTCTATCCAAATGTGGAACACAAACCATTCGGCCCAGCAAGCCACTGCTAGGGACTGACTTTAAAAGAGATGCTCATGGGGCGCCTGGGTGGCTTAGTCGGTTAAGCGTCCGACTTTCGCTTAGGTCATGATCTCGCGGTTCGTGGGTTCGAGCCCCGCGTCGGGCTCTGTGCTGACTGCCAGCTCAGAGCCTGGGGCCTGTTTCAGTCTGTGACTCCCTCTCTCTCTGACCCTCCCCTGTTCACGCTGTCTCTCTCTCTCTCTCCTGGAAATAGATAAAACATTAAAAAAAAAAAAAAAAAAGAGATGCTCACACCAGCACAAAGGTAAACTTAAAAGGAAGACAGTGGCAGCGATGTTTGTAACAGCAAAGGACTAAAACAGACATCTGTCCAGGGGAAGTGGCTGAGTAAAAAAATGGAGCCTTTTGGAACAGAGCCAAACATGGCTGTGCCTCCATACAATCCAGAGACAGCACAATCAAGCTGAGACTTAAAAAAAAGCAGTTTTTAAGGCACGAAGCCACCCCTACATACGGCTGCACAGGAAGAAGTCTGCACAGAGCCCCGGGAGCTGCTACCACTCGCGAGAACCACACTGAACAGCAGGAGGCCCCTCACTTTCACTTACAGACAGCAGGGTTCCAGGACTTCTCTCCAACGTGTGCCTGACAGTTTAGTGCTTAAACACATGTACATACATGGAAAAGATCCTCAGTGCAAGGGGCCAGGTACCTCTCATGTGCTTCAGAGGTGAGCCGGCATGAAAGAATTGGGGTGACAGCCTCCCAGCAGGGCGCCTGCTCTGTGGGACCCTGGGCCTTCTCCAGAACGTGCCACACGGTTTTGCCTCATAAAGCTGTAGAGCATGAGGAGTGGGCAACAGGACTCCCTGCTTTCGAACCTAGAAACCCAGCCACGGCTTTGAGACCTCCCGGAAGTGACGGCAGAGCCAGGGCCACAGGAAGTGTCTCTCCCTGACCGGGGGCCCCAGCCTGCTAGCTGCAGGGCCGGAACGTGTCTGCTCACCTTGAGAAATCGCTGCTCCAGCACCTCGTGTTCCCACTGCAGGTCCTTCAGCTCTTTCTCGGTGACCTTCAATCGTGCTTTTGTGCGCTGGAGAGAAAATGAGGGGTGGAAGACGAAGTATTCAGGACCAGGCGTCCACATAATGCAAGGCCAGAAATAATTGTGAGAAAGAGCTGCCTCAGGGGCACCTGGCGTCTCTTGATCAGGGTTGTCAGTTCGAGCCCCATCCACGGTATAAAGATTGCTTGAATGAATGAATGAATGAATGAATGAATGAATGAACGAACGAACGAACGAACAAATGAACAAATGAAGGGTTGGTTCAAAGACACAAGCAGCTAAGCTCCCACCACGGCAGGCTGGTGGAATACCATCTCCCAGAACATGCAGCAGCTTTACATCCTATCATGGAAGACAGAAGTCAAAGAAGGCAGAGATCCTGCCCCCCATTCCTGTCCTAAAGGCCAAACCCTGCCTGGGGACTCAGGGGACACCCTGATGATGTTCCGTCTCTCCTGAGCCCAGGAGGAAGTGCAGGGAGGGAGGCAGGCAGGAACTCACAACCAGGATCTGTTTGTCCCTCTCATAGTTCCCGAGCTGCTTCCGCATCTCATTCATGTCATCGCGAGCCTTCTGGAGAGGGTCTGCCAGGCGCTTGTTCTGCACGGACACCTCCAGCATCTCCTTCTCGAGGTGGTCTTCCTTCCTGCGCATGTCCTCCATCTGCTCCTGTTGGCACAAGTAAGGCGCAGAAGGGGTTCGGCAGGCGGAGCTGAGGTCTTCAGGGGGGAGAGCCATGAGCCCTCCTGCCCACAAAGGACAGTCCTCAGGACCTAGACCTGTTTTAGTATAAACAGAGTAATTGTGCAGTCTTCACTTATTCTGAACCTTCTAGGAAGGCTGCTTCCACGCACAGTGAGATTACCCTTTCTCAGGACCCCAGGGGCACTCCCCGCTGCGGGAGCCTGGCCCTGCCAGCACCTGCATGAGGCTGACGCCACCCGTGCGGCTGCGCTGGAGCTGCAGTTCCGCATGAAGCGTCTACCTGTCAAATGTGTCCTTTTCATCAGCCCATCGGCGCCACAGTCGGGGCGGCGTCCTGGCTGTGTTCAGCTGCGGGTGTGGAGAGGCTCCGTTATGAATTTCACACGGGGACAACAGAGGAGCACCATCGAATATTTTTACAAGGAGGGAACCGGGCCTGATGGGGCTGAGCCCTAGTGTCTGGGCCCCCGGTCTGGCCAGCCCTAGCGCAGCACCTTGAGGGAGTTGATGAGGGCCAGGTTGTTGAGGGTGATGTCGTTGTAGTAGTTCTTGATGTCCGTGAAGGCCTCTTCGTGCCGCTGCATCAGCATGTTGATCTGGCCATTCTTCCTCTCCTCCACCTCGTGAATCTCAGTCTTTCTCCTCAGGTCAAGTTCATCCCTAAGCATCTTCATTTTTTTATCATACTTGGCCTCAATTTCTGAAAGGCAGAAGCACATACAGAGCAGCTTGGCAGAGGAAGAGGTGGCCCAGTGGCTATAAGAACAGAGGGAACCTAGGGGCACCTGGGCAGCTCAGTCGGTTGAGCGTCCGACTCTCGATTTCTGCTCAGCTCATGGTCTCACGGTTTGTGGGATCAAGTCCCATGTCCGGCTCTGTGCTGATAACGTGGAGCCTACTTGGGATTCTCTCTCTCTCTCTCTCTCTCTCTCTGCCTCTCCCCTGCTCATTCTCTCTCTCTCTCAAAAATAAACATTAAAAAAAAGAAGAAGAATCATCCATGGGACTTCTAAACATGGCCCAGGAACATCAACTGGGAAAGCTGCATACATAAGCTCGGCCAAAACACAGGACGGGTTTTGGTGGACCTCTCTCCATGGAAGCTCACAGATGACATATTCAGCACGCACGCTGCTGTCTGCCCTCCTTTGCCTGTGGCAGGCATTGATAATCAATGTCGGGATTAGGGTTCCCGACAACCGAGTGTCAGCTGGTGCCATGGCTCTGTGGTCATCCAGGCCAGCTCTAGAGCTTTATTAGTAAAGCAGACAGACTTCTCAAATGGGAGCCTCCTCAGGCCAGAAGCCATGGAGAAGACTCTTTTACGAATACTGTCCACGAAATTGAATAGTGGCCACATGCCCCTAGCTGCTGATTTGTGCCAGGAGCAGGGAAGTAGGTGGTAACCACAACCTACCCAATTTGCACGGAAATAAGTTGTTCCGGGATTCTGAGCAGTCCGTCAGCCTCGGAAACTACCACACTTTCTCTCTGCATGTCCAGGCCATTTAGCCTGGTTTCTGTGGCCTGGGCACCAGCCCCAGAGGTAAATTTCCTTCTGAGAGGACGCTTCTGAGAAACTGACCTCGCACTTGCCTCTCGAAGTCATTCCGCAGCCTGGTGACCTCCTCACTGTGCTTCTGCAAAGGCAGAAAAGCAGGTCGTTACTAGGTGACAGACACACACAGAAGCCTCCCCTGGGGCTGGTCCTGTTCCTCGGTGGTATGGAAAATCCAACTCCGTAAACCATGTGCTGTTTCTAGAGCGTGCTGGGTTCCCCTCGTCTCCAAGCTCATGGACCATGCTCAGAATAACGTGGTTTTGGGAACTTCATGTTTCATAATTCACTGTCCTTGGCTAATAACACAATGCCAACAGACATGTTAAACGCTGACCGTGCCTGGCCCTCGCTCAGCTTGCCCGCAGGCTGGAGAGCACTGGCCATGTCTACACGGACCTGCAGGCTCTCTCCAGATGCCTGACGGCCTGCTTCAGCCGTGACACAGAGCAGCGTTAACAACTGTTCTGACAGTTATATATAAAGGTTTTGAATAAACAACTTAGGTTATTTTTTATAGGGTAGTATTTTTGCACAAAGGGGAATTGTGACCATGTAACTATTCCGTATCCAGGCCTCAGGTGAGCACACAGCCTCACATCACTGGATTTTTGTCTGTCGGCAAAGACCAGACCGTTCTTGCCAGAGACCTCACTGTCGGCCTTCACTCCCAAGTTTCGTCCAAGTTTAGTTGAGGGTGTGTTGCCTCCAGGCATGAGGCTAAAGTGTTGACAAAGTCTTCTGAACCCACCGCCAGGAAGAACCTTACAAAATCAAAGTCAGACACATCTTCCCTCTGCCCAAACCTCCAAAGTTCCTCCAACTAAAGCCAGGTCAAAGGCTTGGTCCTAACTGTGGCTTTTGATCCCGACAAGCTCTGACCCATCTGCCCAGCCTCCTTGCCCCCTGCTCCTCCGGGCCTTCACCCCAGCCCATCTCCCAGGCCTTCTCCATAGCTGGCCTCCCTAAGCCTGGCTCAGCCCCTGCTGCCTTCCAGTGTTTGCCCAAATGTCACCTTCTCAAGGAGACATTTCCAGAATCCCTTGTGGGAGAATGCAGTCCTAACCTCAGCCCCCTGCACCCCTCCCTGCACTGCTCTTCCCACAGCATTTATGCCAACGGATGTGCCCCAGGCATCCAACACCTCGTTCTATCTTTTGTCTCCTTCCTGGACCGTCACCCACACACGGACAGTCATTCTCTCAGTCCTGTTTCCTGTATGTCCCCAGAGATCAGAATAGGGTTTGGCACCTTATGGGTGCTCAGCAAGTCAATTTCAACCTCCACCTAGAACCCCAAGCCTCACTTGGAAAGGACGTAAAGGTTAGCCAGGTGCTTATGAACCCAGCTTGCGTGACAAACTGCCATGGCCACCTGGGGCTGGCACACTGGATGCTCTAAGGGTTATATGTGTTTCTAAATGCACCCGACAGGCTCCCTGGGAAAGCAGCCAGGTGTCAGCGACATGTGGACCGGGACCCTGGGCTGGATTTTCCCCTTGGGAAGTCCATTTGTTGCTCAAATCTGAAACAGAATTCTGTACTTGGGCCCCAAATGGAATTTGTCTGTTTTTTCTGTATTTCAGTTAATTGCCAAAATGCTGGAAGCTTCTAGCCAAAATATGACTTCCCAGTTAACCCGAGTCATCAGGAGCGGCGG
>NW_027528369.1:11566662-11578119 GCF_008692635.1 Crocuta crocuta | reverse complement strand
AGGAGCGGCGGCCCAGCAGCCAGCCGGCACCGGCGACCCGCGCACCTACCAGCCGCAGGCTCTTCACCACCGCCTCGCCGGCCAGCTCCTGCTCCTTGAGCTGCACCTTCAGCGTCCGCATGTCCTTGCGCAGCGCACCTTCCTGTGTGCGGTGTTCCTGCTGGGCCAGCTTCATGGCCACGGTGCCCTCGGCCTTCATCTCTGTCAGGTTGTTCTGATGCTCATACAGCAGGTGCTTCACCTTCTGCTTGTACACCTGCAGGCAGCGAGAGCACCACTTCCTGCCCTACACACTCTCACCCACACCCCTGTGTGTGCATGCTCGCCCACTCACCGCCCGTGCGTGCTCACCTGCAGGCGTGGACCCCTTTTTTTAAATGTTTTATTTATTTTTGAGAGAGAGAGAGAGCACAAGTTGGGGAGGAGCGGAGAGGGGGACAGAGGATCTGAAATGGGCTCCAAGCTGGCAGCAGTGATCCCAATGTGGAGCTCAAACTCACAAACCAGGAGATCATAACCTGAGCCAAAGCTGGACACTTAACAGACTGAGCCACTCAGGTGCCCCATGCATATACCTTTTTATAAAATATACTTTCATGAGGCACCTAGGTGGCTCAGTCAGTTAAGCGTCCGACTCTTGATTTCAGCTCAGGTTGTGATCTGCCATGTTGGGCTCTGCGATGGACATGAAGCCTGCCTGGGATTCTCTCTCTCCCCCTCTCTCTCTGCCCTTCCCCCTCTCGTCTCTCTCTCTCTCTCTCTCTCAAAATAAATAAACTTAAAAAAAAACCCAAACCTTCATTTCCCAGCGTAAAGGATACAAACGGCTGTGGCCTACAAGGCAGGGAGAGAAGATGCCCCCCTGCCCCTGGTCCAGCTCTTCCGCTCCGTACGGTACGTCCAGCAGGGAGAGGCAGGCCAGCCCTGTTTACCTTGATCTCAACCTGGTGCCTCTCCTCAGCCTCCTCCATCTCCCGGTCTTTGTTCCGCAGCTCAGCCTTCTTCTCCTCCAGCTGCCTCCGCGTGATCTCCCAGAAGGTATGGATCTTGTCCCGCTCCAGCTGGAAGTAGTTGCGTTCCTCGCGCTCACGGTCCAGCTCCTCGCGGACGCGGCCGACATGCTCCTCCACCTGCCGGGCAGAGCACAGCCATGGGGACCCAGCGGGGACCCACTCACTGCAAAGAAGAAAGGGCCACTCTCACCTGAAAACAAGTAAAAACTAAAAGTAAGAAGTCAAAATATGATGCTAGAAAGATCCCAAGGACAGGACACGTTCAGAATATAGCAGAAATACCTTGAATGTAGCCAGTAATCATAAAATGATTATATCCTTTCATCCACGCCCAGGAATTTATACTAGAGAAATTTCTCAAAACAACACAAGAGTTGGGGCGCCTGGGTGGCTCAGCTGGTTGGGCATCCAACATCGGCTCAGGTCACGGTCTCACCGCTCGTGAGTTCTAGCCTGATGTTGGGCTCTGTGCTGACAGCTCAGAGCCTGGAACCTGCTTCTGATTCTGTGTCTCCCTCTCTCTGCCCCTCCCTGCTCACGCTCTGTCTCTGTCTCTCAAAAATAAATAAACGTTAAAAATTAAAAAAAAAAGGAAGAACACAAGAGTTATCTGCTCAAAGATGTTAGCCACACCATTATTACAACAGCAGAACAATTTTAAAGGATGTAATCTGACATGATTTTAAATGGGGAAATAGCTGAGAAATTAGAGTAAACCTCCTAGAAGATTATACGGTCCAAAGACACATAAATATGAAAATGATGGAGCAGCATGTACACACGTCCACAAAACAAAGCTAAATTAAAAAAACATTCAACTTTAGGGCGCCTGGGTAGCTCAGTCAGTTAAGCATCCAACTCAATTTCAGCTCAGGTCACGATCCCACAGTTTGCGAGTTCAAGCCCCACATCCACACTGTTAGCACAGAGAGCCTGCTTTGGATTCTCTCTCTCCCTCTCTCTCTCTGCGCCTCCCTTGCTCTCTTTCAAATTAAATAAATAAAACTTTAAAAAACCCAAAACACTTACCTTTAAAGATATATGTTAAGCAAAAAAACATACAAAACCAGAAGACCCCCTAACAGTCAAAAAGGTTTCGTCCAAAGCCCACTGCAAAACTGCAAATAGGTTAATTAGTTTTAAAAGTAGGGCAGGCTCTTGCCTTTCTTGGGAATTTCATTTCCATCAACAATCGGTCATCTTCTGAGCAGAACTTCAGGCCACTCATTGTGAAGTTGTTCTCTCCTGATAACCCCACTCCCCACAGGAAACCACATTTCTCACTTCAAGAGAAGGCCACAGGGCGCCTGAGTTGCTCAGTCGGTTGAGCATCTGACTCTTGATGTCAGCTCAGGCCATGACCCCGGGGTGGTGGGATCGAGCCCCATGTGAGACTCTGCACTGAAAGTGGGGCCTGCTTGGGATTCTCTCCATCTCTCTCCCTCTGATCCTCTCCCCCACAAATAAAAATTTTTTTAATGTTTTTTTTTTTTTTAATTTTTGAGAGAGAGAGAGACAGAGCACAAGAGGTAGCTGGCAGAGGGAGACATAGACTCCAAAGCAGGCTACAGGTTCTGAGCTGTCAGTGCAGAACCTGATGTGGGGCCTGAATCCACAAACTGTGAGATCATGACCTGAACCGAAGTTGGTCGCTTAACCAACTGAGCCACCCAGGCGCCCCTAAATAGATATTTTTTAAAAAGAGAGAGAGGGGCACCTGGGTGGCTCAGTTGCTTAAGCATCTGACTTCAGCTCAGGTCACGATCTCACGATTCATGGGTATGAGCCCTACACTGTGCTCTCTGCTCTCAGCAAAGAGCCCACTTCAGATCCATTGCCCATGTCTCTCTCTGCCCCTACACCATTCATGCTTTCTCTCTCTCAAAAAATAAATAAAACATTTTTAAAAATAATAAAAATAAATAAAATTAATTAAAAATTTTAAGAAGAGGAGTGCCTGGGTGACTCGGTTGGGTGTCCGACTTTGGCTCAGGTCATGATCTCATGGTTCATGGGTTCGAGCCCCGCGTCCGGCTCTGTGCTGACAGCTCAGAGCCTGGAGCCTGCTTCTGATTCTGTGTCTCCCTCTCTCTCTGCCCCTCCCCTGCTCATGCTGTCTCTCTCTCAGAAATAAATAAAACATTAAAAAGAATTTTTAAAAAGGTTTACTTAAAAAAAATTTTTTTTAAAAGAAGAGAGAAGGCCAAGATAACAAGCCACCAAGGAGGGGCAGCCAGAACTCTGTGGTAAGGCACCTGGGTGGGGCTGGCCTCCCCATGAGGGTCTGACTAGAGCATCAGCAGATGACAGTGTCTTCATGTCACAGACCCTTAGTATTTAGACTCAAACAAATAGCCTACACCAGGCTCCTACCTACTTCAATTGATTCACAGAGTTAGATTTCACTCAATATTTAGGTTTCTTATAAATATCCCGATTTCTAGCTTCTCTCTGAACATCAAAAAACAGGGGCGCCTGGGTGGCTTAGTCAGTTGAGCATCCGACTTTCGCTTAGGTCATGATCTCGCGGTTCGTGGGTTCGAGCCCCGCGTTGGGCTCTGTGCTGACTGACAGCTCAGAGCCTGGAGCTTGTTTCAGTCTGTGACTCCCTTCTCTCTCTGACCCTCACCTGCTCACGCTGTCTCTCTCTCTGCCTCCTAGAAATAAATAAAACATTTAAAAAAATAAAAATAAAAACAAAAGCCTTTAAAAACAACAACAACAACAACAACAAACAGACCCACCCTGGAGCCCAGTGCCCTTGAGGTAACCATCCAATGAACTGACTGCAGCTGTCCCCAGTCCCTCACCCCTGCCTGGACCCTAGATACTTCTGAGGTGTCAGTGCCCACACGTGCAAACTGACCGCTGCTGTGTCACGGTTCTGCATCGGCAGGGACCAGAAGTAAACAGGGAGACAAGAAACAGCCCAGCTGACGGGGCGACGTGATGTGCAATCCATTCTCCACACAGCAGTCCCTGTGATCTCTCCGGAACACCAGCCTGACCCCATCACCCGCTCCTTAAACTGCTTATGGTTTCCCCTCTTCGCTAGTGTACGAGGTGCTCTGCCCAGCTCGTCAGCATGAGCTCATGCCACTCTCCTTGTCTCCTTTGTATTTATGTCTTCGGTTAAAACTATCAAGTCAGTTACTGACACTGAGCCACAAGCCGACATGGAAACCTCACTCCTGGGTCAGTCATCGACACGGAGGCTGCCCTCACGGTTCGCCATGTGCTGCAGTTTCTAGAAGCCTTTCAACTGGAATTATAATTATATAATTACATTCTCTAGTCTTTAATGTCATCAAAATGGGTAAGTGGCTTAAAATAATTCCTACTGTTAAATGGCAAATGAAATAAACAACAATACTATATATGCACATAACAGCTCCGGAAGCATCGGGTGCATAAAAGGATTAAGGCTGAAGGATATACAGAAATTTCAAGAGTGTTTATCTCAGAAAATCATTTCCTTCCAAATTGCTCCCACCCTATTTAAATATGTCTTCGATGTAGCTATCCCTGTACTGATGCTTTTTTTTAAAATATTTGCTGTGCTTGGGAGCTTGGGAGCGGACAGAAGTACAGAACGGGAGGAGGCGTCTCTTGGGTGTGGACACAGTGCCGGAGCAGACTGAGGGGAGATGGACGAGGAAGCAGCAGGCAACAGTCTGCAAGAGGTTCGTGACGACGGCCAGCCAGGGACAGCTCGGAACAGCACTCGCCGGTCCCAGCCCAGCGCTAGGCGGAGACGTTGCTCACCTGCTCCCTGCTCATGTCCTCCGGAGCGAGCCCGTCAACAATCGGGGTGCCTTTGGTTTTCCCTTTCTTCCCTTTCTTCTTGGGCGCCTTTGATGAAAAAAGAGCCGATTGGTAAGCAAGGGAGGCCTGCCTGTGATGAACCCCCGGCCCTCCGGAAGAGGGGTGTCTGCCGTGGCGCTTCTGGCCCACTGCTCCCTGTCTCATGACCCGCTTGCAGCGACGGCCACTCTGCCCTCCGGTCTCCCCACCCTTATCCGCCCACACATTCTCTGGACACCTCTGGAGAAACGAGGAAAAAATCTGCCTTTTCAGAAAAGAACATTTTCCCCCTCAGAAAGGAAGGGAGGGGGAACTCATTCCAAATCCATTCGTTGGTATGTGGCAGAGACCTTCGTTGGTGTATGTGCAAAAGGTATTTGGCCAGGACGAACCCTAATACCACACTGTCAAACGTTCCCATGTTGCCTGTGATGCTGGGTCACCACCAGAGAGTAACCTGCAAGAAACTGTTCAAGAAGCATAAGGAGAAATACCTCCAGGGCAATGATCGCAGGTGGTTAACATGAGGCTTCCTTTCTTCCAAATATAAAACTTCAGAGGACCAGGGGTGCCTGGGGTGGCTCAGTCACTTAAGCATCTGACTCTGGATTTCGACTCAGGTCACGATCTCACGATTTGTGGGATCAAGCCCTGTGTTGAGCTCTAAATTCTCTCTCTCCCTGTTGTCCTGCCCCTCTCTTCCTCACGCTGCCTCTCCCGCAAAATAAATAAACAAACCTTAAAAAAAATCCTTGGGTCGTGCCGGTGGCTCAGTCAGTTAAGCACCCCACTTTGGTTCAGGTCATGATCTCACAGTTTGTGAGTTCGAGTCCCACATCAGGAGAGCTTGAGCCCCACTTCGGGTAAAACATAAGCTTTGCAGGGCGCCTGGGTGGCTTAGTCGGTTAAGCGTCTGACTTTCGCTTAGGTCATGATCTCGCGGTTTGTGGGTTCGAGCCCCGCGTCGGGCTCTGTGCTGACGGCTCAGGGCCTGGAGCCTGCTTCCAGTTCTGTGTCTCCCTCTCCCTCTGCCCCTTCCCCACTCTCTCTGTCTCTCTCTCTCTCAAAAATAAACATTAAAATAAATAAATACATATATAAATCAATCAATCCTTGAAAGAAGCCTTGTCAAGAGCTGAAGCAGATTGGGGCGCCTGGGTGGCTTAGTCGGTTAANTCTCCCCTTCCTAGAAAAAAAAAAAAAAAAATAAAAAAAAAAAAAAAAAAGAGCTGAAGCAGACATCACACACCATGAGTGTGCTGTAAATGGTCCACCCCACGGGCCTGCTCATAGTGTCATTTGCTTGTAACAACTTTGACAAGATGCGAGAACCCCCCACCTCCACTCACCCTTATGCCTAGACTTCTCCCAACTGTGATCCACCCTTGTGTGTGTGTGTGAGTCTACGTGTTTCTGTAACATATTTTTGTGTCTAAATGCCCCTGCTAATGTTTTCATGTGCGTATATGCATGTCTACACGTCTCTGTAACATGTTTATGATTACAAAAAAATGTTACATGGCTATCTTAAAAAACACAGAAAAGCAAAAAGTAAATAGGAAAATCACCCATATTCACACAAGCTATGATAAACATTTTAGTATTTTAGTGATCTTCTCCAGTTGATTTTAAAAGACCCATCCAGGAAAAGCTTTACTCCTAACATACTGCCCTCTTTCCGAGCCCTCTAGTTCAAGTCCACCCCATCAGAAGGTCCCAAAGGCTCATCACTAGTGGAAGTCCACCGCCAGCTGCAGGGGCAGCTCTCCCAGAGGCATTTTCCCTGCCGGCAGCCAGCCCGCGTGCTGTATCTTCCCCGAAAATGCACTACTGAATACTTGTGTGTCGTGGGTGCCAGGGCGCCCAAGGGCCCTGATGCGGGAGAGGCAGCGGGGGAGGCCTGGTGAGGCGGTGAGCTCCCCCTTGCTCTTCACAGGACCGGCCCGACCCCTGCGGGCTCTCCAAGGACGCAGCGGCGCCGCGATCCCGAGCCTCCGTCCAGTGCTCCTGGCTGTAGAGGGAACTCCAGCCGCTGCCGTGTGCCTCGGGCTCTCCACCCCGGAGACTGGGGGGCCGAGGGTACTCCCCGAATCCGACTGTGCTGCATGGGACCCTAGGTCAGACTCTAGGTCGCAAGGATCGGAGGACCGAGACCTCCATTCCAAACAGGAAATCCTTCTGTCGCCCCTTCTGCTTTCTGGGCAGCCTGCACACCGAGCCCTGGATCTCGGGGTGGGGCGCGGGGGGCGGAGGTTCTAGGCATGCGCTGTGAGCACAGGATCCTGGGGGTCTCAGGTCTCTCAGCTCCAAGTGCGTGCGGGGTGCTCTCCTCACGGGGACGCCGCGAGGGCACCAGGGCCTCAACCCCAGGAGCCCAGAGCTCCGAGCCTCCCCATTCTCGGGGTCTCAGTGCGCACAGGTCCCGGGGACCCAGGCCTCCCCATCCAAGGGTCTCTCTGCGCGCAGGGCTGGCTAACCAAGGAGCCCCTGCCCCCTCAGAGACCCCAGCCGGGCTCCCCGCACCTCCTCACCATGATTCCCGTTGTCGGTTCCCGCCGCGACCTGCAGACAGACCCGCGCGCCCGGCGAGGCTGCACCGTCTCCCGGCAACCGATGGGCGGTCCCGCGCGAAGTCTCGAAGATCCTCGCGAGATTCAGCCGGCGGGCGCCGTCCCCTGGAACAGCAGAGGCGGGATCCTAGCGACGCGCGCTGGGCGGGACCGGGGTCGCCCGCGGCGGGGTGGCCTTGCCGGCGGCCNCGCATGGCGTGGGGACTGTGGTGTGTTCTGCGTGTCTCCCCGACTGGAACTTAAGCTCCACGGGGCGGGGGGGGCGGGGGCGCTGTTTCGGTCGCTTCTCACCTCCAGGGCCCGGGACCACGGCACACAGCAGGTGCTCAATACGAGTGCCTTCGGCGAAGGAGACCGGAAGGCAGGACAGCTCTGCCACCCGAGGCTCCCGGATGTCATGCACATTGATTCAAATTTGGGCTGAGACTACGCCCTGGGGCCGCGCACCCCCTGCCCACCGTTTGAAAGTCCCTCCCACCGGCTGCCCCGGGAGGACGGCCGATAGCTGGGTCTCCGCAAACCATCGGAACAAAACAAAAAGAGGGAAGAGAAATATTTTCCAGCTAGCTCCAAAGTTTGGAAACCAGCAAGATTCTCCGTCTCAAAAATAAACTGCGCTCCCCGAGGAGGCTCCTGTGTGGTCCCCTGTCCTCGCGGTGAGGGAAAACTAGAAAGCTCTGCCGGACGCGGCGCCGGGGGCTCAGTCGGTTAAGCGTCCGGCTTGGGCTCAGGTCACGATCTCACTGTTTGTGGGTTCGAGCCCCGCGTCGGGCTCGGTGCTGCCAGCTCGGAGCCTGGAGCTGCTTCAGAGTCTGTGTCTCCCTCTCTCTCGGACCCTCCCCTGCTCACGCTGTCTCCCTCTCTCTCTCTCTCTTTCTCTCTCTCAGAAATTAAAAAAAGAAAGAAAGAAAGAAAGCTCTGCCGGAGGTTTCCAGACAGGCACTGCAGAAAAAGAGTGATGAGGGGCGCCTGGGTGGCTTAGTCGGTTAAGCGTCCGACTTTCGCTTAGGTCCTGATCTCGCGGTTCGTGGGTTCGAGCCCTGCGTCGGGCTCTGTGCTGACTGACAGCTCAGAGCCTGGAGCCTGTTTCAGTCTGTGACTCCCTCTCTCTCTGACCCTCCCCTGCTCATGCTGTCTCTCTCTCTCTCCTAGAAATAAATAAAACATTAAAAAAAATTAAAAAATATATATATTATAAAAAAAGAAAAAGAGTGATGAGGCTCCTTTCCAACCTCTTGCTCTGAAAACTCCAAATCATCATATGATTTTGAAAGTGAATTTCCAGTCCCTACCACCACCCTGCTGCCTGCGTGTATCACTCTCTGTCCATCAGAAGACGAAGTTTGTCGTAAGCAGGTGCCCATCTTTACACACCATTTCTCCTCCTTTTTTCTACATCCTCTACTTTAACATCTTCCTAACTAGTGATTTTGCAGCAGGTCATGTGCTCCCATCTGTTTGTAGATGGAGAAGATTCCAGAATCTTCTCCCCCTTGGAGAGTTGCACTGGGGACAAAGTGTGAACGATGAAGAAGGGCTTGGGTGAGCTTGGATCTGCCAATCCCACCCAAGGAAGAAGATGCCTCATGACCTGGGCTTGCTTAGGTACCAGGCACGCACCCAGAGGCAGAGACCTGAGAGCCACGGGGAGGACCCTGAGGGGCTTCCTGTTTGCCCACGGAAGTCCTGACTGCTCTTGAACTGGAGCAGCGAATTGGAAGGACCCACCTTGCACAGAGCCATGATTTGTTTATAGCAGGCCCTGAGGCCTTTGTGAGGTCTGGTTATGGCCCTGTTCCTGGGCAGCCAAGAGCCTGTGCCTCTGTGCCAGACACCACTGCCGGATAGGGGCCTCCTCCCCCCATGCCAGGGCCTCCCAGAGGGGGTCTGGCGGGCGAGACAGAGCAGCTGGGAAACACAGAGGGATAAGTATTGTTATTTAACACTTACTTTGGCAGACCCAATATGCAAGGTGCCTCATGCTGATTGGCTTTTTTGCTTTAGAAGTCTGGGAGTTCTGAAATAAATGCATTCACAAGAATTCCTTTCAGCAAAAAGGGCAAGAATAAGAAGGTTAGCTCAGGATAACGAGACTGGGAATTCATTTGTGAAAACCAGCGGCATCGCTTCGTTTATCAGTATGGATTGCAGAGATGAGTCGTTCCAGAGAGCCCTGGCTGACAACTCCCCGGGCTCCTGACAAGGCCCACAGTGACCTGTGCTTTTCATATTGGATTGGAGTTCAGATTCTTTAGAAAAGAGCCTTTTCTTCACATATGTGGCTCAAGATTCTTTTATTCAGCATCAAGCTGTGCAGCTCTGAAACCCAGATAAATGGCATCTGAGTTTCCTGCAAAATCACAGAGCAAATGTCAGTACATACAAACCCGCTGACCATACTGTCTAATGTCTGGCTCTTCCTCATGCCTGCTTACTTGGTCAGGCAAGTAAACTGCCTCAGACCCACGACGTCAACTCTATAGATGCCTGGATGTCAAGGTAATAGAGTCCTGCAGGGCACCCGGGTGGCTCAGCCAGTTAAGTGTCTGATTCTTGATTTCAGCGCAGGTCATGGTCTCACGGTTCATGGGATCAAGCTCCGTGTCAGGCTCCATGTTGACAGCAAGGAGCCTGCTTGGGATTCTCTCTCCCTCTCTCTCTGCCCCTCCCCCGCTTGTTCTCTCTGTAACAATATCAGTTTTGCTCCTGAGTCTACAACTCAGACAGGATTCGGTGGGGGACAGCTCACCTCAGCTCCACAGAATACCCCCAGAAGGGTGGCTCAAAGGCGGGGCCTCGTGTGTGCCCAGCGCCTGAGAACTTAGGTCTGGTGTACCGCCTACTGCAGGCCAGAACACACACAGGAGGCCTCTTGAACGGCCTTCCTCGCATAAGGTGGCCAGGTTCCAGGGGGTCTTCTGAGGGAGAGGTGAATCCCCCTTATGACCCAACTTTAGAAGCCACATGGCACCATTTCTGCCACACTCTCTTGGCCAGAGCAGTTACAAGCTTTGCCCAGGTTCCAGCAGAAAAAGCGTAGGTGAGGGAGTGTCTTGGGAGTGGAAACGTTCTGGAAATGGCATCAGAAATACCAACCTGATCATTTCGAGAAAATGCAATCCGCACCCCAGCTCACTCCAAACAGCCAGTACCCATCCCCTGTCCCAGCTTCCCGGGGCACTCGCTGGCTTGCTCACGTCCCCACCACCCGTCCTAGAACTCAGTTTTGTCCCTGAAAGGCTGCTCTGCCTTTTGGGGTCCCGTGGAGGCCAGTGGCCCACAGCAAGGGTGGGTTCTACTGGGTCACGATATCATTTTAGAAGGAAGCAAACTGCAGTTCTTGTTTTCATTTGTTTTGTAAACTAAAGAAAAATGGGAACCATTAGCCAGCCTCACTGACTGGCTGTCTCAAAGGCTGTGGGTTGGTTCCCTGCAACTGGAGTGGGGCTGGGCAGTGAGGGCCTTCCATAGGTGGCTCAAACTGTACGGATCACCTGCCTTTGAGAGGGTGCCTTTCCTGCAAACCCCAAGGTCATATCCACCTCCCTCCTCTGTGGCCCTTTTCCACTCCCAGCTGGGAACAAACCCTTTCTCCCTGATGCTTTTCTGTGGTTGGTTTTGTTTTTATAAAAGTGCAGTCTTTGGGCTTGGATTCAGACCCTCTGGCTGCCAGTGGCTGGCTGTGCAACCTTGGTCAGGTTACCTACCCTCTCTGTGCTCAACTACTTCACCCGGAAAAATAGGACACCGCCTTCTTTGGATCTCTGGGAGAATTAATGAGATACTGTACACAAAGAACCTGACACAGGGACGCATTCCAGGGGCCTGTGTTTGCGGTTCCCAACGCGCCCAGATCCTGNCCACCCCCCCGGGGCGCCCTGGCTCCCGGCTGCCATCTCCCTACACGCGCGCCCCTGCGGCCTCGCCGTTGCACTCCCGCCCAGCCTCCTCCTCAGTGGTCTCCGCAGTATTCGCCACAGTCTGCAATTCTTTGCTCACAGGCCGGAGGTGTGGGCGCCGGCTTCACCTCTCCTCACGCCCCCGCTCCACGGCCGGCGGGCCGCCTACGA